>NW_028262402.1:43076536-43400286 GCF_047370975.1 Nipponia nippon
AGCTGGTGATTTCCATATTTGGAACATAAATGGAAACTCTTGGCCTTATGATCACTTTTTAAAAGGGAATATGTGAAGTGTGTGTAAAATTTTGTAACATTATTTTGTCATATGAAAATCAGTGGCCCAGTCCATCTAACCATGAGCCATGAGATCAATGGGAGCTGGGAGTACTCAATACTAGGAAAACTGGTTTTGAAAGTTGTTCACTCCAGGTCTATGGGAAAGGTTGGGCAATCTTTTGATGAGATTATTATAAGGGTGAGAAGATGAGTCAAGAATTTTTAGAGGTATAACATTATCTGTGGTGACACCTTCACTGCTGACCTCCCTTTAGGGCTCTTTCTAGGACTCTGAAGTCCCTGTCATGAAAACATTTTAACAAGAATTTTTGCTTTTTTTCTTACGTGCTTTCTTTCTTCTTTTCCTCCTCCTCCTCCTCCTTCTCTTTCTTCTGCTTCTTTTGCTTCTTCTGTTTTCTCTTCTTCTTCATTTTGATAGTTCTTTATTTTTTTGTGTTGGTTTTGTTTTTAAGAAAGCTTCATACCTTGAATTTCCATTACTTCACTGCTGTCAACATGTGTTTATTTTCAGTTCCCACTACAAGGGTAAGAAGGCCTCGAGGACACATAAAAAGTTCTGAAAAAGAGGGGTTGCTGTTGGCAGTTGATGCTTGTTCACAGAGTAGATTAAAGACACCTCTTTTGCAGCCTGAAAAGTCCTTTCTTCCTTTACTTTACAAGTTGACTTTTATTATAAACTTTAAATCACAGCCACATGGCCAAGATTCATAGACCTTCTTAATTACCAGTCATCCCATGCACCAATCAAGGAATAAATTAGATGCACAATCTTACAATATCTAGACCATGAGGAAGTCTACATTTAGATTTCATTCATGCCTTTGAGACTAGTGTCATGTTTAAAACAACACTCTTCTAATCTACTCCAGGTTGAATCTTACCACTGTGTGCATATGATAACCAAACCAATCTTAATTATCTTTGTGGGGCATAAGCCATGTGTAAGGCAATTATGTAAGTCTACTGAGCCCATATTATTAATATTAAATTACATTAATGCCTTCATGTGATTAAACAAGAATAATAATTATATTAATTATTAATTTTTTTATTTAAAGAAAGAAGTCACCTTATTAAAAAAAATAGCCTTTTTTTATGTGTATATTGTGCTGCTCTAAACCTACAGCATTTACATAGACACGGTATGCAAATAACCTAAGTACAGAATGTGAACAGTTCATGATTTAGGATCCAAGCCCCATATAATTAGTATAACACTTCAAATCCCTCTAACTTCAAGTTCTGCATATGCATACATTAGCATGAGTTAATATGATATCATTGTCTAGGCAAGATTAGATGTAGGTTAGGGAAAATTTAGATAGCTAAGATTATGTAAAGAGACAGTAACACACTATGAATTACAAACAGAAATAAATTATACAGAAACAAAAGGGAAATACCTAGATAATCTGATCATCACCTAGACTAAGGTGATGATCATACTCCTAGACTAAGATTCTCCTAATCTGATCATTCTCCTAGACTAAGGAGAATTTTCATACAGATCAGTAGAAAGGTATTCGAGTCAGTGCACCTTGAAAAATCATGGTCACGCTTTCTTTTTAAATTTTTTTTTTTGTGTTTTTAACACATGCTTTGAGACATTTTCTTCTTGCTTTTCTTCTGGCTGTACATGAAGCAAGTTAGGCTAGGTTGTTAGCTATACATAGGATATGTGTAATGAACAGATATCCAGAAAGAAAAACAGTTCTTTAAATACTTAGCTGATAATTGTCTGAGAATTCCATTCCCACCTTTATTTTAGGTAAAAGGTAGAAATACTCAAACACTGATGCTTTAAAGGAACTGCAAATTTTGGGACTGTGCAAACTTTTTGGCCGTAGCTATGGTCTCATAACCAAAAAAAAAAAAGAAAAGGAAGTGCTTTTTTTTAAATTTTTCTTTGATTATCATTATTAAGTTCTTTGGCTTTACATTGGTTTTGGTGGGTTTTTTTAAGATGTACAGGCTGATAGGACAATCTTAGATGCGATTGACACTTAATCTATCAGACAGTAATTGCCAAATATATAGTAAGATTCCGAACTAAATTTCAGTCAATGAAATAATGACCATTTATCTCAAGGCAAAATCTGTTCTCTGGTGTTAAGCTGTAATAACTAAGAATTAATCTGGAACAGAAGCATTAAATAAATCCAAGATCTAGGAACTGTCAATTTACACTGAAGTAGAACAAAATTGTCATAAGCTATTTTACACGGAAACTGTTCCCTGAGGAACCATATCTTGAGGGCTGTTGGAGATAAAGGGGATGGTAACAGAGACCCCAAAAGTACAAGCACAAGATGAAAGCAAAGGGCTTGGAAATGCAAGCAGAAACAGCAGGCCTATAAGCACAAGTCAAAGATGGTTGATTACTGGTTTATTAAAGGAAAGTAACCCTTGGATCTGTGTACAACTAACTTTAAATATAAGAAAGAAAACAGAGGATAAGTCTCCTTCACAAGTAAAATCACATACAGTAAATGTGGATATAATGTGGAAGTGGGAACCATTGAAGAAAATGCTGGCAAGCAAACTGTGTTGACAAACATATGAAAGTGATCTTAGAAAGAGAAGGAAGAAGATGCACCATCAGCATTATACTCCCGTAACAGAGAACTTGCATTTCTAAAAACACATCAAAATTACCTTCTTCCTGAAAAAGACTGATACCATTGACATTAGGACCCAGAGCAAGAGTATAAAGTATAGTTGAGATGATATAATTTGAAAATGTGGACTATAACTCTTGATATTGTTACTGGACAAATAATTCTTAGACTGTTAAGACTACAGTTTGATTCACAATAAACTCTTGTCTTCTCACTTAAGGTGTATTTCCTTACTCCAGAAAAATTGAACAGAGTAATTTGATGCCCCCATTCTTGAGGATTAGTTGTTAGAATTTAATTGCAACAACTGGGGAGAATGTGGGCAATCTAACCAATAATTTGCAAAGTAACATAGAAATGTAAGGTTTTACCTTCTAAAAGCATTATCCAGTTGTTCCCAGGTACTATGCTCTGTTTTCAATTGTGAAGTAGTATTGGAGCACATGACTGAAATATGTTTGGATGAAAACATACCAGAAGAAATAGTTCTTTTTCAAACTAGCAACCCATCACAAGTGGGGTCCCCCAGGGATCAATATTGGGCCCAATGCTATTCAATACCTTCATAAGTGATCTGGATAATGGGATCAAGTGTAGCCTGATGAAGTTTGCAGATTACACTAAACTGAGTGGGAAAGTAGACACTCTGCAAAGGAGCACCAGCATGCAGGAAGATCTGGATAGGCTGGAAGAGTGGGCTAACGTGAACCTTATGAAGTTTAACAAGGACAAGTGTAAGGTCTTGCACCTGGGAAAACATAATCCAGGAGTGCAGCACAGACTGGGATCCACCTGGGTAGAGTGCAGCTCTGTGGAAAGGGACCTGGGGATCCTGGTGGACAGGAAGCTCAATATGAGTGAACAGTGTGCTGCTGCAGCCAAGAGGGCCAATAGGATGCTGGGTTGCATCCTATCCTAAAAAGGGCATCACCAGCAGAGATAAAGAAGTCATTATCCCACTCTACTCGGCTTTTGTCAGGCCATGCCTGGAATACTGTGTACAGTTCCGGTCCCTGTTATACAGAAAAGACCTGGACAGGCTGGAGGGGGTCCAGAGAAGGGCCACCAAGATGATCAAGGGTCTGGGAAGCCTGCCATATGAGGATAGGCTGAGAGATCTGGGCTTGTTCAGCCTTGAGAAAAGGAGGCTTAGAGGTGATCTCATCACCATGTACCAGTACTTAAAGGGGAGCTACAAAGAAAATGGAGACTCCCTTTTCACAAGGAGTCACATGGTGAGGACAAGGGGTAATGGGCAACAAGTTACTCCCAGGGAGATTCCGATTGCACATGAGAGGCAAATTTTTCACAATGAGAACAGTCAATCTTTGTAATACTGTCCCCAGGGAAGTGGTTGACTCTGCTACGCTGCACACGTTTAAGACTCAGCTGGACATGGTGCTGGGCCATCTCGTGTAGATTGTCCTCTTGTGTGGAAAGGTTGGACCAGATGATCCTTGAGGTCCCCTCCAACCTGGTATTCTATGATTCTATGATTCTATGATAAGATGTACTCCAGGAGTGTGTGCACACAGTGAATTCCAGCTGTTGTCAGGAGCTTGGTCCATGGGGCCATGCTACAGCTTAAGCTAAACCCCTCAGAATTGGTGTCAGGTAGACACCATGTTCTCAGCAGCTAGTGGTTTACTCCACAGGTCAGCACCCATCATGCTACAGTAATTACTAAGATAAACACAGTCAATGAGTTCAGAGATATTTTTTCTTTTCTACTGTCTCAACAAAATTAGAAAAACACCAAACCAACTCTAGTCATTCAGATTATCGCCTTTGCACCGTTATTCCGATTACTGAAATTCCTTTCAAAATGCTGTGACAACAAATGCATTCATAAACATTTGCCTTTTCAAAACTAATCCTTTTTCATGCCTCAGTTAACTAAAAATAATTGAGAGTTTAATGGGAAAAAAATAGTTATTTGTTTATGTTTTTCCCTAGAAATTATGTAGCATTTTCCAACTAGCTTGAGGGGCAACATATGTAAACACAAATTTCTGGTAACGTTGTTCCAGAAAGTTAGTTGCACTGATCTGGAATGATGTCCAGCCTTTCAACTAGAGACAATCTTCATTTTACTACAAGAACACTGATTACTCTTTTACTAGAACAAGATTATGCGTAAAATGCTTGGAAAAAATATCCCTAGTTTAGTTCTTATCTGCCAAACTCTATGCCTTTTACTGTAAATTGCCACAAGCACAGGGCAGAGATACTCAATATATTATTTCAGCAGTGACATAAGTGACACAACCTTTGCTTGATGGCTGACTATGTTCCCCAAACTCCCTCTTGCAGTGAAAGGTGTGACTAAAAATATATTTTCATTCCTTTAAACTTAGAAAACTATAAGCCGCCATAACTTCTGCACAGCAATATAAAATTCCTTACTTACACAGAGACATTTCATTTTAGCAACTGATTATGATAAATGTGATTAGCGTCCCTTTCAATGTGTTTAAACTGAAAACCAGAGTTCATACACAAGCTGCTACTACTCATTATCATAAAATTTGATGTGTGATAATAACAAGAAACATATACAAAGACTTAGTAAAATCCATGAATTGTAAACTGTAATCTTTGCTTTCTCTTTCTTCCTCTCCAAGGATATTGTACTTCATATATTAAAAAGAGCATACATCTTTTCATGAAACATTTGCACCAAGTAATAGGATGCTCAATTTAATGTATAAAATATATACTCATAAACCTCAAAACCTGTCAATTAGGATATTGGGAAATGAAATGCCCCTAAGGCTACTAATATCTTGATTTTAAATAGTGTGTGACAAACAGTCTCTAATATGAAGCACTGAGGGCTCTCAACAATAATGTATCATTTAAAGATTAGTACGTAGATACAGAAAATGCAGCAATTTAAATGGAGACCTTCTCATCAGAAAGCAGGAGCTTAGCAGGAAAGGAAAGGCATTCCAGGATGACAAGTTCAGTGTCTGGATTTACCAGCTGACCTGCCATAATTGCTGTATTTTTTCCTAGCATTCTCAGAGAACTCAAAAGGCTGGAAAAGTGGGAAGGCTCTTTTGAACGATTCAGACTGTGTAATTTTTATTAGCGTCGAAGTCAAAACAAAGCAAAATATTATCTTAAATATATATTATTGTTGACTGGATGAGCCATGGGGCTGTATTTTTAAAGATCTCTATCTTTTCAAGTCTTAATTACCAGTGTAAGTCGAGTATAAGCCAGGAGCAAGGAAAAGTAATAAATATTTTTCTGTCATTAGTTTACCTAAAACAAGTTACTGGTCTCAGTCTAGCTTCCAGTGGATAGACATCTGTATTACAGATGTTGCCCTGAAAATTGACACCTTAGTTCAGATCATCACTGTAGAGAAGACAATGACATAAACCATATTTCTAAAACAATAAAAAGTCTGCTGAGAAATAGACCCTGTCTATGACTTTTTTTTTCCCTCCAAGGAAGTTCACCACTTCTACCAGTTCCAGAACTAATGAAATAGTCCTTGGTTTCAACCAGGAGGGTTGTCATAGATGTTCTTCAATAATGTATAAATAACTACAAGGAAAAGATTATGTAAAATGTGCTATTAGACACTTTATATCTTGGAAACAATCAGTCTTTAAAGTGATTATTTTAAGTCAGGCTGATTTCAGGTTATAGCTTATCTAACCTGTATCTAATTATGATAAAAATGTGCAAAGGCTGGCTTTTATGTGGCTTTTGATTTTTCACATTGAGGTTCCCAGACAGTCTCAACCAACTTCAACTGAATTTTTCTTCTCAGTTGTCGTCTTTTTGTTTTATCTTTTAATTTCTTTTATCTTTACAATGTGATCTCATGAGTTTAAATTATGATTATCACCTTACACTTGTTCTTTCTCTTTGGAGACAGGCATCATTGTAGGCATTTTTCTCAATATTATACAGTATTTGCAGCTTTTCAGGGTACAGGTAGTATATTATTTTTCCATATAAACATATTTGACAGAGAGATATAAATTAATCACATTTATATTGAGTCTTTGCTTACGATATTTTAAATAAATCAACTGATATGTATCAACGACTAAAACATTTATATAAGAAGATAATGCATGATGGCAAAACTTATGGTAGATGAGTAACGGGTATATGTGTAGCGCTACCCTTCTTTTCTAGAAAGGGAGTGCCACATATTGCAGTCTTCAAAACACAAGGACAGGATAACCTTAAATTCTGACAACTCATGGACATGTGCCTGGCTTAAGGCAGCCTCACTATAGTCCATGGTCCACTCCCAAGGGGTCCTCTGTGCTTCAACTGTATGAATTTCCGATGGCAAGAAAGGAACTTGACCCTAAACAACTCCTGTACAATCTTCAATCTAGGCTGTTCTATATTTACAGCTGCAACACACAGGGTCTCAGGGTCCTACCTGCCCATTGGCAGCTCTCTTGGGAAAACCCTGAGTACCTCCTTGCTACACAGGGCTACCACAGCACAATGGTCAGTCCAGCACTTTCTCTCCCCACAGAAATGAAAATCCCCAGCACTGTCTTTGACATGACCTTCCTCTAACTTAGCTGGATTCTCAGAGCCACCACCTATTGCATGCCAGGTCTCTTCCAGACTCTATTCTTCTTTAACTAGAGGAGTTACAGTGGAGTCAGAGATTGCCCAGTAAGACACTGCACCTTCTGGCAGCTTAGCACTGTGGTTTGTAAGGAGCAACTGATAACTGAAGATTTCTTCCATCTCCTCTCACAATCATTCAAAGAAATTGATGGTTTTATACTGCTGCCAATCCAGCTGTGATGTGATTTAACACCTGGATAGAGAAGGAAAGGGCATTTTACACCTCTTTACATGGCCTTTTCAGTCATCCTGGACTAGAAAGAAGTGCATTCATTTGCATTGATATTTTTTTAAACTTTTTCCTTACACTCATGCTTCTTGCTCAAAACCAATTTCAATAAGCAAAAGAAAATGTAGCGCACACTAATTGATCTAGAAGGCACTCTAGCTAGCATGTCAACATGTTTTTAAAAAAGGTATATTATTTTATATTTTACTATCATGGTAGTCAGAATTACTAATTTTTATTTAAAACAGAAAAATTCCCATAGTTCAGTCAAAGAAATGTGCATCCAGTAAGTGTGAAATGTTTACCATGTAAAATACATATATATACTATAGTCTATGTTTATATACACACAAGCACAAATATATATTAATATGGACACTAATACACATATATGTATATACACACATATTTCTCAGGGATAATTTTGAGATGAAAATGTTTTGTCTATTTGACATTAGGTTAAAATGTTGAATGTTTCTAAAGTTTTGAACACCAGCAATCTGATGAAGATTTTACTTCAGATCAGACAAAACATGTAATAATTTTTAAATCAATCTAGATGTAATCAGGATTGATGCTAACAAAAAGCTTCGGTCCTCCCATAAAATTCCTGTAAGATGACATACTCCATTCTAACATAAGATTTTAAATTCAGTAAAAAAATGTTCATACCTGATAGCTTAATTAAAATGCAATATGTATATTATTAACTGTTATGTTATGATTTCCAGTGGGAGTGACTGATATCTTGTTTTTCATTTATATTTTGTTCTTTTTTAATGCTGCTCATAAAGCAGCATTATAACTCACTAATGCCTGAAAAACTTTATCTTATGAGTTATACAGGCTTTCTTTCTTTCAGTTTGATTGAAAATCTGTAGTTATGGCTTATCTAGCCTCTGTGCTAAGCAGCACATAATTACAAAGAGCTTAGAAAGCAACAGTAAGACTTAAGAGCACCAAATTGCTTGTTTCAATCTACAGGAGGCTACATTTTCATTCAGAATGTTTCAGACTATCAGGGGTTAAAGGAACGTGAAATAACATTATGACAACAATATGGATGCTTACATTTGGTTTGTTTGTTTGTTTGTTATCTGGCATCAGTATATTCATCAGTTGTTTACTGAGTAAACCTCCAGAGAAGTTACTGAATAGCCAGTCTGAACAGTTCTGAATAATTGATGGTTACCTAAAGATGTGAATAACTACAGAATCAGCTAGATTCCTCCTTTCCTGAGGACACACTTCGGTGACCCATGCCATTCCCAAATGTGCCATGCCCAGCACACAGATCTAAAAGAAGTAATTTACAAGAGAAGCTAGTAAACTCAGAGAGTTCCCAATTGTATATGTAATCACTTTTCACGCAGTCTTAATGAAAGCAAAAGTCCCACTGATTTCAGCTTTATTTCAAGAGGTTTTGCTGACATAGGGAATGAAACAATCAGTGGTAATGGTCTTTCTAAGCTGAGACACAATATCGTGCTTTTTTTTTTTGTTTTCTTGAAAGAACACCTTTTTTCATGAATTCTGTTACAGGTACCCCTCTCTGCTGATTCAAGTCTTTGTTTCACATGCTGATTTTCAATCTAGTGGCAATGTAGACTCTGAGATATATTTGCTGTTTTATGGTATGATTAACCCAAAACCTCAGAGCAAAACAAAGTTGAAATTGTTTAATGTCTGTTGGTTTTAACACCAGATCATATATCATTCAGGATCCCTTACAGTGTGGCACTAATTAGAATTTTCCTGGCCTCTATATACATTCTTTTTCTTTTAAAATTTAAATATTAAGCAGATTTTCCCTGATTTGATTGAGAAGAACAAATAAACCAACCAACCAACCAACCAACCAACCTCAAAGGTTTGACTACTTTAATGCTCCCAAATTGTCAAAATTCTGAAAATCCGCGTGGAAATTCATGTGTGGCAAAAATGCCGTTCATTTATAAGATCCACAGCAAGACCAGAACTGTCAGTGGAAGCTGGCTATTGAACTCGTAAATGATACAGCTGCCTAAGGAACAGAAACAGTGATTGTGATCATCTTCACAGCACAGCATTAGGAACAACCCATTTCTAAACAGGTTGTGAATCTCAGTACATCTGAGACATGTACAGAAATCAAAAACAACTGTATTTTTCTATATGCTTGTACAGCATGATGAACAATGAAGCATGGCCCTTCTCAGGCAGTATGGAATGATAACAGTGTCTAGTGTTATGTTATTTTTATTATTATCTAGATATTTCCTCTTTTCTTGTTTAACGACACATACACTTTTTTGTGTTGGTAATATACGAAACCAAAATAATTCTGAGTGATTCGATTTAGCCACTTTTTGCTAAAGGTTGGAAAGTATTATTCCTTTTCATTTATCGATGTTGAAGGATTAATTTAAAAGAAAAAAAAAAAGCCAGATATGGTTATTTCTCTGTACATTGATCTACCCTGGTTACATCTTGAATATACTAGACCAAACTAGAAAAAAGTAAAAGCATGATTTTTATTCTTGTTTATAAGTAAGCTATTTTTCATGTTTTCATGTCAGTCTATTGAAGGGCAAGTCCACTGTAAATAATCTGAACACCTCAGAAATACAAGAAACAGGACCCACCTGACCATGTGGGACAAAAACATCTTTGGCAACAGGCTGGCCAATCTACTAAGGAAAGGTTTAAACTAAAAATGTTGGGGGAGGGAGTTGATGACCAATCATCAAGTGAGGAGGTGGTGGTGCAAACAAAGGATGCAGGGTGATGTGGCAAGAGAGGCCTTATAATCAATGAAATAACTGGGCTGAAGTAGGGCCATCTCAATGTATGCACACAAATAAGGAAATATAGACAGGATGGAAGTATCAATTAAGCTCACACATTTTCAGGGAAATCAGCAAACTGGGTGTCCATCTGAAGCACCTGTACACCACTAATGCATCCAGCATGTGGGGCACACAGGAGGAATTAGAGAACTGTGTTCAATTGTGGGGCTAGCATCTCACTGAGATCATGGAGACACGGTGGAATAGCTCACGTGATTGGATGCTGTCCTGGAAGGATACAGCCTTTTTAGGAAGAACAGGCTGGGACAGTGAGAAGGGGGGATTTATTCTTCATATGAGAAAGTGGCAGGGATCCATGGAGCTCTGCCTAGGAAGAGGCAATGAGCCAGCTGAGGTCAGACAACCATGGAGAATGTTGTAGGTGTTTTCTGCAGACTTCTTGATCAGGAAAAATAAGCAGATGAAGCGGTCTTCAGGAGCTGGAAGGAGCCTCACTTTCACAGCCCCTTGTCCTGATGGGGAACAATGAACTGCCCTGATACCTGCTGGAGGGAGAACACAGGAGTATACAAGAAATGTAGGAGGTTCCTAGAGTGCTTTGATGGCAATTTCCTGACACAGGTGATAGAGGAGGCAACGAGTGGAGGTGTTCTGCGGGACCTGATACTTACAAACAAGGATGAACTGGCTGAGGATGTAAAGGCTGGGGGTAACCTTGGATGTGATGCCCCTGAGATGATGGATTTTAGGATGCTGAGGAAGGCATGAGCCTAAAAGCAGGGTTGCAGCCTTGGACTTCAGGAGAGCAAACTTTGGCCTCTTCAGAGACCTCCTTGGAGGAATCCCATGGGACACAGTCCTGAAGAGAGGAGGTGTCCAGGAGAGCTTGTTCATATTCAAGGATTACCTCCTCCAAGCTCAGGCATGGTCCGTCCTGATGAGCAGGAAGCCAAGCAAAGGTGGAAGAGGCTTACATGGATGAATATGGAGCTCCTGACTAAACTCAAACAGAAAAAAAGAAGCATAGAGGAGGTGGAAACAGGGAGAGGAGACCCAGGGGAAATATAGAGGCACTTGTCCAAGCATGCAAAGATGGGGTAAGCCAAAAGCCACGTAGGACTGAATCCAGTGAGGGATGTGGAGCAAAAGGAAGGTGAGTGAAATGAGGGCCTGCTGCTGAATGGGGTAAGGGCCCTCATGACAAAGGACATAGAAAAGGCCAATGGACTCTTCACCTCTCTCTTCACTGATAAGACCTGCTTTCAGATCTGGTCCCCGAGTCCCTGAGACCCGTGGGCAAGCCTGGAGCAAGGAAGACTTACTTTGGTGGAGGAAGATCAGGTTAGGGAACATCTGTATAAACTGGGCAGACCCAAGTCCTTTGGAACTGGTGGGATGCACCAACGAGTGCTGAGGGAGCTGGGTGGAGTCATTGCAAAGCCACTCTTGGTTATCTTTGAAAGGTCATGGTGATGAGGCAACGTTCCTGAGGACTGGAAGAAAGAAAAAGTCACACCTGTCTCCAAGAAGGCCAGGAAGGAGGCTCTGGGGTACTAGAAGCCAGTCAGTCTCCCTTTGATGCCTGGGAAAGTCATGGAGCAAAGAATCCTGGAAATAATTTCCAAACATAGTGAGTACAGGAGAGTGGTTGGGAGTGGTCAGTATGGATTCATGAAGGCAAAATCATTCCTGACCAACCTGACAGCCTTCCATGATGATGTGACTGGCATGATGCATGAAGTGAGAACAGTGGATGTTGTTTGTCTTGACTTTAGCAAGGTTTTTAACACTTTCTCCCATAATATTCTCACAGACAAACTGATGAAATATAGGCTAGTTATGTGGACAGTCAGTTGGACTAAAAAGCTGCTGGACAGTTTCAAAGTACTGTGATCAGTGGCATTTGTGATCATTCTAGCTATTACTACTTGTATATCTCAGAGGTCAATACTAGGTCTAATGCTATTTTACATCTTCGTTAATGATCTGGATGATAGAGTAGAGTGTACCATCAGCAAATTTTCAAATGACACAAAACGGGTTTGCTGATGTACCAGATGGGTGGGCTGACAGGAACCTCAAGCAGTTCAACAAAGGTAAGTGCAAAGTCCCACACCTGGGGAGGAATAACTCCCCACATCAGCACAGGCTGTGGGCTGACCAGCTGGAAAACAGCTTTGCACAGAAGGCCCTGGGGGTCGTGGTGAACACCAAGTTGAACAAGACCCAGCAATGTGCCCTTGTGGCAAAGAGGGCTAATGTTTTCCTGAGCTGCATTAGGAGAAGCGAGCAAGTAGAATGAGGGGATCCTTACACTCTGCTCAACACAGGTGAAGCCACCTTTAGAGTACTATGTCCAGTTCTGGGCTCTTCAGTACAGGAGAGACATGGACATACTGGAGGGAGTCCAGTGAAGGGCCAGGATGATTCGTGGACTGGAGCACCACTTATATGAAGAGAGTCTAAGAGAGCTGGAACTGTTCAGCCTGGAGAAAAGAAGGCGCAAGTGGATCTTTTCCATGTGTATAAATACCTGATGGGGAGGAAGTAAAGAGGACAGAACCTGACACTTCTTGGCGGTGCCCAATGAAAGGACAAAAGCCAACGGGCACAAACTGAGATGCAGAAAATTCTGTTTTAACAAAACAAAAAAGCTTTTTTTTTTTTTTTTTTTGTTAATAGCGAGGGTGGGCAAAGACTGGCACAGGTTACCCTGAAAGGTTGTAGAGTCTCCATTCTTTAGATATATTTAAACCTGCCTGAAGATGGCCCTGAGCAACCTAGCTGCAAGCAGGAGTGGTACTAGATGATCTCCAGAGCTGCTCACCAGCTTCAGCTGCTTTGTAGTTCTGTGATACTGAAATGTTGTGGAGGCATATGCCAATAAGGCAGACTGGAAAGCCTCAAGTGCTCCAATACAGTGCATTCTTTAGTATTCAGGAGTGTTTCTTTGGGGGAACATATTCTCATAAATATGCAAGCTGATATGTGAACATAGAATGATGTCACACTTTTACAGATTATGAGAGTTCCCTGGTGGGATGTATGAAGAACTGAACAGAAATCCTGCTAATTGAACCATTTTGAACAAAAGGCCTTCTAAAAGAGTATACCTGTTCATTTACCTCAGTGAGGAACCTATGGTGAGGAACTGGATTTGCAACTGATGAACAGGTATCTTCCTTCTGGTAAGGAAGTTGCGCTGTTTTATAATGATTGAAAATCTGGCCTGTTACTCTACTTTTTTTTTTGCTTGTTTAGATTTTTATTTTAATTTATTTTTCTCTTTTTCTTTTTGTTTTATTACAGTTATGCATAGCATTTCACAAAGAATATGAATACTAAGTCACCCTCCTGAGGTATTCATCAGGAGTTCAATCTAATCAGTCATTCAACATCTGAAAGGACTATATCATATGAAATGGAAAAAGATCAAAATGTTATTGTATTACTTGTAAAATATTGATAAAAGTAAGAATTTAAGTAGTCTAGAAGAGAGATAATGAGTAATGGCTACTCAGTTAATACTCTCTAAAGAAACAGTAGAGAAGATATTCAGATAGGAGTGGGACAGAACAACCCAGACAACATCAGATTGATTTAAATCCTATGAGCTGTTACTGTCATGGTTTTGCCTATTACTATAACTCTTCAAAAAGGTCTGTATGACAGCATGTGCAGGAAATAGCCAGAAACGACCCAAAGAGGCAGTGCTGTAGACATTACTACTCAATACTGTAAGCAACATTCTTGTTTCTTTCTGTCCTTTTTAACATTCCCTTTTATAACACAGTACTTTAATTCTTTAATTAAAAAAGTATTACTAGATCTAAACTGTAAGCATTCAAAGATATCTTGGAAATAAGAGGTTTTCAATGCTAAGGCGTAATATTTTTGCATGTATTTAATGTTAGTATTTTAATTTTATGTCACTAAAAATCTACTTGTGCAAATTTATTTACCTTTCCAACAGGTAATTTACTATGGAAAATTTTCTGGCTAGTTAAGACAAAATTGTAAACCACTTTGAATATCTTTCAAAAGTGAGAGCCCGAATCTCTAAGAGAATTGCAAATCCTTAGCTGTAAAAAGATATTTATTTCCTCTACATGGATCTGCACAGTTCTAAGCATGTGGGTTTGTGCCTATTTTGCTCCAATATTTCCATACTCTTTTATTTTATAACGTCTTTTCAAAGATACATGTAAGTGCCTGCTTGATATTGTACTGCATAGTCTCTATGGAACAGCTAGGTGTGTAGGAATCTTCAGTTTCAAGTTGTAAATGCTCTGCAAATACTAGAACCATGTGGGCAAAAGTCAAAGAGCCAATAAAACAGAACACTTCTCCCCTTGTACAATAACACAAATTAGGAAAAGACAGGATTATCATCTCAAGAAACCTGGCCCTGTAACATATGTGTATTCTCAGGAACTCAGCCTGAGAAAGAGTGTGCACAGCTGTTTTGTAACCTAGTTTTTTAGTAAGACATTTCAAAGATGAAGAATTCTACAGAGTGGATCTGAGCTATATATTGTAATTGGAAGGGACTGACTTATCCTTCTTCCTTGCAAAGAGAATCAGTTTACAAAGTCATTATTTTCTTTCCCTTTAACAGAGGTGTCACATAAAACATGGGAAGAAAGCACCATGTGACTGGGAAGTGAGAGTCACACTTCTGAACTGCCATTCTGTGACAGTTATTAAAAGATCCTTTCTTGTTCTAAAGACCACTTTTTTTGAATTGTATGACTTGATGTTCAACACTTTAAATTTCACCTTTTTAACTTGAAAAAATGTGAAAATAATAAGAACAAAGTTCTTCTGAAGTCTGAGATCTACAAATGAGCTTGTTTTTCTCTATAAACAGTTGTGAGAGTGAGCTGTAAAAGAAAAGACAAAAAATAAGACTATAGAATTCCAGGCTGTATTCAAAGGAGACAGGCTCTGCTTTTCCGTGTTAATCAATGTTTCATACCATAATAGATTGTTGTGATTTCAACAGAACTATATTTGTAAAGCTGCTACAGAGTGTGCTATGTGGCTATTCTTCATTGTTGTGTTTAAAGGTAGTCTTATTTTCAGAAAATAAAGATTAAGTACAGCATAAACTTATGTTCCTTACGAAAGAAATACATTGCCTCAGCTCAGAGCCACTGCATATTGTGAATATATACAGCAATTTAAATTGAAAGGTGAAGATCTCGAGGGTATTTATCTTGAGTATTTTCCTATTTACCTTTGATTAATAAAACCTCAAACAATCCAATAACATATTTTCATAATCATTGTCTGATGAACAAACACAGTGGCTGTAGTAGCATCTTTTCTATAAAATTGGTAATGAATAATGGACACTATATTCCTAACTAGAAGTTGGTGCTGCTTTTCCGAATCTAGTCTTATAACCATAAGACAATAAGGAGGCCTTTTCTAATTTATACCAAAAGAACTTGTATGAATACAAACACAAACTAATGCAACCTAGTTCATAGACTAGAGACACAAGGAGTACATTACAGTAAAGGGCAAAGATTCTTTGAATTTCTCTAAATAAACTGGTAAAGATACCAACAGCAATCCAGACTAAGAAGTTCAAAAGTCAATAAAAAATCTGATACACCCTACTGAGAAACAAGTAATTTTCTGCTTGACTTAAAGATTCTGCTTAGTACAAACATTTCACTGTGATAGATAAAGAGTTTTTAGTCGGGGTCTGGCCTATGGGAAGTGATATAAGATCCTTGCCTTCTGTGTGAAGTTATGTTTTCTCTAAGACTATTTCTAAGGTCTATATTCTGATACTGCAGTGTGGGAGACCACAAAACACACAACTGTACTTGGGTATAATGCAGAACGAAATTGTAGAGAATACTGTTGTATCCATAGACAGAAGTTCCAAACATAATGGTAGAAAAAATTCTCCTAGCTAATGCCTTATGTGTAAATTCTCTGTTTCACAGCACTGGAAAAGGGAACGTTCTAGTGCTACCTGTAGAAAAAACATTTTTTATGGCCATTGTTTTGATTATATTATCATTACTAATCATACTCATGTAGTAATACTCATCGTAAGGTTATCATAAGCAACACCAAACCTTCTATCTTTCCAAAGGAATGAAAAAATATCTTCCAATTTGTCTTGTACAAGAAAAAGAATATGAGTTGTTTCATATGTTTCTGGCGTCTTTAAAGTCCCCCTCTATTATCAGATATTTACTTTCCTGCAGTAGGAACAGCAGGTTCCTACTCTACAATATAGTTGCAACCTAAAGCTTCTGGAGTGCAAAAAAATTCCTTTGAACTTGCTAATTGTGAAGTAGCTTTAGAGAGAGACCTCATTCTTCCATGAACAATTTGTGAGCAGTAGGATGTCAGACTTTTCATTCAACCTCTGTTTTGTTTTGTTTTCTTTTTTGCCAAATTTGTGTGTTGTGTCTTCCATGGCACAAAGAGTTCCACTTTTGTACATCAAGCTGGCACTCATTTGTCACTTTCCGCATTATTAACAGCATTCGCTTAAGCTGGCTTTATAGTGTCAAAGGTTGCTTTACATGTTATAAGCAAGGCTTATGTTATTCCTCAGGATAACTCTTTTTTTACTGTCTCACTGGTTTTCTAGATTCACCTAAACACCTTCTCTTTTTTATTCTTGGTGTGGGCTGTGCTGTAGCTCTAAATCATCCCATGGCTATGCAAGGCTTTCCTGGAGCTTGCAGCCTTGCAAGCATTAGTTGTTCAGAGGACTTAGGTGTAATGCTTTTATTGTCTTTGTTTCTTCACTGGGTTAGTAATTTTCTGCTAGCTTACTCCAGCACTACACTTCCCTGTAATACTGACTCAACAAACTCCTAGGCTGAACCTTCTGATAAGATCTGGATTTGCATAGGTAGGAATGTAATGGAGGTCTCAGCCCCAGGCAGAATTCAATCCTCAGCTTTAAAAATAGTGGTGCTTTCAAACAAACTACCTTGTTCACTATTTAATGAGTCATCGCACCACTAAGGTACATAAGTGAAATAAAACTTTGGCTTTCTTAATTATGCAAGTACCCTGTTTGATGTTGTAAAAATAATGTAATTTTATTATTTAGGTCCTCCTTTTTTAATTTTCATTGGAATATAATTTAACATCATAATGCTTTTTTTTTTTTTTTTTGCACTGCATTGGCTTACAAATAATGACAAAGGCAATTTGAATGACTTTCTTCTCGCAGCCAGTGGGGTTCTACACATTTTTAAGAATAAGATCAATTAAAGGAGAAAGCTTTACAATAAGTATTTGTTAGGTCTTCTTAGACAATGTCTGAAAGTAACTACAGAATATATAGCATTCATGGCAGCTATTTCTGCTCTGGCTTCTATGAAAAGGTCACCTTAGTTGAATCCTGCATAAAATGAAACTTTAGCGAATGAGCATCTGAGAACTTGTCCTTGTTTTTTCAATTAGTATTTTTATCCACTGGTCAGCACCTATCTATGAATCCCTACAGGTATTTTGCAAAATCTTACAGTAAAATAAATGACTCACGTGATTTCACATGAACTAGCAATTCCCATGAACTGTTTATGTATATCAAGCAGTTTTAATAATCTGTCTTGGGAAAACTCTAATTGGTTTTGAATATATCAGAATGAAGTTAACATTTATGTTTCAATCTAATGTGGTGCATTTAATTTCACATCCCTTTATTATAATTTGCATAGCGAGGACAAAGTAGAAATGCTTGCTTTCATATTTGTGTTTGCTGAAAGAAGCCAGTGGAGTATAACCAGTTTAGAGTTTTGAAGCTGTGTTTAGTCTGAGTTCTTGTCTTGCCTTCTTTTCCAATCTTTTCCAAGGAAAGCCCTTATAGACACAACTCTGACCATTTTTGTGGTTCTCCTCTGGACCCGCTCCAACAGGTCCATGTCTTTCCTGTGCTGAGCACTCCAGAGCTGGATGAGTACTTCAGGTGGGGTCTCACCATAGCAAAGTAAAGGGGCAGAATTACCTTCCTCAGCCTGCTGGCCACGCTTCTTTTGATGCAGCCCAGGATATGGGTGGCTTTCTGGGCTGTGAGCACACATTGCCAGCTCAACTCCAGCTTTTCATCCACCAGCACCCTCAAGTCCTTCTCTGCAGGGCTGCTCTCAATCCCTTCCTCTCCCAGCCTGTATTGGTTCCACGGGTTGCCCTGACCCAGGTGCAGGACTTTGCACTTGTCCTTGTTGAACCTCATGAGATTCACATGGGCTCACTTCTTGAGTTTGTTCAGGTTCTTCTCGATGGCATCCCATCCCTCAGGCATGTCAGCTGCACTGCTCAGCTTGGTGTCATCTGTAAACTTGCTGAGGGTGCACTCGATCCCTCTGTCTATGTCATTGATGAAGATATTAAACAGTACTGGTTCCAATACGGACCTCTGAGGGACACTACTCATCACTGATCTCCATCTGGACATTGAGCCATTGACCACTACCCTCTGATTGTGACCATTCAACCAATTCCTCATCCACTGAACAGGCCATCCATGAATTCTATATCTCTCCAATTTAGAGAGAAGGATGTTGTGGGGGAACATATCAAAGGCCAAATATGGTGGAGAGTGGCTTGGCAACTTCATCTGCCAGTCCCTCAGGACCCCGGGATGCATCTCATCAGGTCCCATGGACTTGTGTGTATTCAGATTCCTCAAGTTGTCTTGAACCTGATTTTCTCCTGTGATGTGTGGGAATTTGTTCCCCCAGTCCCTGCCTTGAGGTTCAAGGACTCAAGAGATGTGGTAAGAGTAACTACCAGTGAACACTGAGGCAAAAAATTGTTGAGTACCTCAGTTTTCTGTGTCAATTGTCATCAGTTCTCCCTTCTTATTTACCAGAGCTGGTACCTTTTCTTTAATATTCCTTATCTGGCCAATGCACCCATAAAAGCCCTTATTATTCTTCGCATCCCTCACTAAAATCAGCTCCAACTGTGCCTTAACTTTCCTAATTACATCCCTGCACATCTAGGCAGCATCCCTATGTTATTCTCAGGATACACATACCTCGTTCTGCTACCTGTACATTTCCTTCTTGCACCTCAGTTTGACCAGGAGGTCCTTACTGAGTGTACTGAGTGTACTGAGCGTATGTTGCTATGGTTTGGAATTGTGCTGAAAAAAGTGTTGATATCATACTGATGTTTTAATTACTGTTGAGCAGTGCTTACACGGCGTCAAGGCATTCTCTGTTTCCAGTTCTGCCCTGCCAGTGAGTAGGCTGGGGGTGCACAAGAAGTTGGGAGGGAACATAGCTGGGACAGCTGACCTCAAGTGACAAACACAATATTCCATACCATATGACGTCATGCTCAGCAACAAAAGCTGGGGGAATAAGAGGGAAGTAGGGGGCGTTTGGAGCAGGGGGAGTTACACTTGTCTTACCAAGTAGCCATTACATGTGATGAAGGCCTGCTTTCCTGGGGATACCTAAACATCTGTCTGCTGATGGGAAGCAGTCAACGAATTCCTTTGCTTTGTTTACATGTGCAGCTTTTGCTTTACCTATTAAACTGTCTTTACCTCAACCAATGAGTTTTCTCACTTTTACGCTTCCAATTCTCTCCCCCACCCCACCATGGGCTGCCACCAGTCTTTACATCCCTAACTAGTTCTTTTGTGTTGGTTAGCAACAGGTCCCATAATACTTCTCTTCTGGTTGGGCTGTCTATCACCTGCTTTAAGAAGTTATCCTTAATGCTCTCCAAGAGTCTCCTGGACTGCTTACAGCTTGCTGCGCTGCTTTTCCAGTAATGTCAGGGTGACAGAAGTTCCCCAGAAGGATCAGAGCCTGCAAGGGTGATGCTTTCCGTAGCTGAAATAAGAATGCTTCATTAACAGGCTCCCCTAGGTCAGGTGACCTGTAGTAAACACCAGCCATGGGATTTCTGTTGTTGGCTTGGCCCCTGATTTTTTACCCATTACCTCTCAACCTGTTCATCGCTATTTTTCCAGAGTTTTTTCTGTGCAGACAATCAATTTTTTTACATAGAGGACGACACCCCCCACCCCTCCTTCCTTGCCTGTCCCTTCTGAACAGTTTATAGCCATTGACTGCAGCAATCCAGTCATGGAGTGTTAGAGTCTGAAATCCATTCCAAACACTCTTTTCCACAAAGGGTCTTTCTGCTCCTACATTATGTAACCTAAAACTGATTTAGGCCATTGTTTTACTTCAAAAGCACATTTTTATACCTTATCTTGCACAGTGGAAAAAAAAAATTCTTTTAAGGAGAGGTAAAAAGTAAACCCAGAAAATTTTAGAAAGTCCAGCCATACTTTTTCTTCTAAAGTCTCTTGCTTTGTCTTAGGGAAACTAAAAAGTGTTACAGATTAAGGTATTAGAATCAAGTTATAAGTTATGCTCTATTTTGCCAGGTTTAAGCTGTTGCAGATACAGGCAGCAGGAGAAGACAGCAAGTCACAGAAAGGGCCAGCTTTTCTTTATAAGATAGTACAATATCATAGAAGGAATGATGATTTCCGTCAAGAAAAAGAATGTCATTTACTTTCTATAGATAAATAATTGTTTGTCAACATTCTTCTGCACATTGAGAGGTGACAACTGCAACAAATTTTCAAGGTCACTATAGTTTATATTCCACATACACTTTCTATTTTCTATTTCTGCCTTGTAATTTTTAAGTCTAATAACCTTTTTCCCCAGGGGAAAAAAAAAAAAGAAAAAAATAAAAAAAAGGAAAGAGTAAAAAAGAACATTATCAATATAATTGCTATTGAGTCTTCATGTGATGAATCACATCTACCAAAAAAAAGAAGAATAACCGTTTCAAAACATTTACAGAAAAGATGGTTTAGAAACAATCTATATGGGATTTGTATGGCAAGGTTTTGGTAGCGGGGGGGCTACAGGAGTGGCTTCTGTGAGAAGCTGCTAGAAGCTTCCCCTGTGTCCAATAGAGTCAGTGCCAGCCAGCCCCAGGACGAACCTGCTGCTGGCCAAGGCCAAGCCCATCAGTGACACTGGTAGTGCCTCAGTGTCCTGGTTTCAGCTGGGATAGAGTTAATTTTCTTCTTAGTAGCTGGTATAGTGCTGTGTTTTGTATTTAGTATGAGAATAATGTCAATAACACACTGATGTTTTAGTTGTTGCTAAGAAGTGCTCATACCAATCAAGGACTTTTCAGCTTCCCATGCTCTGCCACGTGCACAAGAAGCTGGGAGGGGGCACAGCCAGGACAGCTGACCCAAACTGGCCAAAGGGCTATTCCATACCGTATGACGTCATGCTCAGTATATAAACTGGGGCGAGCTGGCTGGGGGGGAAGTGATTGTTGCTCAGGAATGGCCTGGGCATCGTCGGTGGGTGGTGAGCAATTGTGTCGTGTATCACTTGCTTTGTATATTATTATTGTATTATATTATTATTATTACTACTACTACTACTATTCTATTTAATTTTACTTCAATTATTAAACTGTTCTTATCTCAACCCATGAGTTTTTCTGACTTTCACCCTTCCAATTTTCTCCCCCACCCCACCGGTGGGGAGTGAGTGAGCGGCTGTGTGGTGCATAGTTGCTGGCTGGGGTTAAACCACGACACTCAGTGATAACATATTTAAGAAGGGGAAAAAAACTGCTGTGCAATAGCAGCCGGAAGAAAGGAGTAAGAATATGTGAGAGAAACAACTCTGGAAACACCAAGGTCAGTGAAGAAGGATGGGGAGGAGGTGCTCCAGGCACCAGAGCAGAGATTCCCCTGCAGCCCTTGGTGAGGCAGGCTGTCTCCCTGCAACTCATGGAGGTCCATGGTGGAGCAGTTGTCCACCTGCAGCCCATGGAGGACCCCACACTGGAGCAGGTGAATGTGCCCTGAAGAAAGCTGTGACCCCATGGGAAGCCCACGCTGGAGCAGGCTGGCCCTGAAGGACTGCACCCTGTGAAAAGGACCCATGCTGTAGCAGATCATGAAGAACTGCAGCCTGCGAGAACAAACCACATTGGAGAAGTTCATGGAAGACTGTCTCCCATGGGAGGAAACCCATGTTGGAGCAGGGTAAGAGTGTGAGGAGGAAGGAATGGCAGAGACAGTGATGTGTGATGAACTGACCGCAACCCCCATTCCCTGTCCCCTTGCACTGCTTGGGGGGGAGGAGGTAGACAAAATCAGGAGTGAAGTCGAGGCCAGGAAGAAGGGAGCAGTAGGGTGAAGATATTGTAAAGTTTGGTTTTATCTCTTATTATCCTATTTTGATTTTGATTGGCAATAAATTAAACTAATTTCCCCAAGTTGAGTCTGTTTTGCCTGTGATGGTAGTTGGTGAGTGATCTCCCTGGCCTTATCTGAACCCATGAGCATATCATCATATTTTTCTCCCCCTGTCCAGCTGAGGAGAGGAGTGATAGAGTGGCTTGGTGGGCACCTGGCATCGAGCCAGGGTCAACCCACCACACAATCATATTTCATTATGTCTTTTTCACTATGCAACACTGCAGAAAGATATATATGCATCCAGTTGTATGTTTCTTTGCAAGGTACCTGCTGAACTATATTCAGCATTCATTCATTTGGGACAGAGATCACAAGCAGCCATGTTCAGCAGTCAAATGTACAGAAATTCTAAAAGAAAATCACAGTTCCAAATTCATACATTAGGAATTAGTTTTGGATTCCCATTTTACACATAGAGAAAAAATTAGGAAATTTTTGTCTCTTCTTAGTAAAGAATTAACTTACATTTCAAGATTAGGACCACAGATTTTTCTTTTTTTAAGCTAGTCTGAAATAGGCTGCCTATCTTTGCATGTATGATACCACACTTATTCTTCATTCATCTGAAAAGGTTTGGTCAATACTGAAGATCACTTACCCTTAAAACAGAATACTGAAGTACTACCTTTCAACATTTAAAATATTTAAATATTAGCATCTGAAAAAAAGGACTGAAGTTTAACATAAATCACTCAGAGCACTGTAGTAAGTTCTTTCAAGTACTACTTAACATTTCAACTATATGGTGATTTTTATCAGTAATGCTATAACTTTCTAGGTCGTAGATAATCTTATACCACTGTCATAAATAGATATATCTTAAGACAGAAAAATAATACACATTTGTAATGGTAAGAATTCTGAATGTGAGACTATTTTTGTACGTAAATATTACTTTAACACAGTAAGTAATTATAATAAGGATAAGCAGAGAAAGATCATAGAATCATAGAATGCTTTGGGATGGAAGGGACCTTTAAAGGTCATCTAGTCCATCTCCCCTGCAGTTGGCAGAGACATCTACAACCAGATCAGGTTGCTCAGAGCCCCATGCAGCCTGTCCTTGAATGTCTCCAGGGATGGGGCACCTACCACCTCTCTGGGCAACCCGTTCCAGTGTTTCACTACCCTCATTGTAAAAAATTTCTTCCTTACATCTAGTCTGAATCTACCCTCTTTTAGTTTAAAACCATTACCCCTTGTCATATCGCTATTGGCCCTGCTAAAATGTCTGTCGCCATCTTTCTTATAAGCCCCCTTTAAGTACTGAAAGGCTGCAATAAGGTCTCCCCACAGCTTTCTCTTCTCCAGGCTGAACAATCCCAGCTCTATCAGCCTTTCCTCATAGCAGAGGTGTTTCATCCCTCTGATCATTTTTGTGGCCCTCCTCTGGACCCACTGCAACAGATCTATGTCTTCCTGTGCTGAGGACTCCAGAACTGGACATAGTACTCCAGGTGGGGTCTCACCAGAGCAGTGTAGAGGGGCAGAATCACCTCCCTTGACCTGCTGGCCACACTTCTTTTGATGCAGCCCAGGATATGGGTGGCCTTCTGGGCTGCGAGAGCACATTGCTGGCTCATGTCCAGCTTTTCATCTATCAGTACCCCTAAGTCCTTCTCCTCAGGGCTGCTCTCAATCCCTTCATCCCCCAGCCTGTATTGATACCAGGGATTGCCCTGACCCGTGTGCAGGACCCTACACTTGTCCTTGTTGAACCTCATGAGGTTCACACAAGCCCACCTCACCAGCCTGTCCAGGTCCCTCTGGGTGGCATCCCATCCCTCAGGCATCAGCTGCACCGCTCAGCTTGATGTCATCTGTAAACTGGCTGAGGGTGCACTCGATCCCTCTGTCTAAGTCATTGATGAAGATATTGAACAGCACTGGCCCCAGAACAGACCCCTGAGGGACACCACTCATCACTGTTCTCCATCTGGACATCGAGCCATTGACTATTACCCCTCTGGATGAGACCATCCAGCCAGTTAGCTATCCACAGAACAGTCCACCCATCAAATCCATATCCTTCCGATTTAGAGAGGAGGATATTGTGGGGGACCGTGTCAAAGGCCTTAGAGAAGTCCAGATAGATGACATCCGTAGCTTTTCCCTCATCCACTGATGTAGTTACTCCATCATAGAAGGCCACTAGGTTGGTCATGCAGGACTTGCCCTTGGTGAAGCCGTGCTGGAGAAATTTAGAGTTTCATTGGTTACCATTCACAAAAAGAAAGTGTTGCAGGTTAGAAGGAAGACACAGTAGTGTCTGCAAGGTGCCCAACAAGGCAAAGTAAAAGAGGAAAGTTAGTGACAGGGAAGCAAACATTCTTCTCGTTCACCTTTGGCTTTAGCAAGAAAGAGTTTTATTTTATTTGTCAAATTAAGTTCCTCTATAACATTGTTGTAGACACTTAATATGTGTTCCATTTGATGTGCAATTCCAACTTTTGTCTTTTTTATTATTATAATTATTATAGTGAGCATATTTATGTTAAATATTCCACTTGTACTCTGCTTCCTGTAGTCCAGAAGTCAATATCAGTTCAGTTAACCTGTGACTGCTGCCACATGCCTTGGAACTGGGGATGCAAAGGTGATGAATATCCAACAGCCATGGAATAAGAGTGTGCAACCAAAACTCTCTACTGACTCACAAAAGAGTCAGAAAAATGTTCACATGATGTATATTTGGAATCAATGCCAGATTGCCCTTCACTATTTGTGTGAATCTGTAGACTATTGTACATAAATGGGTACCTTTTTCCTTTATTTTGCTGGGATTTTTGCTTGCAAAGCCTGGGTGTTTTTCAAACAGACCCCACAGAAAGTAACAGGGCAAATGAAAAATGTGATGAATATACTTTTTCTTTCATAAAATCTTAAAATTTATATATATTTTTATACTTATATTCCTGTGGGAAGGAGAAAGAGGAAAATGTACTGTGTTCTAGAGTCTAAGTATCTGTACAAAAAATCATGAGAAGGCTTTCAAAGGAAGAAGGATTATCTTGCATAATTTTTATTTCTTTTCCTTTGGTCAGGGGAGAAAAGGGAGAACTTTGCAAGTCTATGAAAAGTGGGACGTAAGGATCTTCCTCAATATCTGTCTGTTTGACAAGAGGTTCTGTATTTCCACACAGCCTTGCCTCCCTACCCACTCCTACCTCCCTTCCCTTGCACACAGTCTAATATACTGTGTTACAGAAGAGTGAGGCCTCCAGGGCACTGATAATGCATAGATAACTACATTTTTATCTGTGATCTTACAGAAGCAGAAAACTAATGATAGTTATCTTTTTATTACATTATGCTACATTTTGCCTCATGTTTCTGGTGGATATTGACATGTGTCCTCCTCTCCTTAGGCTAAAACTTTTAAAGAAAAGTTTTGTCCCAGCTTCCAATTCCCCAGGTGAAAGTCTCTGAAAGAATTGTTTTCATAGCAGAGTGTATCTTCATGCATTCATTTTGTTTCATTTTTTAACCGTCGTGGTTTACGTTATGACCGAGTGTTGCATTATTGGCTTCTTTTTTAAAGACAGAACATAGCAGCTTGCTGGATAAACTTATTGAGCTCCTAATCTTGTGATTCTGTCTTCACATCACCTGTCAATAGAGAATAACACTTAAAAGTGGAACTCAGTTTTCCTAAATCATATTATGCTTCCTGAATCTGAATTGCAAATATAGAATTAAATGGAGATGCATGAGAGGGGGCTGAAGTGAATATTTAATGCTTTTAGGTCTGATGCTCTGACAAAAGAAAGGGGCAGGAGAACACAAATCATGATAGTTCAGGTGAGCACAAATCAAGTAAGCAGTAACTATGAAAGCAGCCTTTAGCCATCGTGCACTGACACTCCCAATAGGGGTTTTTCCTGAGAAAATTAAAAATTGTTGGAGGGGTTAGCTGAGGAAAATGAGAGACAAAAGTAACTAAGAAAAAGGAGAAAAGTGTTATACAACCAAAGGTTACATTTTAGATCTACTGGGTCATCAGCATACATTTGTTTCACTCCATCTGACCTAACATCTGTTGAAAGGCAGATAGATATGGGCAGCTTATATTCAAGTGTAAAAGCCTCATGGTAACTGCTGATCTCTCTACATCATTATTTTAAAAGGCTTAAATGAGATACAGAACAGAAAAAAGGCAAAGAAAATAGAACTGAACTTCAAAACTGGACCCTTGTCTTCCATTTGTTTTTTCTCTGCTTAGTTACTAGCAAATCCTTTTCTGACTCCTTTCTGTTTCATAAATGATTCCTTATCTTTTCTGCGTTGATGCATGTATCCCTAATAGGATAGTTTCCAATAGTCTCTGACATATTTCCACTTTCATTTATTAGAGATAAATGTTCCAGCATGCACAGCATTGAAAATTAATTTAATCTAAATGCTCTTAGGCTCACTATCTGAAAATGTAAATACTCCTATTGTAAATTTTGATCCAGCTGACTTTTAGTTTAAACAGTAGCTTGAGCTGATTGTGGGAGAGCAGCTGCCCGTTTATACGTATATGTATACTTTGGATTATTTTAATCAAATAAGAAAACTTATAAATGAACCAGAAGACAGAAGATTTCTTTTTTTTTCTTCAGGAATTGATGTTAGGCTAGACTTGGTTAGGGCTCTAGACAGCAAATGTTGGACTGGGGGAAAAAAACAAAAAGGTTAAAAGGGAAGGAGTGAAGTTTCAAGATTCCCACCAACACTGATGAAGGGGAAGGATTGCTACAGTTCCATCACCACCACCCCCCCAGTTACTCCATCAATAACACTGCTGTAATTAGATATTAGAAAAAGGAGTTGAGAAAAAATGTACATATACATATATATGCATACATGTATCTCTCTCTCTCTAAATATAGATGCTTTTAAACTTTATTGTGTAAAGTAATGTCTCAGTAAACTGAGACTAAGCCTGTCTGTAGCAATGACCTGTCAGAGACACAGCAGGGGCCCCTGAGAACACAGGCTGGCAGAGGTCTGGAAAGCTCAGGAGCATGATGGTACTAGGAGCCCCAGGGCCAGTCACACAAATGCCCATTTGCAGACATACAGCTATGTAACAATCTAATGAAGCTGCACATAAATAATAGCACAGGTGGAGCTGTCTTCAAAGTATGTATAAGACAATAAAAAAAGCACAGCTAGGTGAAAATTAAATTCTATTATCTTGCGTACAGTAGAGGTTCAGTGAGCTGCTATCACCACTCCCACATTAGCTGCAGCAACCTTCCCAGCCTAGGGCCAGGGTCTCAGCAGGTATCTGATTGGCTCACGGACACTGGTAGGTATCAATTATGCTTGATACCTTCAAGCATACTTTTCATATTTCTAAATATATTTCATAACTGTATAAGTATATTCAGTTATATTTAGCTTGCATACAATGTAGTATAAGCCGCACTTTCAGGCAGCATAAGCTACAGGTACAAGATACAAGTCGTTCTAGGCATTGGCTTGCAGAAGAGCAGGCAGGCTGAGAGAAGGCTAAATCTCACAAAGAAGGAATAGAAAGATAGACTGGGGACTCTGAAACTATAACAAAATTAGATTTACAGCAGTAAGTATTAGGAAAAACATATTTGAGCTGTGCGTTCGCACAGCAAAGAAATGATATCTTTGGGCTGGTAGGCCAAAATCTTGGATCTTTAAAAAACAAACAAATAAAACCAAAAAACCCCAAACATAACAAAACATGGGACCACTGACAGCCCCAGGGAAAACTAGAGTTGAGCCTGGTCAATGGATGGCTCATGGACACCAGTCAGGAGCTGAGGAGGTAAGGCCAGAGGCAATAATGGAGACCTGCACTCATACAGGTGTTGCTGGGGCAAGGACTGATGGCCTTTAATTGAGCCAAAATGGGAGTCCTGAGGCCAGGGCCAGGGGTGCAGGAGGCCCCAGATGAGGCTGTTCAGGGCCATTAACATCTGTTAATGCCCTTGGGGCCCAGAAAGATAAAGTCTGAGGGAGCTTGGCCAGTTCACCTTGGAGAAAAGATGGCTTCTGGAATATCTTATAGGTGTCTACAACTACCTGGTTGGAGAATCCAGAGAAGATGGAACCAAACTCCAATTGGAACTGCATGATGATAGAACAACAGGCAATGGGCAGGCATCTGATCCTCAGAAATTCCAATGAGAAGCAAAGAAAGCACTTTTTACCGTGATGGTAATCAAATATGGGAACTAGGACCCAGAGAGACTGTGAGATCTACATTGCTGGAGGTATTCAAGACTCAGAAGCACAAGGCCTAGAGCAGTCATCTCCAATTTGACCTGCTTTGAACAAAGGGTTGAATTAGGTCATCTCTGGAGGTCTCTTCCAACCTGTTACTCTGTGAATCCATAGTTAGAAGCAGCATTATCTTCCTATGAGAGCACAGCAAAATAAAAAAAACATTTTCAGCAATATCATGGCTCTGGAATACACAGTGAGCCTACAACTATGCACTCAATACAGAATTGTACTTTGAGAGAGATGCACAGATATCTGGTCATATGTAATGCTAGGTTTAGCAGGGAGTTCAGTCACCTTTTCACATAGAAAACTGTTGTAAGGTAAGTAGAATTCATCTGAACCTGGGACTGTTCAGCCTGAGGTTCAGTATTTCTATGTTTACAGGAGACAATCACTCTGGAGCAAAATTGATCTTTTTTTTGTAGAAGCATGAATGAAAACAATTGTTACATCAGTAAAATTCAGATAAATTACTCATCACCAATCCAACTGACTTCTCAAAGAACTTTTTAGTTTTAAACCCTTATGTCAAACCTCTTCATTTTAACTACTGCAAAACAACAATTCTGAGATAGCAGTTCCAAAAGCTGGCATTACATGGAGGACAGCTTTACCAGGAACTGAATTAGCCTGCTTTAACATTTCCATTAGGTGGCATTTAGAAGTGCACAGAAGCTTTTAAGTTGGCAGAAGTCATGGACTTCTGCACTCTGTTAATTCTATCACTTCTTTCTAGATTTCTTTGAATTTTGTAGCTTTCTTTTAAGCAGGATTAATTGCTGTCAATTTCAGGTGTGCTCCCTGTGCACTTTGTGATGAGATGATTTATGTATGGCTAATCTGCATAGAAACCTGACCTCAAGCTTGAGTATCAGCAGGCTCTGCCCTTAACAATGATAAAAGCTAGCCATGGCTCTGACTCAGATTAAGGAGATATGACTGTCCTGAACAGTATCAGGAAAGATGTCCCATGAAATTAGTGAGATATTTTATTAGCTTTTGATCTCCTTTCAACAATGAATGACCATTGCTAAATATTTTCCGTGCTATTAAAAGGGGAGCAAAATGCATCATTTTGTTTGTGCCTTGAATGCCTCTCTCTGGACTATTGTCCAGACATTGCATGTGCTCATCCTTTTGTGACTTGCTCATTTGGTCCATGCATTACACAGCTTACTGTGGTTTCTCTGACCTATTTCGCTTTTCTGTTTCTCTGATCTCTTCTACTATATAAGTAAAACCAATCTTTATACTCTTTTTTTTCTAATTTTACTCATGTTGATCTTCTGTATGACAATTTGTGTGCTGCTCCAAAAATTATCAACCATAGTATCTCTGTTACCATATTCAAATCCCCCCATCAAATGACACCTGGCATCTGTTCTTCCATAACTGAAGGAGATGCAAAGACTTTAATTGTACAAAACCCCTCAAAATCACTAATATGTGCCTTTGAGGATGTATTTTACCCTAATCATTTGTCACTTCCCCACATTCTTCTTGTCAATTATCTCCCTTTTAAAAGCATTTTATTGTCAAATTTAGATTATACTATCTTTGTAGGAGAAATTATTTCTGATTAGCATATTTCTGAAGAAAACTAATTATTTTTTAATTTTGACCCCTTCTGCCATTGTTAATGATATCAGAAATTGTAGTGTATTTAACAATAGAGAAGAAAATTTTATTCAAAAAATGTATACATCATAGGGGAGATAGATGAGGTGAATTTAGACACCTATTTTCTGTTTCTTCATGCAGTGCAGTTAGTTTGCATACAAAAATGTTTCTGAAGCATAATCTTTTTGTTATGGACACTTCCTGACAGTTCTGTCATCAGTGCAGCTGGATATCCAACGAGCAGGAGGATTTAGAAAAAGATCAGTTTAGGCATCGCAATGTGTTTGATTGACAATATGTCTTAGACCAATGGCAAATGAAGTATCTCTGTGTTTGAAGGAAGAGGGAGGCGAGTACTGTAGTTGTCTGTGATTTGCTGCCGGTGAGGGAAATGACACAAGGTACACCTAGAATGAGATGCCTCAGCAAAACACACTTTGCTCAGAGAGGTAATTCCATTGAAACCAGTACATTTTCTCTTCATAAGTATTTCAGAATCTAGCTGAATATCAAAGCCAATAAACAGGGCTTCTGTGATTCAGTCTGGTTGCTTTACATTAGAGGCTGAAAGAGACAATGGCAAGGCTGTTGTCCTGAATAAACACACAGGGGTAAATTTTCAGCAGTTCTTCACTTACACTGCGTACAATAACTTACTGATTACACTATGGACAAATAAACTTCTGCTGGCCTTTTTTGTACCTCATTGTGATGCTGGTTAACTTTTAGAAAGCAATTTCATGCTGTAAATGTTTCTTCCATTCACAGGAACATTAAACAAAAGAGATCTGTACTCTCTCTCTCTCTCTCTCTGTATATATATAAAATTTGCAACAGCACTGCTGGCTATGCTGCTTTCCGACATGCAATATCTGATATATTCACTACAGTTGAAATTAGCATGTAGGGAGTTTCAGCTACTGCATCTGTTTAAAAGGGTATCCCAAATAATTTACGGTGTAATCCAGTTTCAGGGTTCATTGGCACATATGACTGCTCATGGGGGCTAACGTTGCTTTCTGTGAACTCAGGCCCAACATTCCCAATGATTTTTACAGGACTGAGATCTGGTTCATTGCTCTTCAATGCTTGTATCTCTACAACAGCAATAATAATTTTCTAAAGGCATATGATCTCTGTGAGGTTTTGAAAAACAGTTTCAATCAAACCATAAACCCAAAGAGATAGAAACTATTGAAACATATTTCAGTTTTCTTAAGTTTTAGTACAAAGTAAACCTGTATCTGCAGCCAACCTTCCCAGAGGGAAAGCATATTGTTCATTACCTTGTCAAATGTTAATACTATTTAGTATCCCTGTACTGCTTCTTTTAAAGAAAATTGTCATTGTCATGCTTTTGAACTAAGCTTTGGATGTTGTTCTTTGTACTGGACCAAAGATATCTTTTTTTTAATTTTTTTTTTTCTTTCTCCATTCTATTTGTACTGGTTGACAGCAACCAGGAATATAAGGTGGAAATACAGACTCAACATAATTATCAAACCTTTTTATTTTATACATGAACTAAAAATGTTTTCTTACAGTTGCTTTTAGACCACAAGCTAGTAATAAAACACTGGCTTGATACTTAAATAGTGAAAGTTATAGTAGCTCTCCAAAGTTACAGTGATCCTTCATATTAAACCTTTAAAAAAATTGCATGCGTCTTCTTCTTCAACAGTAATTATACATTATTATTTGTTTTCTTATAATAATAAGAGGCTTTCTGATCTTTCCACACAGAGTACAAAACTAACAAAAAGGTGGATCACTTATTGAAAAATTTCCATTCTAAATATATCTTTCTAGTACCTGATCCTCTGCAATGCTCTGTAACAACATTTGAGTATTAACTTGATTGTGTGAAGTACTCTCACCAAAGCAGCTTGATAATATGACAGCATTCAACAGTTCATAAAAATAAGTTAATAAGTATAGGCTATAAAATAGTGGGTCCATGTGGTGATGCTGAAGGGAAGACATACTTTCTGTCCCTTGCCCTAGTACTTTTAAAATCTAAACTAGGCTGTAAAAGAGACACTAAAAATGATTAATATAATTTCATTTTAATCCAATATGAAATCCAAATTTAAAGTCATAAACACTCCTTTAAATAAGATAGAGTACAGAAGAAGGATAATTTAATCAAAGCAGGATACAAAGAGGATGTAGAACTGTTTCCTTACTCAGATATGTATTTAGAGACACTGTCATTATTAATCTGCAAATATTAGTCAATAAATAACACTAAAATTACACACAGTGTACTGCAAAATAGCTCTAGTAATTACTTTATTTCACAGACATACTCACATTCCAGATAGAGATAAATGTACCTTTGGTATTTTAAGGAATTTCCATGCAAAAGGTATAGGTACCAAGATTCTTTGTATGCTAGCTCTTGCTTCAGGGAAAACATATTTTTCCTATTTTTGCAGAAAAAGATAAATTATTTGTTAATCAAATTGTAATAACAATTATTTGTAAAGAAGTATACTGTGGCTGTCCTGTAATTTAAACTACAAATCCCCTGGAGTATGTGCTGGCCCTTTCCCTTCTGTTCCATCTTGTCTTTTTGGCACAACCACTGCAATAGTAAATCTTAGACATCCAAGTTCAGGATAGTACAGTGCAGTGCAGTGTAGTACAATATAGGAAGTAATATATGGCACAAATTCAATGTCTTAAGTAATTGTTAATTAACGCAAAAACAGTGAATAAATCCTTTTTTCAGTAAATTATGATATTAAGCTGTGCTAGTCAGACATGTGCACATATCTCCTCCAGCTTCAAAAACTGCTTTTCAAAGGTTCACGCAGGACTACTACAAAGAATGTCAGAGCTAAGCATCAAAGCAGGGAAACCAGACACCAATCTTTGCTGCTGCTGCTCTGGAATGGAATATGAAACAGCTACTTGAGTTACATTTTTTTCCCCATTCAAAAATGTCATTGGAGTCTTCACAGAGGCTGAAACTTGAGCTTGAATGGATTCAAGTGTCCACAAGAAGTGTGCAAAACATGTAGCAGCTATAGCAATTCAAGGTTGGTGTAGCAATTCAAGCTGCAGAATTCAAGGATTTCCTGGCCTTTCGGCACAGCTAAAAGGGTTGATGAAGATCTGAAATACACAATGTGTGTGGAAAATAATGTCTGATATAAAACCGTTGTCATGATTTCTTTAAAGATACATCTAATAAAAGAACAGTAATGCACAATGTTTGAATTCCCGGACTGCAACTGAGTAATAAAGAACAGCAAATATGAATGGCATGGACAGTTATCTGTGTTTATTTAATGCTGTGTAAAAAAGGATACAGGACAAAACCTGATGTTTTTCTGACCACAGCTCACTTTGCTGCAATACTGATCTTGTCAGTATCTATTGTTTCATTTCTTTACTGAATGGGACCTGATATTCCAAAGCTCTTGTAGTCATACAGTTTATTTTCCTGACCCTCTGTCAGAGCTTGCATGAACCAAAGCAAATGATTCTGTCCAACAATCTCATCATACTAAATGCCTGTATACATCCATCAGCTAGCTAGAAAATGGACTCTGAAGGACTACATAGCCTTCAATGATCTAATATATTAAAAAGAACAGTGGCAAATCAGAAATCACCATCAAGTAGTTTCCCCTTTGCAGAGATTCTCCTTTCCAGTATACCTAGCAGGGCAATCAGAATATAAGCAAGGAAAAAGAAAGTGTGAGGTGGGGTATGTCTACAAAAGTTGACTGAGGATTAGGCTTGTTTTTCTACATGTGCTTGGAATAAGAACAATCATTAATCATGGCTATATTTTCTCTGTGTATCTATTCCCCAGTGAAAACAGGAATGTAGATCTGATAGTGATCGTGCATTAAATTATTACTTAGTTATCTTGAGAACTCATGCACTTATCTGCATGATTTTACACATATGGGGTGGTCCTCCCTCCATTTTCCCCTTTAGTTTTCCCCTTTCATAAATGGAATGTTATTTGCTTTATTCAGAGAATTGAAATCTGTAGCTGAGAGATACTGTGAAGCTTTATTTCTTTATTTTTACAGTCGATTTTACATAGGTACTCAGCCACTTGCAAGAGCATTCTTATTTCTTTCCCACAATATATCCATCATTATAATCTACTTTTTCATATATAAAACAGTATTCAGTGTTTTGTACCCAAGCCCTACTTGGAAATATTACCTTAGGGAAAAAAAAATACAAACCAAATCAAACAAACAAAGAAAAAAATCCCCAAACCAAACAACAACAAAAAATCCCCACAGAGCTTTCTCTAAACAACATTTGTTATCATCTAAGATATGTGTAAATATGCAATTTATACTTCTTATTACAAGCAGCAAAAGACTCTTCAGAGCATGTTGCTGTTGTCCTGTCCTCAATATGCACTTTAGAACTGATTAAAGCATCACTGATCTTCATTACTGGTGTTCCAGTCCTCCTGATGCTTAATCACACGTCGAACATATGCCAGACAATGTTGGATGTCAAGAAAGTCAACATTCATATTTTCTGTACTTCCTCAAATACTTCAGCTAATATATTCTCTCCATCTGTTGCAGAAAATGAAAGATAATGACAACGTACATAATGATGCTGAAGTTATCTGCTAAATCTATTCTATTACTGTGAAAGGTTGAGACTTTTTAAATACTATTAGTTGGTAGGGATCAACTAAGTGCCCTGAGAAGTTTTGAAAATCTCAGCCAAGATTACTTCAGTTTACCTTTGGTCACAAGAGGAAACTGAATTTCCCATTGTGTCTTTCACATCTTGTGCAGCTACCCTTCTGCATAACCATCCAACTGCATGATTCTTAGGAATTTTCCCTTCTTACTCATGATCTGTTCTTATTCAACAACCAGGTCTTACTTTGTGAGCAATCAGACACACATCATGCCATTATGCAGCCTCTTTTTACTTTCCTCATACACAAAACCTTTCTCATCAGCAGGTCCCAGCCTTACCGTGCCAGCCCTCTGTATACCTAATGGCATGGATGACCTCACTTAGAAATTCTAGTCCCTAAAGAAACATGGAATAACGTGTATGTAATGATAAGGGAATGAGAGAAATTCACTGTTAGCTGTCAAGGAGGATTTCCACCATCAGCATTAACCATATAATATAGTGGCAGTGGAGGGCAATGAATGTGGAGAGAAGTGAGAGCAATCAGCAAGCTTTCATTCAGTGAGATGGAAGAGCTTGTCAAAGACACAAACAACTAATCAGTTGCCAGCACTGATTGATGTCCCAGCCTGCATTCAAATCTATCATCGTGACCAAGTAGTGCCTATCGTTTACCCAGTGGATGGATAAACTAGAAGTAATATATGGCATCTAAGCAAATAGATCATTAATTCTGCTTAATATGTGGGGGCTAAAGTTTAAATCTTTTTCTAAACAGCAATCTTTCCCTTCAGGGAGGAAAAAAAAAAAAGCTAAAAAAAAAATAAGATCTACTGTGCTTGACTAGGCAATAAAGATTTTTTTTTTTTTACAAGTTACAAATTTGCTGCATTGGATTTTATTTCCGTTTATGCCTCACAATAGTCACTGCGTATTAAATCTATCAGGAAATTTATTACCATCTTAATTAAAATGGTTAAAGAAGATAAGAAATGATATGCCAGCAGAGACAGAGGACTGCTGTTCTGCGTTTCCTTCTTATGCTTTTTTATTCCCCAAAGTGTCCCCAAGCTCAGCCCTGCTACAATATTACCCTTGACTTTGTATTCTTTTTTCTGACTATGAGATGAAAATTTTAAATGCAGACATACAGTTAATTGGATTTTATTATTGCTTGACTTCTTCTTAATTGCAGGGCATGGCATCGAATGATTTCTTAATGGTTTGTAAATTCCACATCTTGCACCAATCAGCATCAAAGTCAGTAGATTTTGGCACATGCTTTTGTAAAATGTTAATTCAGGTCATAATTACTGGAAATATTGAGGTCTGCATTGATATAAATTAAAACTGTCTTTGGACTGGACAGGAGGAAGTAAACAGTCTGCAGTTCTCCAAACTGGGCTTGGTTTCTATCTTCTGTCAGTTCTCAATAGGGAAAAATACAGGTGTTAACAATTAAGAAATAGTGTCTCAATTTGCTGCATATACTATAATGAAATAAGCCTGTAGTCTCTGAAGCAGGTACACCCAGGAGTATGATTTCTATGGTTTTGCAGTTTATTAAGATACACTCTGGCTTGTTTCAAACTTTGCCATTAGCCTCCGATCAATGGGGTACTGTTAGTAAATAATTAATGGATTCATTCATGATTTGTGTCTTCTGAGGTTATAAATTATTAATATCAGGCAACTACAATAAGCATATATATTTATATATTCCATTTTGCTTAATATACTTCACTTTTAAGGCTGTAAAAGACATCAAAAGTACTATTAAATTATTTGACTAAAGCACAAGTCTACTGAATTCCTTACTAAGTAGTATGTTTAGAAACATTAAGGCTGAGAAAAAGAATACTTTTCTTTCTTAACTTTCAGAATTTTTTTCTGAAAACAAAAAGCCTTTCTGTACAATTTCCAAATGATCTTACAACCTAAACCTAACTACATAAAGGTAGGTGGCAAACCTGCAAACTGTTCAGACATGTAGATATTCTCAAAGTCACTGTGTCAGTTAAATGAAACCTAGACTTACAACAGGGTCTTTATTATCTGACAGTAGATTCCCGAGACTCCTCTCACTCATCCTGAGATTCTAAATCACTTGAGAATCCCTGACAAAGCCCAATTTACTATCAGTAAAAATTAAATAATTAAAAAATATTCTCTCCAGTGCTGTTCTTAGTCAGAATGCACTGATGGAAAGCATTTTGTTCTTTCTGAATGGTTACTTTTTCTCATGATGTATTTATCTGGAAACTGTAATATCATAGTACTTTACTAACTGCTGTGATAACATTTCAACTACATAGGCAGTAGGAATGCTTTATGAAAGTATTTGTAAGAGGTTGAATTGAATGGGCTGCATGCTTGGTTTAAGAAAACTTGTTTAACCACAATGGCTTAAAACCACCTACTTTAAAACATATTCACTAGGTCTTTGCTTTGAGAACTAAAATATGTATTATTTACAGTGTATTCATCCATGTATTTATTCAGAACAAGCTAGTTTCTTTAAGATGAATATTTTCTATCATAGAGTATCTGTTCTTTTAAAATTCTGAGCATCAAAACTTGCTTTAGTTTTTCTTATAACTGTTGAATAAATCTTAAAAATATTTGAAAAAGAAGTAAAATATAATAGAATGAAAATGCTATAAGCCTCCCTTTGCTCTTTAATACAAAACTTTGGTTTTCAAATATTTCTTTGATAGCCTCTTTGAGACCTATAAAAACTAAGTAATCAACTCAAATTCCATGAAATAGGCCCAAGAGGACTGAAATACAGTTCTGTCCTGGGAAATTTTACTGAGCACATAATATTTGTAAATGGCGTTTATTGCCCTTGGCCCCTGTTTTCCAGTGGCTGCTGATGTTGCTTTACAGTCTTGTGCCTAAACACCAAACTGCAGTTTCAGTTACAGGGAATAGCTCAGAGCTGTAACAGTTTTTCTCTGCACTTCTGAGCGTGCTTATTCTGTCAGAAGCTTCATTAATCCTTAGCATTTTTTGGTGTAGATCAGAGACTGACAGGAAGGATATTGTAATAAATTGTACTCATATTAACCTTCTGATTCTATGGCTTCTTCTAGACATAGTGGTCTTGGAGTGCTTCTGTGCATATTGAAGGGCTCTTTGGTCCCATCACTTTTAGGACAGAATCACATTACATTTGAGTCCTGTACTTCTCCAGAAAATGGTCATGTCTTAAAATATATGTTTTGGTTTGGTTTGGTTTGGTTTGGTTTGGTTTAGTTTTTAACTTGAAAAAGTTGAAAGTAGATGTTGTTCCTACAATCAAAATGATGAAAAATCCTTGGTAGTCAGGTATCAGTGGTAGTCCTGGCTAAAAATAAATAATGGCTGGATGGGATTTGACCTATGTCTATCCATATCTGTGTATTAGGCAGTTAAAGATGTAACTAATCCTGAAAAAAAATATGATCTATGCAATAAGGAGATTGGATGTTTAGTTTGAGTTTTCACCTATACAGCCATGCGTCTCTAGTCTACATAAATTAGAACGGAAGCTGATATGGACTAGGAGAAAGATTAATTTGCATAAAGGTCCCTGTTCTGCTTCCAGGAGAATTTTTTTAAGTCCTGCAGATCTGAAGACACAAAAGCACCCGATGCATTCATTGTTAAGAAAGGTGTTCATAGTTCAGGTAATTTTTAACTGAACTAGACATCTGAGGTATAAAAAATGAGCACTCAGTTCAGCTCACAAGATCTTGGACTGTGTCACGCAGTGGTAGAAATATTGCCAAAATTGCAAGCTATATAGTTCCAAAGTGTAAGTCACTGTCTGCATAGCTGACTATATCTTGTTCCATAATCACTTCCATTGAGGTCACTGCAATTATTGATGGAATAACATAATATTACACATCAAGAAATGGACTGGCATATTGCCATCACTGGCATCACATTTAATTGCTACTGTCTATTTTTTTTTTCCTCGAGAAATCTAACTGCAACCATTTACTGAATTCCAAACTTCTGAACTCTGTCTTGAATTTCATTGACTTCTATTCCCATTAAACTTTGCTTATGTTTTACCAAAGTTTTCCTGTGGGAGTACTTGTTGCGCAGATATGACAAATTTTTGAGTATTTGGAAGTATGTTTAAACATCTCTCTTTTTTTTTTTTTTTTGTGCATGTCCAGGTGTGTTTTGTGCATGTCAGTTAAAAACATACAAAGAATAGAACTTAATAAAGCATCAGAAATATGCATTTGGTAAATTACAAAAGTCATACCACAAGTGCTATTATTACATAGATTTGATTTTCCCAAATGTTGGTGTTATTAACTTTTAAAATTACGCTGTGTGGTTTTATGGTATTTAGTAGGGTAATTACAGGCTTGCTGTGAGAGCACAGCAAGGGGTCTTTGTAAGCAACACTTTGAAATATAATTTTGAAATCTGATTTGCAATTTTTTCCTTTTCTAAGCTTTCATAGAACTAATCCTTACACACAACTACAAGATTATGGAACTGCCATTCAGTTAAACCTATGCCAGTGTGTCATGGAACAAGCAAGAAACATCAGGATGAGTCTTCTGATTACACTGGGAGAACTAACACTATCTAGTTTAAATTTAGCTTAATTTTAGTGAGGAACAAAGTTGCTTCAGAAATGATGATGTTGAAGGCTCTTAAATTAGTATTCTGAAAAGAAATTCACCAAATTTGAGTTACTCAATATCAGTGTCAAATTTGAGTTAACTCAGTGTCTGAGTTTCAGCTACTCACTTGCCTCTGTTCTTTTATATTCCCCTCTTACAGTCAGAAAATGCCAATCCCAAAGTAATACAGTTTACGCTAAGTATGCGTATTGCTAAAAAGAAGTTTATAGCTGATGCTAAATGGAGTTTTGTTCCTCTTTAGGTTGTCCCATGGGAAAAGGTAAACCAAGTCAAGATTTGTTTCAGTTCACTCACAGATTCTCTCGATTAACCGTACTGTCCTGCCTATTAAGTTTAAGCAAGCATGTTTACCTTTGTGTGTGAACTAGGGTGGGAAAGGGAAGAGAACTGCCTGTCCTGTTATAGTGCATCCGATCCATACAGATATAGTTGATAGAGCCATTATGCCACTAGTCTACTCCGTACCTACGGACTGATTTTTTGCAAAGGCAGTTAAAAAAATCCAGTAATAATTTCTAAATACTCAGATATTTAGTGAGAGGTCATAAAAGAGGTCACCTTCTTTTGCTCTAGCTTGAGAAAGAATATTCTTTACATGTAAGAATATTCATTAAATCAAGCTAGTCACTTTTTATTTAATGAATTTAACGAAGATTTCATGAATACCAATACTTCCAAACTGTTGCATGTACATATGACACCTTCCCCCCCAAGATGGGTTATTCTGAGTCAGCCCCTTGCTCAGTTTAGCACTACTCACCGTGATTACATCGAGCCAAATCTCTGTCTTGCTCTTCCCTACTTTACTGAGCCATTGCTTTTGTTGAATTCTAGTGTTTTAGTTACATTTTAATTCCATATGGCTTTTCAAAGGGGAAACATTTCTGATCAGCTGGAAATGGCAGTATGAAAATACTGAGCAGCTGTATATTAACTGTTCTTTGTTAAGTTATGTTTTCTTCAAAATAAGTTAGATAGTTGTCTATTATGTGCCAGAAGTATTTTATATTAAATGTTTTGGATTAAAATATCTTTAATGATTACACACATTTAGCATATCTAGGGAAAAAGAAGGAAAAAAAAAAAAAAAGAAATGCAAGCTGCCTCTCAGTTTAGACACTACATTCAGTTTTCAAGAAAAGGTATGTTAGAAACTTCAAGGGGACTTAGAATATGAAGGACTTAAGACCCTTTTGAAAATGGGACTTACCCATATTCATACAGCCCAAAATAAAGTAATGCAAAAAGCTCTTCAGGTGTCTCTGGTAGTCAGAGCAGAGTGCTGTTCTAACATAGATAATCTGTTTTTTTAGTGTCTGAGCTAACTTATCCAGAGATATCTCAGATGTCTTTGAACAGCAATGTAGTATGCTGGAAGACACACCTTTTGAAATACCTTCATGCTATACTGTCACATGTGAAATGTTACTTAGACAAAACCGTTTTGTCCCAGAATAAAGACCTTTCTGGCCTTCCATTCTGTGTTTTGGGTTTGTTTGGTTTTATTTTCCTATAAATATTTTAGCCAAGCTAATGGAATCTGAAACAAAACCCTGCATTCATTTTACTCTGCAGCTTTTCACTCACTTTGGTACAGTACCTGCATTTTCTAATCATAAATATACGTTTACTTCCATGGAAATGAGAGGAAGTGTTCTAATTGACCTAAATGGCAACAGAGGGAGGTCGTATATTCCATAGCTGTTTCTTAGGAGCACTAGGTCTGATTCTCCTTGTTATTATTCATAGCTAAGATTAAGAGAACAATGCTGCAGGTGTTTACCATGCTTCGCAGAAGCTGAGAATATGAAGTGAAGAAGAAAACAGTCAATGTGAAATTGTGTGAGGATTTTAGGAAAACAGAAGTATTTTCTTTTTCTGTTTTTGAATAAAACCCAAAATACAGGTATGGTTACCAGGATTCGTTCTTTCAGCTCTGTGGATTTAAATGTGTTAGAAAAAATGAGAAACTTTTCTTCAGTAGGAAGGTCACATTTTATAGACATGGAAGGGTTGGGTTTTTTTGTTTTCCCCATAGAAATTTTTAGAATACCTAGGATTTCGTGTCTTAATAGCACAACGATTAAGTATGTGAGATCTTTTTACGTTAATAGCAGTAAAGTGACTGAAAGCTCCTTTCCCTCTCAATATTGCAATCCAATGACTGCAATGACTCAGTGACAGTCATCCTCCTCAAAATGTCTAGGATCCCAGATGCAGGTGAGTCCTTGAATTTTATTCCTCAAAAGTGCATTCTGTGGCAAAATAGGGATGAATACAACCTTAAGCACCTCCATGGACACAGCTCAGATTAAAAAAAAAAAAGCCTGTAACAGATGCTGATACTGCAATCCAAGATCCCAAACAATAATAATTTGGATCAAGGGGTGTCCTTCTTAGGCAGTTCTTGTGCATTTGCCACTTCCACTTCCTGCTCCCGTCTCTTTTACTGAATTGCTGGCACCACATCATATAGTAGACCATGGTTCTTTGGAGCTCTATCATTCACACTTGATGTTTCTTTTATTTCATGTTGATTACTTTGTGAGGCAGTCAGGACCTCAGCCTGACGTATGAGTGATACCAGCATAATACTATTTTCAAATATTTATACAAGCATGCAACTTTTTCTTGGACCACCTTTTCTAGGATATCATTTGCCTTAGGAATAACTCGTTTTCATGAAATGCATGTGACTCTACAGTCTCCTGAGACAAGCCATAAACTTACAACGATACAGGGACAATGCAGTAGTATGCCATACCTGTGATTTGCCTGCTTCATTGTTCTCTATTTGTAGACACTGAGTAAGAAACAAATAATCCTGGAGAACAAATAAAATTGGCATAGATTAACCCTTAAGTCTTTACTGGCATGTTTAATTATCTCTTGCCCTGGCTGCAAAGGTAAAGTGACCTCTGCCTCTTGAAAGACTTGACAGAGTGGTTAACTTTTTTCCTGCCTACCATACAGTCATCTGCAGCTGACCATCTTTTAGGATTCCAGTGGGAGAAACTTTGAGGCATAGTACAGGTTTTTTTGGTGTTTTTTTTTTCTGGCTCGCTGATCCTCATGTGTAAATCGGTATCATGCAGCTGGCTATTCTAGGGCTGCAGATACCAGAATGCTTGCACAGTGGGGAAATCAACTGCTGTTTTTTCTTAAAACTTTAAAAAAGCCAAACCTCTCAGTCTGCAATCTAATAAAAATCTAAATGATCCTCACAGATTAGATTTATTGGCTTGCTTTACATTTTGTCAAAGAATACAAAATGCATACTTTCCTTCAAAACTGTTGTAACGTTTTGCTGATAGCTGCCTAAAAGCAACAGGTTTATGAGCAGTCATTAATCTACAGGATGTTGTTAATTTTTTATGTATTGACAACATCTATTTTTAACTAAACATTTCATGTCTCATATTTTCACATTTCATGTCAAAAGGTGGCAGAACTCAGCCCTGCAAAGCTTTGGCAGGGAAGGGTAATTTTCCATAGTTTTATCATGCATGCATGACACTTAGCATAATTTTAAATGTCATTAGGTGACAGAACATTATTTATAAAACAATTTCTTTCTAGTGGTTTCAGACCTGACAGAAAGCACAAGCTCAACACTTCAGTGGGCTGCAGCAGAACAGGTACAACTCATGCAGCAGCAATAAGAATTATCACCCCCTCTCTGGATAACTTAGTAATTCCTTTTCAGAGAAGAACTCCAAAGTTCAGCCAAATCCTGGCCTAAGCCTGAGAAAAAATAAAAGGTCCCAAATGAAGCTAATAATGATGCTTGTGTTTTGTAGACATCTGCCTACAAAGAATTCTCTATCAAGTAATTTGACATAGCCCACTAAGGAATTAGCAGTTCTTAATGACATTCTGTTGAAGCCAGCTTACATTGAATGTAAACTAGCTGCATAAAGACTTGTAATCTTCTCTCCCAGGACAAGAAAGGGCATTTTTGTGTGAAAGGTTCAGAAGACCTAAGGTGAACTCCTCTCTTTGCCACATATATAATTTGCGAGTACAGACACAGGTTTGTAAAATGGGGAGAGTACTGCTATTCTTTCTTTCTTTTTTTTTTTTTTTTTACTGTCTTCTTTTTTTTCTTTCATCCTTTGTCTTTTGTGTCTGCTCAGTTCCTGAGCTCCTAACCAGAGAGACTCATGATTGCTAAGAAGTTCCAACATAGCCTGTGTGCTTTAATAGTACAAGCAATTAGTAGGGCTTCTAAAAATAGTATTAATCAGATACTCATATGTGACCACATTGTGTTGCTACTCTTAATGCTTACCAGGGGTTTGTGGCTGCTTTCTCTCCCAGGTAATTGGATTGACTTAAACTGGACCACCTGTGGGATAATTACTCAATTACCTGATGAAAAATAGAAAAATCTACTCTTCAGCTAGCACGGGCAATTACAGATCATTACCAAACCAACCCTGAAAGGCACGTGAATGTTATATACATAATTTATATTATAGTATACATACATGTATCATATACATAGGTGTACACATATATGTATATATATATAAATAAATATAAATTACACTAATGTCAGGAAATACAACAGTCATGAAATATAGTTGCATCATAGTGGAGTTTACAATATTTGACACTAACATATTGTAAAGGATTCCATTACAGAAACCTATGTACATAAATAGATTTAAGCAACTGCTTTCAGCTACCTTTGAAAAGAGTTTTCTTCATGGGGTTTTTTGCTTCTGCATTAGTGTTGCTTAATGGCAGGAATGTCACTGCTGCATGCTATGCCTCGTTATTATGAATGATGCTACTAATTATATTAATACTAAAATCAATATAAACAGAAATATTTGTGCCCTCAGCTGTCACTTTTGATACTCATAGTCATAAATGAAAGTTGAGGAAATAAAAGGGAAATACTTCATTGATTCCAGAGGTGTGCCTGGCTATTCAGAAATAATTATACTACTTGATGAACCATGGTACTGTCTGCTCTTGTTTTCCTGTTTGATTACAGATCAGATATTAGCACTTAATGGGTAAGTGATCTGCCGGTTAGCTTTCCTTCATGCTGTGTTTCAGGACATGTTATAACAATTCATGTGATAAAATCCAGCTTTCTACCATATGCTAACATACCACAATGCAAGATGGTGAAGTGTCATAACCGACATGTTGCAATGTAATCTGCCACCCATGAAAAGGAATGCTTCAGAAAAACAATATGCTAGTTCTTGAATAAACTCTGACTCCAGTACATACTGAAGCCGGTAGACTGTAAAATGCTTTAATGTTATCCATAGATTGCTCAGCTCTTCTGCCAATACATAAAATAACAGTCTAATTTTAGCTCTGCATTGGAAAGAATGCAGTTAACCTTACAACACTGCAGCAAGATTTTATTTTAACCACTACAGCAAATGCTGACTTTTAACTTTTGTAAGGTTATTTATTAAGACATGCAGTTACCTCCCAGTACACACAATTTCTCTATGGCTGTGAATGGATAGCAAAGTTTCTAACATTTATTAAGCTCTGCTACGAATCAAGTCTACTGAAATAGTCATAATGTATTCTATTAGTAAACATAAAATATACATGCAATATTATGTCAGCCTTTCAGCATAACAGCAGCCAGATTTGCACTGTAGTTCACTACAGTGATCCTGAGTCAGCACTTACAGAACAGGAAATGGAAATTAAGGGTAAACCAGCTGATAAGCTGTAAGGGAACAGTACTGTTGTTCTTTACTCACATGAATGGTTTAACCAGAGAAATCCAGTCTTGCTATACTTCGCTAGCCTGGACATCTTCTTGCTGGGCTGGTAGAGACACATTTGCACTTATTGGTCCAAGCTAATGTTCAGCATCAAACATTGCCAGCAAACCATCACCAAGATATAGCAGATGCCATTCTCATCACAGTTCAAGGATGCAGGGAATCCACCTTACCACTGACAGATTAGAGTGGAGGCCCTATCAGGATGCTATCGATGCTCTCCATCCCTCTGTGAACACTATCAGCTGATTTTGTCATTCAGGATGGGAGACAGTGGCACTACCAGAAACTGCCACATAAATACCATGCTATCAGTTTTGACAAAGATTTCAGTGTTGTGTGAAACATTAATCCAGGAATGATTATGTCAGGACTGTCTGCGGTGGCCTCCTGTATACCCACGGTGCTATGGAGGATACAGGCTGATTACTTCTTGTGCTTAAGTACCTTCACATGTTCTAATTTAAGAGGTTAGTGGGTAAATCTATGTGCTCTAAAACTTCCCTGGTCTGTTCTTCTGTTATGCCATTACTATAAATGAATTGTTGATCTGTTAAAAGCTATGGTTTTTCATGGATACTTCCACAACCTGATTGCAAAAAATGATTATAGGTAAAAAAATGAACAGTCATTTCTTGGAAGAACAGACAAGTGTTTCACTTATTAATTAGCTCCTTCTTGTGTTCTTCTAAAATCCCAGAAGAAAAGATCATCCCCGCCTCCACTCCAAATAGTGTTTGGACATGAATTTTTCATATTTTATTTTCTCATACAGTCATATGAACAGTCTAATAGAGTTAATTTTATGCAATCACAAGTATCTTATAGATGATTTGTGTTGTCTTTCAAGAAATTGTTGATCATAATTTTCCTTATGATTTCTAAATCCTTTCCTCTGGCATGACTTAAGGCATAAAATACGTAACAATATCTTCAGCTAAATTCACTCTAATTTACAATTGTCTAAATTTCTTTCCTCCCTGTTACGTTAACTTTACCATGAATGTTTATTATGATTTTTTGTGAGCACCATAATTACTATGTATGTATATATTATGTGTGTATACATTTTTCAAACAGTTCCTCATTTGTTTTCTGTTCTTAACATACTGTTTTCATCCACAGAATAGATCATTGTGGACTAGTGCTTAGCAAATAAAATTTTGTAAGATACATAAAATTTTCTTAATGGAGTATTCCCTGAAGGAGATTTTAAGACATTTCTATACAGGTAACTGCAAACAGACACAAACTGGCACTCCTTCAAGCCACAGCAGCTGAAGCAGTGTAAATCAGGAAGTTGTACAGCCACACTGCTGAAGTACTGAGTTAATATTTCCTACAAAAGCTCTTCTAGCTGTCCCAGAAAGAGATACTGATGTTATAGAGAAATTCTTTCTCACTGGCCTTCCTGGTGTTCCTATCATTGATAGCATTTAAGACAGCCACATAGCTTGCTTTAGTGATGTGAGGTCATTATCAGGCTTAACACCAGTAGCCTGAGAAAATATGTTGGGATTTGTTTGTTTGTTTTTTCTCCATTGTGTGTTCTATTCTGCCTTATTCTCTACTTCAAAAAAAAAAAGACTAAGGAGCACAGCTGTGATCCACCTCTCTGAGCAGAAGTACCCCTTCAATAAGAGAATCCTGCTATAACTAAATTACAGTCTACTCCACCCTTGGCAAAAATAATGTGAATAATCATTAAACACACAGAGTGACTGACTTTTTCAGGGAGTATATCTGAATGGCCTGAAGCACTGCAGACAATTTATCCCAGACAACTCTGTTGGGAAGTAGAACTGTGAGAAAGAGATGAGATGACACTGAAAGTCACTCGCCTCCTGCAAGAAACTGACCGTGACTTCTGTCTGGTTTTTGCTATGTCTAGTTATAAAATTTTATTTTAAAACTTATATGCTCTTTTACAGAAATTCATACAGAACATTCTGCTCACAAAAAAGACCAGTGGTGCCACAAGTGGGGAAAACCACAGGGTAATTATGGTTCAGTAGGTAACATAAGTTCAGTAGCTGCTGCAGGCTATGGAAGACAGCAGAACACAGTATGAGAGACAATGTCACAGCTGTAAAAAAAACAAAAAAAAGGCCTACTCTAACTATATGGCTACCCTAGCAAGATAGCAACACGAGAAGCTCCCAGATGCTCTTGATATCACAGAAGAAAATAAAGTCCAAACAGACGGCTAACCTTAGACACCTAGTTACTCTAACAAGCTAATAGTGTGATCTTACAGGAAAGGGTGCAGGACCTTAGCAGGTCACTAGCTAAGTGGAGATTACCAAGGCAACTGTAATTTCCAACTGAAGGGTATCAAATCAGCTGAAGGGGTAAGAAAAAATAGGATGGATTATTTATATGGGAAGTGGTGAGGATGGTAAAGATGAAGAATCTGGGAGAGAAAAAAGAGTGAAAGAATGTATATGAGGACTACCATTTCATATGATCAGGAGGTCAGCCCTGCTCTTGAACACTGTAGTTTGGGACAGGACTATAAACCCTTGGGGTTTTTTTAACATGTTCATGTCAGGCTTCTACAGTCAGGAAAGTCAGATGTGTTTTTCTCCAGTGCTGTTCAGGGCACACTGGGAGTGCTCTTCCAAACTTCAGCAGGGGACTACCCAGAGGATGCCTTGTAATAACATCATCTCTTCCCAAGAGAAATGGTCATGATCGATTTGAAACTCTGGAATGTGCAACAAAAGCCGTGAAAGGAAAAAAAAATGCTATAAGGACTTTGGTGAGCCAAAGTACTGGCAACATGCTGAAGAAAATATGCAGCAGACAAACGACTAACAAAGTAGTCTGAAATCTCATAGAAGACATGTAAAAGAAGAACTGCAAAATACAGAGAATCAAAGTTGTCTCAAAAATGTTCAGCTATAGCAGATGTATCTTGAAATAAATTCCTCTTAAAACTGGAGATAACTGTAGCAGTTTGTTTGTGATGCTTCCTTGGCTGAGTTTATACTTGCTATAAACTTGTACTATAATGCTTGCGCCCTTCTTAGTCTATGAAATACATAGTATATAGCAGGACACAGCTGGTTTTATTGTTTTGCAACATCGCAACCTATTCTTAAAAGGAAACTTACAAGTATATTTACAGAAATAACAACAGCAAGAAGAAAAGGATAAGTAAAGAAAACAAGGGCAACAGTAAAATGATCATGTCTTTTCACAGGCTAACTAGTACACAATTTAAGGTGTTTCAGCAAACAGTTCTCAGGGTCTTTCAGGTTCCAATTTTAAAAAGCAATTATGTATCTATTTTTTCAAACAATTTTTGGTAGGTTTATGACAGGGACAGATTTGTTGGCAGTTGATTACTGTTTGATTTAATCTGCGATAAGATATTTTCTGCTTTGGGTATGAGGAAGTTACTGACAGCATCTCTAATGTGGTTGTAGTTTTAAATATATCAGTAGCACTGAAGACAGATTTTATTTTTTTTCTATTTTCATAGATACTGTTATCCTAGTATAGATACTATTTTCACAGATATGGATTATACATTGTTAAAAATAAATAATGAAACAACATGGCAGATCTGGAAATGCAAGGAGAGGAAATGAATTTTTATATTTTGTCATAAAGGAAAAGAATGCACTTAACACTAAGCAAGGCAAAACCAGACACCCAAAGGAGCATAATGGAAAATAGCTGCCTAGGAAAAAAGAAGAAAAAAAATAAATCAGAAAACCAATTGCTGTATCACCATTCATGTGATATGTGTGTCTGTACAGAAAGGAATTTTAAGACCATATGTTTCCTTTTTTCAGATTTTCATACACCTGGCTGCTACAGTGTGTAAACCTGGTTATAAGGTATTAAGTGGTCATCCTCTTGTACTTAAGTGTGCTCTATGCAGTCTGGACAAACTGTCCTAATCTTGAAATCTTCCAAGGTATGAAGTAAGGACACAGATTGTCCTTTGTATTTTCTTCCCATACAATCACATTCCACATGCCATCAGTCAAGAACAAGATCCTGGGTGGGTACCACACAGCAATAGATGATGAGAGCATCTTCAGGAAAGATGACACTAAGTTGAAACTACAAGGGATTCCTCACTTCAAAATGGTTTGGGGGAATGCCTCTGTCTTTCTTGACTCTCCCAAGGATGGGTATATGGCAAATACATATGAGAAGGAGCAATGTTTGGCAGAAGAGATCTGCATACTGGGGAAATTTTTACATATAGAAATTCTGAGCATTGCCTAATTTTGGAATTGGTAGCATCAGAAAAGCACAAATTACTTCAATCGATCCTATTTAAAACTATACTTTGAGGCTTCTCAGACTATATACATTGCAACATGAACCACAAACTATCAACAATTGTTGGACGCTTAAAGAATAAGGACATATGAAGATATTTCTTTCTTCTTTACAGCAATAATAAACAAATAAATAAATAAAAGACAACTCCATCGCCAACAAAGAAACACTAAAGGTAAGCAAAAAACTTAGTGATAGACAGGGCACTAATCTGGAATAAAATAGAGAAAGAATTGTAAAAAACTTTATGACCAATTCCTATTTAACAACAGGTGTGAAGGACACAAATTTCTTTGGAGTATGATGGCGTTTTTTGGAACTAGATTTTGGACAAAATAAAGTAAAAAACTGCAGGACAACGGGATAAGTAAAGGCTAGTGCTTTTGATTGTCACCCTTTCAGGTGAGGAGATAAAAACTCTAGATTTAAAAAGGCAGATGTTTAAAGCAGCATGGTGTCAGGTGGGATCTGATAGAGGAAGCAATATCAAGTTTGATGCAGACCTATGCTTATAACAGCACAATATCATTCAATATACTTGTAGAAAATATCACCCAAGAAATCCATCTTTCTATTGTTCCCTGTGGATTAATGACATTTGATCTGTGAAAAGATAAGCAAAATACTCAACATTTTAATTTTACCAGATATTTATCTGTAATATTTCAGTAACAAGAATGTGGCACAATACAAACTGAACTTCTATAGTTATCAAATAAACCACTATAGTTAGCAAATGAACCACTTAAGCTGCTTACAACAGCACTGATACTATCAAGACTCATTAGCTCAATTACCAATAATTTCTGGAGCCAGAAATAAGAATTTTCTAAGTGCAAATAGCACCATTCTTTCATATGATGATGATGATAACCTAAGTCTATGGTTTACCCTTTCATTATTGGTCTCATACCTTTGTCTATCTTTGTTCACATACTCCAGCTGTTCACTGTTAAACTTTAGTATGGGCCTTCTTCAGATTTCCAAATTCAATCTCCACTTTTCAGTGCTCCTTCATAAGTTCTCCCCCCTGTTCCCACTTAATACTTGCCATAGTAGCATAGCTGAGTTCCATACTGTTCCATTACAGTGTAACAAAACACATTTTTATTTCTATGGCAGAAGTAGAAAAAGATAAGGTCTCATTATGCAAGATATTGAAGATACTTAGAATAACAAATCAGCAGTATTATGAAGTGTTTACAGTCAAAAGGGCTTATCCTAAATACAGGCTTGAAATCAGCAGGAGTTTTCATGATAACAGAGTTAAACAGTGTATTTAGAGGATTGTGGTTTTAAGTAACCAAGACAGACATAAAACAGGAACAAAATTGGAAGCAGAAAAACTAAGCAAAGAAAAGTAAATTATGTTCCTGAATTCAGCAGAGAAGTCAAAGGCAGAAATTAATCTCAGAGCATAAAAATACATGTTATGAGCATTTACATTTCTGCATGACTGTAATGAACATGTTACCCTAATTTTCTTAAAGACCATAAAATGCTTTCATGAAGAAACTTCTTAAGTTATGTGAATGTGGAACAACCTATGGAATGGGTCACTGTAATTTCATGGCAACTTAAACATCTTTTACAGCAATTTTAAAGTTTCTATCTGGTTCTTGTATCTCTGACTGTGGGATACCGAAGAGTTTTCTCTTTTCCTTTTTCCCCCTTTTCCTTTTCCTTTTCCTTTTCCTTTTCCTTTTCCTTTTCCTTTTCCTTTTCCTTTTCCTTTTCCTTTTCCTTTTCCTTTTCCTTTTCCTTTTCCTTTTCCTTTTCCTTTTCCTTTTCCTTTTCTTTTTCCTTTTCCTTTTCCTTTTCCTTCCCCTTTCCCCTTTCCCCTTTCCCCTTTTTCTTTTTTCCTCTTTTTGCCCATTTTTCCGTTTTTTTTTTTTTCTTCTTCCTCTTCCCCTTTTCCCCTTCCCCCCTTTTCCTTCTCTTGAGGTGACAGATGTCTCTACTTGCTGATTGCTACAAGAAGTGTATCAGACAGCATAGCAGTCCCAGTTTGGCTGGGATAGAGTACATTTTCTTCATAGAAGATCATGTGGTGTTGTGTTTTGTTTTTGTGACCAGAACAGTGTTGATAACGCATCCATGTTATTAGCTATTGCTGAACATTGCTTGCACAACATCAAGGCATTCTGATTCTCATTCTGTTCCATTAGAAAGTAGGCTGGGGGTGGGCAGCTGGGAGAGGATGCAGCTGGAACAACTAATCTGAATTCACCAAAGAGATATTCTGTACCTTATGACATTGTGTTCAGAAGCAAAACTGATAAAACTGATGGGGGGGAGGGGGGGGGCGATGTGGAATCCAAGTTAGCCACCCAGGGACTAGCTGGGCATCGGTCATCTAGTAGGAAGTGATTGCTTTTGTGTCACTTCTCCTCCACCCTTTTTTTTTTTTCCTTTCACTTATTACATTGTCTTTATCTTGACCCACAAGTTTTCTCACTTTTGCTGTTCTGATTCTCTCCGCCATCCAGCTACAGGGGAATGAGTGTGCTGCTAGATGGGGGCTTACCGGCCAGCTGGGGTCAAACCACCACAGAGACTTGTATCCCTTCTTCTGAAATAAGAAAATAAACCTAAAGAAATAAAACATTATTATGGCATCAGCCACCATAACTTGTAATTTATCTTTGGGGGTTTAAGTCCTAGAGTGCATTATCCCAGGTGCCCTTACACAATAGCTATGAGGCTCTGGAACTCGAGGGCCAGGAGAATGAAGATACAGACTGTGGTCCATCCAAGGGGTTGACTAGGGGGAACCAGTCAGCCCCACACATTACAATGGCCACTGGTAAGAAAAAAAGAAGGGTAATTGTCATAGGCGACTCCCTCTGAGGGGAACAGAGGGTCCGATATGCCGACCGGACCCATCCCATAGGGAAGTCTGCTGCCTTCCTGGGGCAAAGATAAGAGACACTACCAGGAAGCTCCCTAGGCTAAAAATCATCTGATTATTATCCACTATTGGTTGTTCAGGTTGGCAGTGATGAGGTAGCTGATAGAGGCAGAAAGACAATCAAAAGGGACTTTAGAGAACTGGGGCGATTGTGTGAAGGATCAGGAGTACAGGTGGTGTTTTCCTCCATCCCATCAGTAGGTGAGAGGCATACAGAAAGTAGCAGGAAGACCCATCTCATTAACATGTAGCTCAGAGGCTGGTGCCAGAGGTGCAATTTGGGGTTTTTCAATCATGGGGTAGTTTACATGGCACCAGGCCTGCTGGAGAAAGATGGGGTTCACCTGTCGCAAAGGGGGAAAAGGATTGTGGCTCAGGAGTTAGCAGGCCTCATTGAGAGAGCTTTAAACTAGATGCAAAGGGGGAAGGGGATAAAACCAGGCTTGCTAGGGATAAGCCTAGGGATGGCATACCTGTGTCGGAGACAAGATCAATCGCACAACTGAAGCGCATTTACACCAATGCATGCAGCATGGGCAATAAACAAGAGGAGCTGGAAGCCATTGTGTGGCAGGAAAACTATGCTGTGGTCACCATCACGGAAACATGGTGGAATGACTCACGCAACTGAAGTGCTACAATGGAGGGCTACAAGCTCTTTAGAAGGGATAGACGAGGAAGGAGATGTGGTGGGGTAGCCTTGTATGATAGAGAGTGTTTTGATTGTCTAGAGCTCAACGAAGTTAATGATAAGGTTGAGTGCTTATGGGTAAAGATCAGAGGGAAGGCTAATAAGGCAGACATGCTGGTGGGAGTCTGTTACAGACCACCCAACCAGGACGGGGAAACAGACGAAGTATTCTACAAGCAGTTGGCTGAAGTCTCACAATCCCTAGCCCTTGTTCTCGTGGGAGACTTCAACTTACCAGATATCTCCCTGGCCCTCCTTTTGTTGCTGATATATTTGTAAAAACAGTTTTTATTGTCTTTAACAGCGGTGGCCAGTTTAAGTTCTAGCTGTGCCTTTGCCTTTCTAATCTTCTCCCTGCATAACCTCACAACATCCTTGTAATCCCCCTGAGTCGCCTGCCCCTTCTTCCAAAGGTGGTAGGCTCTCCTTTTTTTCCTGAGTTCTAGCCAAAGCTCTCTGTTCAGCCAGGCCGGTCTTCTTCCCCGCCTGCTCGTCTTTCGGCACATGGGGATGGTCTGCTCCTGCGCCTTTAAGACTTCTTTCTTGAATAACATCCAGCCTTCCTGGACTCCTTTGCCCTTTAGGACTGCCTCCCAAGGGACTCTGTTAACCAGACTCCTGAAGAGCCCAAAGTCTGCCCTTCTAAAGTTCAGGGTAGCGGTTTTGCTGACCACGCCCCCCCCCTTACTTCTCCGAGAATTGAAAACTCTATCATGTCATGGTCGCTGAGCCCAAGATGGCCTCCGACCACCACATCACCCACCAGGCCTTCTCTGTTCGTAAACAGCAGGTCCAGCGGGGCACCTTCCCTGGTTGGCTCGCTTACCAGCTGTGTCAGGAAGTTATCTCCCACACACTCCAGGAGCCTCCGAGGCTGCTTTTTCTCTGCTGTGTTGTATTTCCAGCAGATATCTGGTAAGTTGAAGTCTCCCACGAGAACAAGGGCTAGGGATTGTGAGACTTCAGCCAACTGCTTGTAGAATACTTCGTCTGTTTCCCCGTCCTGGTTGGGTGGTCTGTAACAGACTCCCACCAGGATGTCTGCCTTATTAGCCTTGTTATGATACTCCATATGTACGGAAAGTGGCATTTTGATTTGTTACAAAAGGAAAGACTGAACAGTGATTATCCGCCTTCAATACAGCAGATCACCCTTGATTTTGCAGTTTAAATTTTCCATGTTACCCTGTAAAATAATATTTTTAATATGAAAATTAAAAAGTATTTCTTCATAGCAAACTTGCTTTTCAGGAGGAATTTTCAGAATACAAATGTGAATGTGTCTTCAAAATGTTGTCAATTTTCAAATATATTGTAAATCTAAATACTCCATTAAAACTTAGTACTTACCTAAGTAATTTCCAAAAATCATGTCAAGCAATTAATCATCTTATAAAATATATTTATAATGGTTTCTTTTATTTCTTTATATAAATAATATAATTTTTTATAGTGAGGTTGCAAGGGACCTTTGGAGGTCATCTGCTTAAGCAGGTCCACCTATAGCCGATTGGCCAGGACCACGTCCATATGACTTTTGAAGACTCCAAGGATGGAGACCTCACAACTTTTCTGGGTAACCTATGCCAGGGCTCAGTCACTCTCACAGTGAAAAAGTGTTTACTTATGTTCAGAGGGACCATCCCATGTTTCAGTTTGTGCTCAAAAGATCCTTTTCTGCAAAGCTGCTTTCCAGCCTGAAGGCACCCAGATGATTAATGAAGATGCTAAACAAGACTGGACCCAGTACTGATCCCTGGGGTGCACTGCTAGGTCCTGGCCTCAGAAAGTCAGTAATCTGGTTTTTATTGACCACTGACTAGCTGACCACTAGTTACTGACTTCAACTTAGAATAATAAAACTTTAGCTCTTGGACTTTTTTAATATAATATGTAATCTTTATTCTTCCTTTCTTTTTAGTAATTTTTATTGTCTTTTGTTCTTCTCTTTTTTTTTTTTTTTTTTTTTTCCTGTTCTGACCTTACCAGTTTTATCTAGAAATATTGCTAGGAAAACAGATTTGCAGACTCATTCCTTTACCCTAGATTTCTCTGCATAATAGAAGCATTTAATTTTTCAATAGAAGTACATAAAATTTTCAGGTCTGTTATTTTAGAAATTTACACAACAGTATTTCACTCACATTCACAATTAATTTTCCTGTAAAATACCTTTTCCATTTTAATGTGAAAGTTACTATTTCATATTTCAGTAAGTTTTTCCTCTGAAATAGTTCTATCTTCAAGCAACAATACTAACACCCCCTTGGATTTCCTTGGATAAATGAGATTCTTCATGAGTTTACAGTTTTCATAGAAGTAAAAGCATACTAGCTCTCATTGTTTTGCTCTTGACTTGCATATCTTTTCCTGTATTTCTGCCCTGTAGAGTAGATACAGATATAATACACTTAAATAATCATTGGATGTACTATTTTATTAGCATAATCTCAAATAGTTGTGAAGCAACTTTGAACTTCCATAATTCTCTTCTCTTTTTACTTTAAAAAATAATTTTTCTTAAAAAAAATTGTTCATTTAATTACTTCTTTCTATATACATGTGCTCATGGGAATTCACATAGAACTTCTACCCCAATTTACTTTGAAAATCCTTGCTTTGTCTCTTATTTATGATTTGTATTTATTGTTTCATAATTCTTTTTTAGTTTCTCCAAGGCAAATAAAGGAAAACAAATATGAAAGCAGGAGAAAATAGAAAATAGAAATAAATTTTACAATTTCAGCAGTTACTCTTGCAGTTAATTTTGGTGGTGAGCCTGAATTTCATAAAATTTAACACCACAACATGCTCAAGTAATCTTCTGGTAAAAATCTCTTCAACTGGGCATTTCTGTTTCTTTTCAGTCTTCACCATGACCCAAAATCAATCCCTAACTCTCTTGTAATTTGTTTTCAAATGAATCACTTTCTAAGAACAATGGCCATTGTCTGGAGACTAGAGAATTTTACCACTTACCCAAAGGCTACTTTTCAGGACAGAACTTTAAATTTCTTGAATGAAGCTTGGGAATTCTTTTTTTTTTGGAGAACATTGTTAAGCAATTAGTTCTGTGTCATAAAGATACAGATATTTAAAAATACCCTTTTGAAACGGTTCCAAATCCAAATGAGTAGAGTCAAATGTTATTATAAAAGCTATGGATTATTTTGTTTGTTTGTTTTCGGTGACACACAGATGCCAATTTTTAGCAGAAATACCTGTCAGGAGGTCAACTGGGAGTAGAACATGCTGCATGAATTGAGGCCTTGTGAGATCTTAAAGTACTTTAACTGACATATCTGTTTGAAGTTCCTTAGTGGATGAAATTCCTACTTTCTCAGACAATATGCTTTGTTTTGGCTAAATAATTTCAGCCTGGCAGACTTAGACTCAAAGGCTCACAAAGAGAATCTTCTATCACTCTGGAAGCATGCATCAAAAGTGCAATTACTGTTGATCATAAAGAAGGGATTCAAATAATACCCACTGTTTTAACCAGAGCTGCCAGACCTTTACTTGAAAGCTTACTGAGGCAATGCTATACCATCCCAAAGGAGTGCAACATCACTGCTAATATTAAGTGATACAGAGGCAAGATTCCGTTAATTATTTTCAGGGCTCCATTTCTATAGTGTGGGTCACATAGATTCAGCAAGGTTGGAGCTAATGACCCTTGGCAATCACATCAGTGGTCATCTGGCATGTTGAATCATATCTGTTGTAGGCAGATGAGTCTGATTTTTAAGGGTACTTCACACAACCCTATTATTTTTATTATTTCAGCTAATTACTCATCCTTTATTGTAGCCCCAACTTTTACCACAAGAACAAAGCTACTATGAGTGCAGACAAATATATAAATAATAATCCACAATGAATTATGGATGCAGCATGGCATCTAAGGAACTCAGATCTGCAATGAAAATTTGAATCCTAGAGTAAATGCCTTTGCCTTTCTGAGAACACTACATAGTAATTAGACAGCTTGCAGCCACTGTTTACTGTGTTAATTCATTGTTTGTTCATTGTTGTTTTGTGCCTCCCTCTTTTTGCCACATCCACCCATTTTCCTTCATTTCTAATTTAGACTGAAGTTCCCTTTTGGTAAGAGCATTTTATCTCAATAATGGTGCTCTGTGAGCTTCCAGGGAGCTTGCATCCTCTCCTCTGGCCAAATTCAACCATTTTGGCTCCTTGAGATTCCCCCATGCAATTTCAGATCAGCAAGACTGTCAGCATATATCGTTTTCCAGTTATAGCTATGTCAACTGAAGAAGTTACTGCCCACAGTTGCTTATTACCAGTGCCTCAGACCTGCCAGCTATGAAGCTTCATTTACAGAAATTGTATTTATTTCAGTCAAAAATCAGGCCACTGCACCTATGTGATGTCAAAAGCAAATCTTAGATACATTATCTCTCTTAAACTGAAAACAGTTAGAAAATATTTGCAGGAGAGTTCAGGTTGGGCAAAGGAGCAACATTCTGCCAACTGGAAGGAAGCAGCTCTGTGGTCATCTGCCACAGCTACCGCAGGTGCTGCAAGTGCAGCTAGAACTGCTTTCATTTGCAACATGTGGAATGGCAGCTGGCTATTATTTTCTTTTTTAAGATGGGTCGCAATACTGCAATCCTGTATGCAGGATGACACTATAGCCTAGAATGTGTGAAACAGAGATGGACCACATCATTGTTTTTCTCCCTGAAGCCAAAGCATTGCCTCACAAGGTAAAAGGTAATTGTGTGATATTTGCACTTATTTGAGGATACTGTTTCTGTCATAGAGGGCTTAGTATTCAACAGTAAGCAAATTGGGCACTATATAGTTTTATAGTTTAAAACATGCCTAAAACATTAGCTCAAAGATCCACAGTAGGAATAAATATAATTTAACATGGATATATAACTGCATTGTGGGCAACTAAGTGAAATGAGGCTTACTATAGTAATAATTAGAGCTCAGATCAGAGTTTCCAAACTGACTAAATTATTAAGTGTTTAAAGAATGAAAGAAAAGCATTCATTGATGGATAAATACTGAGAGAATATCTTTATATGTGATATTCAGGTTTTTTCTTTGTTTTTACTGTATGTGTATCTCTGATGATGTTTTAACACACCAGAATGACTGTTTTTTAATATCTAGTTGGAGCAAACTATTTGCATTTCGGGTTTGAGAAAGTTCGGAAATTAAATAAAAATTAGGCCTCTCGTAGTTTTAAATTATTTTTGCTTTGCTGAGACTAGTTAGTGAAAATATATTTGATAGCTTTCAAAATAGAATACAGGGGACATTCTGCAACTCCTCATGATACACATATGTAAGACACAGATGGAGAACAACAGTTTTCAGAACTAAAACTATTTTGTCCCCACATAATTGTTTTTCTCTGGCATGACTTTTTTTTTTTTTAACAAAACAAGATATATGAGGAAAACAAATACCCACATCAAAATTTGTGGGTGTTCTTATCTCACTTTTTTGGTGTTTAAAGTTTTTTTTTTTTTTTTCAGTTAAGGTTAACTGAATTGCCTTGCCTTGCCTTGCCTTGCCTTGCCTTGCCTTGCCTTCCCTTCCCTTTCCCCAACAATTCCTATGTAATGTGACCTTGCAGTATTTCTGGCTAGAGATGCGCTATGAAAGCTTTTATTCACTTCCTATGCTCTAATCCTGTAATGAGGTGCTCTTCTAAATAGCAAGCAGGAAAAGGGAGCATTAAAATAAACCAAAACCTTACAGCGACCTCATATTTTCACTGGTCAGATAAGCAACATGTCTTAGCATCTGATGTTGAACAGAAACAGAGCTGCCTTTTTGTGGAATAATAGTTGGCGTTGGCTGATATGTTGTTGTTTGAGCAACTGAGAACTCAAAACATGATCTCTCTTTCTCTCTCTTCCTTTGGGTTTTTAGTGGTCTAGTAGATTAAACATTTCTAATGAAGTGTCTGCAGATCTGAATACTATATGAACCTTTAGAGACTCACCCATACTAATACTAGCTTTCTGTACTCTAATCAAAATACTTGAATTCCACAGAGGTGTTTATTTCATAAATTAGGAGGAAAAAGAAAGTTGTTTCTGGACAAGTGACAACACTAGCATAAAACTACATAATAACTATTTGAGTTGAGCTGGTATAGGAAAAAGGAGAACATAAAGTTACAGGGTTTCTTTTATCCTTTAAGCATATAATTAATTTTTCTTTCTATTTATAAAAGCAATAATTTCCAAGGCTTCCTTTCAAGTCATGAATATTTTACCCAGAGCTCTCCCTGAGAGGGAGAGAAACAGCTTTTCAACCAGCTGGTGCAGGGTTATATTTGGCATATGGAGCCTGGATTCAGTTATTGACTTAGAAGCCCATAAATACCCCCTTAACAACAGTGCTGTATGTAATACACATCGTTGGGGAACTCCTTAACACAGATTTCTAAGGTATCCAGCCTGCTTGTCTACTAGCAACACAGTACACAGCAAAGCAGAAGACTTGAATTTAGATCAGGTTGATAAAATCCTGTGGCTGGCAGAAGCTGTGGAGTCTTCAGTAACAAAATAAACTCTGGGAATTTGTTTAATGAAGAAAGAATCTAAAACCTTTTCAATAGTCCTTAGAACCATTTTCAACTCATTTTGCATGGTGTAGTAGTGAAAGATGCTGAATTAATAATGCTGAGGAATGAAATATGCTTTATGCCAGTCACATATACAGTACAACCAGCAGCAATGCAAGCTTTCTTGTAACACCATTTGGGCTGCCGGAAGTCAGTTTTCTTTACAGCTTCAAGTTTTAATATGCTTTGGTTTCAATTAAACATTTTAATGTTTTTTTCCTGATGAGGCAATTAAAATGATTCTTCAGGGTTACTCAATTCACTCTTCTTGGTAAAATTACTGATAAAATTACTTTTTTTTAATATTTGCAAATTTTCTTGTTCATTTGCCTGACAAAAATAATATAAGGTCTGTATATGCTGAATAGTTCAATGCATATGTTGTGCAGGCATGTAACAGCTGGGATCTATTACTGCCAAGTGATAATTAAACAAAGTTGGCAACAGAACACTTGGAAAAGTTTTGTATGCAAAACAGAATCATATATCTTCTATGAGGAAGTTTCTTGTGGGTGTGTGAAAAATGCATTCAGATTACTTTTTTTTAATTATTTACTAGAAGTAAAGACAATTTCAATGAATTTAAAATGGGAAGGTTAACTCTAAAAATCATTAAAATCAGAAAGGTCAGTGAAGTAGCAGAATTCCCAAAAGTTTACCTTATTTAGAGGATTAGAGCAAAACGTGATTTCTTAACAGTATCCATAATTAATCAATTCTGCTTAATTTTCAGGCTGGCAAAAGAGTTGTGTACATTTTATAATAAGCTTTGCTTAAAGGGAATATTGTAGACTCATTATGCAAAATGTACACATATAATTAAGTATTTCAATCTAAATTCTGGCTCTAAGGGTGATATACATTCAGTCAGGCAAAACAAACTGGCAGGATGACCATGGCTTTAAAAATGCTTAGCTGTATATTTTTACACTCTAAGCATTTATTTTTCTGTGGCATTAGATATGGCTACTCATAGCATGAAACTCAGACATACATGGTTTATTGGCTGGAATTGGTTAAACATGTAGTTGTCTCCACAATTAGACATTTTGAAAGGAAGACAGTCAGAAGTTACTTTCACGTGACAAGCACTTACAAGGAAATGACAAATATCTCACTCTCCTGAAGTAAGAGAAGAAAATGAAACTCTCTGAAGAAACTGTCATGAAAAGTTTGGTCATCTCCAGTTAGTAACTATGAATCTTATTGACACGACATGGGACCATAGGGCTGGATTCAATATGCCAGTTCACCAGTCTGTACTGCAGGTTGCTGCACTGCAATGCTTTGAACCAGAATAAATTACTTGAGAAGAACTCAGAATTTGTGATGGCGAGATCTTCTTACTTGCTTATTGCTATTGGCAATGGATAAAGCTGTTCTGGAGTTATGCTAGCTCTTTTGGGAAAGGGCTTGAAGATTATTGTGATGATGTCCTATGTTCTTGACTATCACGGAACTTTTAGCCCTTTAAGTCAGCTTAACCTGTCTTCAAGTATCTATTAAGTAAGAGCCAAATGGACTCTTCCTTCAGCCAGTCACATTATACAGGAGTTACATCTGTGAATAAATTGAAAGCTTTCACTGCTCTGATTCTCAAGTTATCTGCCCCTCGGCAAAGTGGTAATCTTTTTACCTCAGCTTGTCTTTTTTATTTAAGTATAGCTGAGCATCTGGAACCCAGGGAATATCTAGGGCAGTGATTTTATACTATGGGTCTCTCATTTCCTACTTTTGTTCTTTCCTTTGCTTCTGGTCACTTAGTCCTTCACCCAGTATGAACTGTATCCTTTCTTAGCAACTCGTAGTAATTGCCATCAAACATACTTGCCACTATTAGGTCTACAGTAACACGGAAGATAAACTTTTCAGTAGTATTTTCTTATTGCCCCAATACAATATGGAAAAGCAGAAAATAAGCAAGTATAATCCTCTTTGAATTTAGAACATGAGAAAGGTTACTAGAAAGCCTTCAGATTTTCAGGTTATTAAAACAGCAGTTTTAAGACTGTCTGTGGTAACTGAGAAACTTTATACAGTGTAGTGGTTGTATATTGTAACATTACAGATCTTGGAATACAGCTTGAAAGTTTTTCAGTCAGTTATGTGTTCTGTAAATGCATCACAGAAGAGTATCACAGTCTGTAAAGTATTGTATTTAAAGCTTCTATCTGCCACAAAGTGTAAAAACGTTTCCTGAGGAAATGTAGCTGGTTATTATTGTGGGAATACAGTGGTCACTGAGGTGACATTATGTAGGAACTTTTCAACGCAGACCAATGCTGGCAATTCATTTAGGTGGGTATGAAATTTCCAATGTTAGTCCATTAACGTTAAAAAGAGTAATGGAAAACAGGATGCGGAAACAGATGCAAAGGGAAGGCAATGATAAAAGCAAACAGTTATATATTAAAATGGGAAGGGAGAAAGAGCAGGCAAAAAGCTTACAGTGTATGACTAATTTACTCACATACATGGTAGGCTACCAAAGAAAGGTTCTGCTGTTGAAACAGGTGTGTGCTGAGTTCCCTGCTATGACAATGATCCTATGTGAAATCCTTAAAGCAATTATTACTGTAATTTTGCACCCTTTTTCTCCTGCATATACACTGGTGAAGTACCAAGAGACCATTTTAAAAAAGAAATGTGAAGTGAAAAAAAAATAATAATTATCTCTCCATTTGCAGTAAGATACAGACATATATACTTTCTATATATAGAAGAAGCCTGTGGTCACCTTTCATATTGCTGTAGATTATTTTTGGCATTAAAAGACAAGCCTGAGTGCTTATGCAAGTATTTACAACTTATGTGATTAGCAGATTTCAGCAGCAGCAGGAAAAGTAAGCATTCCAGCAAATGGAAGTAGGAAGTATCTACAGTATAAAAGATACTGCAGTAAGAACCAGGGACTGAAAGCAATAGCACGTCATTATGGTCTTGAAATCCCTGGGTTCTTTCTGTTGGTTATTAACATTTCATTGTAGGCAGATGACTCATATTTACTAGACAGTTTTCACAATTCTCATAAAAACTGTGGGTTATGTCTTGCTCACTTTTCTACTACCCAAATATTTGTGGATCTCACTAATGAAGAAATTACAAGCAGGGAACTTTTGTGTAAGCATAATGACGATCTCAAAAAGACTAAACCAAGTCAAACCAAAACAGATAGAATGATAGAATGATAGAATGATAGAATCATAGAATCGTCAAGGTTGGAAAAGACCCTTAAGATCATCGAGTCCAACCATTAACCTAACACTGCCAAGTCCATCTATGCCATGTCCTCGAGCACCACATATATCCGTTCTTTAAATACCTCCAGGGATGGAGACTCAACCACTTCCCTGGGCAGCCTGTTCCAATGCTTGACCACCCTTTTGGTGAAGAAGTTTTTCCTAATGTCTAACCTAAACCTCTGCTGGCGCAGCTTGAGGCCATTTCCTCTCGTCCTATTACTCATTACTAGGGAGAAGAGACCAACCCCCACCTCGCTACAACCTCCTTTCAGGCAGTTGTAGAGAGTAATAAGGTCTCCCCTCAGCCTCCTCTTCTCCAGACTAAACAACCCCAGCTCCCTCAGCCTCTCCTCATAAGACTTGTGCTCCAGACCCTTCACCAGCTTTGTTGCCCTTCTTTGGACACACTCCAGCACCTCAATGTCCTTCTTGTAGTGAGGGGCCCAAAACTGCACACAGTACTCGAGGTGCAGCCTCACCAGTGCCGAGTACAGGGGCACTATCACCTCCCTGGTCCTGCTGGCCACACTATTCTTGTTACAGGCCAGGATGCCATTGGCCCTCCTGGCCACCTGGGCACACTGCTGGCTCATGTTCAGGCGGCTGTCAACCAACACCTCCAGGTCCTTTTCAGCCAGACAGCTCTCCAGCCACTCCTCTCCCAGCCTGTAGCGTTGCATGGGGTTGTTGTGACTAAAGTGCAGGACTCAGCACTTAGCCTTTTTGAACTTCAATATATATCAGTATTTTTTATCTTAAAGTAGTGTTTAAAATTCAAGAATTAGTTTATATGGTTGTTCATACATAGGAGGGAACAGCCTTTATAATGATCAGCAGAATAAGCAGTGTAGCAAGGATAGTACTGCAATGGAAGATAGGTTCTATAAACACAGGCCCCCTTCACCGCTTACGCAAGTTTCTATTTATCATGTGGAGTGGCAAGGTGTTCATCACATCTTACAACTTCTGCTTTTTAGAGAAGTTAAAGCAATTTTAAGCCATTAAGTTAATCCATGAAAATAATGAAATTAAATTTCATTCATTAAACCAGCCATGGAAGATGAAAACCATTATAAAGAAGCTGGAAGACCTTTCTGAAAAAAAATCAAATTGTACCCCTTTCTCTTGATCTGACCTTATTCCCCTGACTGTCAAAGGAAGATTTCCTGTTAATTTCAATAGAAGAAAAATAAAAATATATACAATTTAGCAGTTTAGCAAAATCTTGCCCACATGCAGAATTGGCTAGTAATGAATCAGGAAGAATAGACCCAGATTTACATTCCAAGTGAAAATAATCTCTAGATGGGTTCAAGCTTAGTCCTTTAACAGCATTATTGGATGAAATATCCAGTTTGTTTTAAGGCCCATCATGCTTAGTGGTAATTGGAAAAATCTGTAGAAACATGGATATCTGAGGAATTAGAGTGGCTCCTGATCACTTTAGTCTCCTCAAATATTTTTCAAGGATTATTTCAGATGATGGAAGAATGACACCTCTCCTACAGCTGCATAGAGGTTCTGATAGGCTGTTCTGCACATATCTTGAAGCAGCACGCCTAATAATAAGACTGGCTCTTCAACAAAATCTAACTAGAAAAAAATGATTTTTCAGTGCACTGTTTTGTGAACATAGAAACTGAAATTGTGTGAACTACTACAATGCGACATTAGTTTGTCTGTGAAGCACAGAAGTGATGGAGCAACTTTAAGAGAAAAAAAAAAAACAGTCTTGCAGAGGCACAGTACAGTGGACTCTTGCCTATATTTCTCTGCTTTCAAGGACTATGGCTATGCAGCATAAAGTAGTGACACCAGTTTCTTTCCATCTTGTTACAGTAACTCATTACACAACACAGCAGTGCCACTTCCTTCTGTAATGAGCTGTTAGTAAGGATGCTTTGCAGTGCTGCAGTGGTACATAGGATTGACATTCACTATACCCCCTCTGTATGGTTTCTGAGGAAGGTTATATGGTAACGCATGAAAGAGTCTGTGGCCTTGCTGATTGTCTATGAGAGAACGAAAACTCTCCAACATGTAGGAGCTGTTAAAAATGAGGTCAACACTATGCAAATGTAGCAGTTTAAAAGAAATATTTTATGGCTATACACAACATTTAAAATATTTTTTTTTTCTTCTTTGGGGCACTGTAAACTTTTAAAGAAAAAAATCTATATTATCAAGGTAAATAAAAGATGTATGTGAACTATTATGACTGAATATGTAAACCCAGCTCTGGTTTTAAAAAAACAAATATTTGCAAAATTGAAAACTTCTTATATTTTTCTAGAATTTTTTTCCTTTTCTTTTTTCTTGAAAGAGATTTTTCCCTTTAAATCTTCCATAGTTTTGGAAACATTTTAATATTTTCTACTCAAATCTGAACAGCCCATGAATGACACTTTCATACCAAAATATTAATATTGTTGTTCATAGGTAATTAATTGTTGGAAAAATAAAACTTTGTTACGACTCTGAAAATTGACTTGGTATATACTTGAATAAGAACAGTAAAAATTATTTAAAATGAGAATGCAGGCTATCAGATGCATAGTCTATGCAACTGGATATACCTGCTCCATCCTGAGGAAAACATTTATTCTAAAGCTGCCTTAATTTACAAGAGTTTATTAAAGGGAGGTATCTAACCTCCCTCTGAAATGCAGAAAAATGAAGTGACACAAACCATATTCTCTTGAACCATTATGTTAAATTTGGCTAAATGCTTTTGTTTCAAAATCACCTACAAAACTGCAATGTCTTACTTCTGTATTGTACTGTGCAAACTGATTTGACAAGGATGAGTTGCCAGATATTGTATGTTTGTAACCCATGGGATGTAATTATTTCTTAATTTTGGAGGGACTATATTACACTCTAGTAACTTGCCTGTGAATTTTTATTACCCTGCTATAACTCATTCTTTATACTACTGTAGTTTGTGTCACAAAGGTATAGTTTTCTTTTACTTCAATGTAAAGGACAAATAAGCCCAAAGGAGTTAAATCTACAGTATATAGGTGCTGATTATATTATTTCTATATTTTACTATACTTGCCTTATTTTTGGACATTATGATGCTCAATGGCTTTGTATTGTTTCAATCTAACTTGAAGTACATTTGGAATTTATGGTTAAAATCCGCAAACTTTTTTTCAGAATTAAATTATGAGTAATTAAACATATATTGGGTGGCCTTACACCACTTTCACAAGATATATCATCATGCATTCTCAACTTCCAGTATTTATAGGCCTTACAATATATTGCATTGCTGCTTTATTTTTTTGATTAAGTTCTTTAGAATGATCCTGCTAAAGTAGCCATGTTTTTTCAATGTGCTCTGATGGCATCATAAAAAATCAGATATTAAATGTACTTTTCAACAGAAAAGTGAGACATATCTTAAAATAAATAGTCTATGTGAGAAAAAATTACCATGCAAATAGAATGTAAATGAGCAGAAGAGAGAAAGGATCTATGGTAGAATATGCTTATAAAATAGATGCAAAAAGTAGATCACAGAGAGGGAAAAGAATAGACACTGGCTTCATGTGATAGGAAATCTTATAATTTATTTAGTTTATAATTTATTTACAAGAGCATTCATGCATTAAAGACAGTATAGACTTGTACAAAAATGGATGGAGAGTCGATCTGCCTGCACTCCAGAAACTGTGTTACATGATCATTCAAAAATCCTAATCATAGTATTAGCAGCTCAATTTTGATCTGTGAAGCAAGAACCCCTTTCAGAGCAATGTGTAGGGAAAAATGAGTTAAGCTGACATGGGAGAGGGCTGTTCCACTGAGCTGCCATGTCTCATGAATTACTTTTTGATTCTGTGAAGCATTACTGAGTAGTGACAATTAAAGTTACAAATCACATGAAACAGAAAACGGCCAAATCTTTGGTTGCCAAAATGCTTGCTTCTATATTGAGGTTATATGTGCAACAAACATATTTTTGATGTTTCATTGGACCCTGGTTCAGCCAAGCACTTTGAGCAGATGTAAATCCCTTTAATGTCAAGAGTACTTGATTATATGCTAACAGTTAAGTATATGCCTAGAAGTTTTTCCTTCCAGGGTTAAGAATTCTGTCATTATCTGTGGTAGGAAAGATATGATATGACTGTAGATAATTCTGAATTGAAGTTACAAATTGTAAGTGTACCAGATGCCTGCCATTTATATCTTTTCATGAATATTTCCATTTTGAATTTAAGGCTCACTTATCTGAAGTCTTCTAGCGTCCACAAAATACACAGTTGCAGTCACATGTCAAATTACAGTACCCAATTGAGCAGTCAAGAATTTGCTTCACCAGAATGTTTCTGGAATAAAAGCAGAAGGAGACATGTTTTCAATAAGCAGAGCTCATTTTAGGGAAAAAAAGTGCCTATAATGGCTTATTTTTTTAATATTAAAACTGAAGGTATTTCCAACAGTGTTTGAGGCAAATGTTCTATTCCTAAACATATCATTGTTATTTGATTCCAATCATAGTTATATTCCATATAAATAACTTGAAAATTACATTGCAGTGTTTGACTGGTAAATAAGAAATAAATAATGGAAATAATGAATAACAAATAATGGAAAATAGTATCATGTTTTCCAAAAAAAATCAAATAATTCCTTTCAATTTTTACATTAACTGTGTTATTTTAAAGAGAAACGGTAGCTAAGATGCAGCAAATCATATCCATTCCCTTTTTGGTGTAGTCAAAAAACTGCAGTAGCAACACCATAGCTCATCACAAAGCCAAACCGGTCATGAAAATCTGGTCGCTCATCTAGGACCAGCTTGTGATTGTTTAGTCCTTTGATTCCTATTCTCAGAGTTGAGGAAAGCAAGCAAATTAACATTCGTCTTATTTCATGCCTTGTGTAAAAGGCAACCCCAGATTGGAGTCTTCATGTCAAGAGGAACATAGTGGGCCAAAACTGCATCCTCCCTGGTAAAGTATCTTTCAGATTATTATGTGAAACTATTTTCAGATCAGTCTGGCAATTTCAAATGTAACAGTCTTATACATGAGGTTGTAATGAAATCCAGCCCAGTGCACCAACCAGCCTACTAAGTTTAGATTTTCTTTTAAAGGATTATCAAGGAAGATCTAACACTTAACATGTGGCCTGAACAGTAATGGAGTCTGACAACACTTTAAAAAACAAACCTTTATTGAGGCAGTAAGAAAGATGAGCAACAATGCTCCCATACAGTGATCACTGATAGCAAACACAGGATTGTAAGTGACGCCATGGCTCTGGCAGACTGCCAGGGATGCTTAATGTCCTGGGTCATCTGGCAGCAACAGTCAATCAAGCAAAAACTTTTTGAATATGAGTAAGAGTTGTGCCACCTCTTGGCTCCACCAACAGCAGTGTGATTTGAGAGAATCGTTCATACCTAACATGAACAATGTAGGCAGCATCTTGCCTCTGTCAACAATGTTGGTCAGGGCACTGGGTGTCAGGAGGAAGCGTGTTGGCAGTCTGTCTATACTGCTGATATTGGTCAAGGGCAGGGTGTCAGGAGACAGGGTGTCATAATGTTAGAAGTTAGACATTAATATAATATTTACATGTGCTTCATGGCTTCACTTCAATGGCTTATATATTTCACTGTCTTCATTGAAGCTGTATGTGAAAGTCTTGGAGATACATGTGCAAATCTTGTAGTGGATATCAGAGATGATCTTTCAAGATAAGGAATTAAAGCTACACATTTTACTTCAATTATTGTCTCATTTAATTATTGGTTAGTAAGGAAAATACTTTTCATTACATAGGGAAGGGAGACTTGCTACCTTATGCCTTCAGGTGTTACTCTGTGTTGAAAAAAAGAAAAAAAAAATTAAGGTTGCATTGCTGAATGCTTCCTTGCCCTCCAAAGAATATGCTCTGTTCTAACTGACTTGTCTTCCACAGAACATATACACAGGGAATGGCTGTCTTTATTAAAGCATCTTCATTTAGGTTTCTCATTGTAAGCTTGTTTACTCCAGCAGGTTACAATCACAACTCTTGGACATACATCACTGCTGTTTCAAATGACTTATCTTCGCATGGCCTACCCTTCAATAATTGTAAAGTATCAATTAAACCTAATAGATGTTGAACTTCACTGGTTTTCTCATTAATTTCTTAGAGAACAGTTTATTACATTTTTCATTAAGAATAATTGGTTTAGAACATTCTACGATTGCCTTATTATTTTGTCCATATTTTCAACATAACAGTTTTGTTCTTTGTGCAATTGTGCATCTCTTTCTCATCATAGAATACATGTTTTTCTTCTGTTTAACATTTGCTATACTACTTTTACTACAGGATTGTTTTTCCATTCCTTGCTGCATCCTATATATTACCACTACTAGTGTGTAAAATCAATTCCTTCTGTTTTTTCGGGTTCCTTATATCTGTCAGAAAAGATCCCTTAGGAGTATTCAGTCCTTACAGCCCCTTTTCTCACTTCTGTTCCATGCTTAACAGATCAACACTTGTGATTATCCACTAACAGCCAACAAAGGTAGAACTACTTTAATTTAGAGAAAGATGCAACACCCCCCACCTTCTCACTTAAGTTTCAAATTGGTGATTGGGGAAGATCAGTAGCTTTTGGTTTGACTGTTGGTTTTTTGTGTTGGTTTGTTGTTGTTGTTGTTGTTGGTTTTTTTTCCTGGCAAAGTATTTCAATTTTAATAGCTTAGCTGAATGAGGAATTGGAAGCATATATTTTTAGCCTAATATTTCATAGATTGTGGAATCTCCATCGCAGCAGACACAAATGCCTTTCAACTGCATTTCAAAATCTGATTGTTTGGGTTTATAATTTTAAACAAAGAATGCAACCTGTCTTATATGCAGAAATGGAATAAAGATGGCTAAATATTTTCTCTCACTAATGAACTAAAAAAAAAGAAAAAGCACTCAAACAGAAAAGCTTCTGAAAATGTCTTCATTTTTAAAATTAGTTACATCACTCATGCATTCATTTTAGTGGTGCCTTAAAAAAATCTGAAAATTTATTTTTGTTGTCTAAAATTCATCCTGCAGACACACACACACAATATTTTTTCATCTCTATTGTACTTCATGGATTTGCCACCTTCTTGTTTGATTATTTATAATTAAGATACATAGTTCTAAACTCGGAGCACATGTACTGAATAGTTGCAATAAATGATTTCTAGTGAAACCTTAGACAGGAAAAAACTGTTGTATTAGTTTAAGTTCTCCATAGTAATTAATTCAAGAGTTTTCCACAATAATGAAATTATTCTATAATCTGAAAAAGGTTAGATTCACTGGATAACACATATATAAAGAATAATTAACTTATATATGTTTGAGTAATTATGACATTGATACATTTATTCCAAATTGCAATGTTTAGGAATCCTAAAATTGAAAATGTTTTTTGGTATTACTGCTGAGGAATAAGTACTTTTCAATGAGGAACTTATAAAGAAAGTAATGTTGATAACAGCTTTTTAAGGGAATTTTAAAAACAAAGGCAGTAGTTGTGGGTTCATTGACTTTAATATTACAAGACTAAACCCAGAATGCACCTCTTATAGTGAATGAAAAGCAGGCAAGCAATGAAACAGAAGTATGTTATGAGAGAAAACTTACTGAGATTTGCATCTTTATCTTTCAGTTTTATGTGTTGATATCTGAACAAATATGTAGATGTGCATTTAAATGCTTGCTAATTCACTTGACTTTTTTCTGCACAGATTTTTTAGGCTTTTTTATTTATTTCTGTTTCATTTTATTCTTGCAGCAAGAGATGCTTCATATAACTGTGCCTCTCCTTGATACCATGTAAAGTTTGCAATGCTCTTAACTCTCGAAGATTAGGCATTAAGACCTGGCAGTTGAAGATATGATTACCTGATGTTGAGGAGATAAAAATCAAGGTACCAAATCATAAAGATCATTTTAAAAAACATATTTTCAATATGCAAACCATTGGGTTTCCTGACCAGTCAGAACAAGCTGAAGGTTTTGCTAATGAAATATTGATTGTTGCCAGTCCAATGACAGTGGCATTGCTTAACACAGTATAAATAAGCAGCAGCTCAAGGGCCAGACTCACCAATATCGAAACAGGGATGTCACAGACATTGATCTGGGACTCATTAGGGTGCAGACTGAACATTACTGTGCAATCATGCTAGTGAGATGGATCACTATTTGCAGATGGAACATGCAGAGCAATTTTTACTGTCTTTTCCTCAGAAACATATGTAGTTTTCCAACAATAGGGAGATTTGTGGGTACAAAAATCAAGTCTATTATGGAAAGGATATTTGTCTTGAAGCGCTGAGTTGCTTTTACAGACTCTGTGATGATAAACCCTGAAGCAGGATCGAGGCAACATGGTTGTAGTTTCAATCTACAAAGCTAGAAATTGTAGCACAAAGTCATTGGAGGATTTGAGGAGACTTTGCTCCTTTCTGTAATAACTGCTAGGATATTGTTTCTGTGTCATGAGGATTTTCAGGAATTCATAGTATAAGGTAATTGATGAATGCCCAAAGGTTATTGAAGAAAGTTAGGCTCATTAATTTATTCCTACTGATTAGACAGAAAGACAATGGTCCCAGACTACTCTGGAGGAATATAGGGATGCACAATTTAAAATATTCTTTAAGAAGGCTGTTAGACTGTGGAAACCTTGAAGAAGATTAGCTGACAGGCAGAGCCTGTAGCACAGTCTCAGTGAAGACAAGAATTAGCTAACAGGCTGGCCCCACCTCTCTTCCAAGGGGCGTAGCAGATTACCCTTTAACTTCTAATTTGGATGAACAGTATGAAAGAGGCAGCCTTTGCATCATCAGTGATCTAAATATTACCACATTGAGAATACTCCTGAGTTTTGGCACTTCCAGATGTTTTTTTTTTTGTTCTGATAGAGCTTATACCTCCTTGTAAACATGCCATAGATAGCCTCAGGGGGTTCTTTATCGAATCTTTGACTACAGAAAATGATATATTCCCAATGGAAAAAAATAGTAGTCTGCCTGATGTTCAAGCTATGCACTTCTACAAGTGAGAGGAATCACAATAGCTGTGTTTCAGCCTAGAATGTTCAAATCTGTTACACTGGAACTAGTACAAAATATTAAATAATTCATTTCTATACAATCCTTATGGTTTTGGAGATTTTTAGTCTTTGACTTAAACTCTGGTAACAAGTATCATGGTGAGTAATTGGAACTAATTACTTCTTAGAACAAATTAAAGAGGGTGAGAAGGGAGGGGGATATCCAAAAAAATCCCTTCTGCAGAATATGTGAGTGGGTGTATTGTGCTTGAGCAGCTGTGTTGCTAAGTTCTTTGAATGCTCCCTGTGATCTTACAAGCCTAAAAATTTTGAACAAAATACCCATACATGTAATTTGAAACTTACTCTTCTGCATGAAGTTTAGAGTTGATACATAGTGACTTTAGTGTGCCATCATGAAGTCACTTAATTTAATAATTACTTTATATAACTGATTATTAGAATGCAATAAAACTCTCCCAATAAAAAAATAGTGGAAAAAATTAAGGATGTGGATGGATGATACCTGATAAAAGTGATTTTTCCCATTGATTTTTTTCACAGAACACCTAATCATACACTTCAAAACTTCCTATTAAAGTGTTTTCTCCGAATTAATTTTAAAAGTGACTGTTTATTTTGGTCCCTGATACTGATTGATACATATATATTTAAAAGACACCACTCTCCAGTTGAATATCTGCTTGAATGACAAGATTCATCAAAAGATTCTAATCATGTACAGTCACCTGAAATTTGTGAGACATTATCAAATTCAGAAACTATTTTTCTCTGTTCTTCAAATCTTTTTAAAATACTATTGTTTTTATTTGAAACTAATAATGACAATAAGGAGATTGGAATGAAAGACCCAAATGCAATAGCAATTTAATGTTTTTTTTTAATTTTTATTTTAGATCAAATTCTAGATTTTTACACATACATTACTAGAAAGTGTCTCCTGCCTAACATTATCACAGAACAAACTTTTAAAAATAACAAGTCTGACAGTTCAGAAACTGACATCTTGATTTTCAATGTCAACACTGTCTAATCAAGCAAACCAGAAAAGAAATAGAATTCTTGCAATGGGGTGGGGGGGTGGGAGGGAGTTCCAATTATTGTTATTGTTATTGTATGACTCATTATCTTCTGGAACACTAACTTTTATTTAAGCAAAACTTTTGTTATATATTCTTCATTTATTTTATATTCCAAGACAGTGTAGATCACTAGGAACAGAAATCAAAGGAAGCTTGGCTTTCAGCTAGATTTGTTTAATCCATAATTTGCTAAATCTTATTAATTTTGCGTAGGAACCCTATGTACAACTTATACAAAGGCTTGTAAAGACCAAGTTTTCTGTGGCTCTTTGAAGAGACAAAAGCTGCTACAGCTCTGTTTTTTGAGGTAGGCTGCGTTTTTCCACTTCACTTTCTTTCTCAGCACAACTTGTGCTTGTGCAGAATACTGCCATTGAGACTCGAAAGAAGTATTTCTCCTTTGATGTCTTCAGTATTCTTTTCTCTTTGTACCTTCACATTCTTTAGGGTCTTAATTATTGAATGCTTTATTGCCTGCAGCATTACCAGAGTACGAATCCTTCAACTCCAGCTTGTTCATGACAGTATTAAATCAAATGGGATGTTGTGATCATAATCACTATATCTTAAAAGTTTTGGTTCAATATTGAATTACTAGATGTGAAATAGTAGAGAAGACATTTCATAGATTTTAAAAACAAATCTTTTCATTACTTTAATCATAACATTTAACCAAGTACTACTGTTACTGCTGAGGTTGACAGTACCACACTTCAAAACATTCAACTCAAAGTGGGAACCAAGAGGTACAGAAAGCCTTACAAGTTCTGTCTTTTTAGGGTTGCATTTTACAAGAATAAAAGTGTCACTATAGTTACTTAGGGTAATATATTTACTTCAGTGGAACACAGGTTCAAAAACATATGTGAATTTCATCCTACGTGATTGTAGAGCTGCATCAAATTCATTGAGAATTAGTTTATTCTTATAGTTACCTCACAATGTCACTCCAAAGAAGATTCTTTCTTCTCTACAGGTCATATTCATGTATACTCAGTGTTAATGAAAATCTCTAAGGAACACTATTGTATTGCACAGTTTCTGCTATTGTTGCATACTCCCTTCCATCTGAATGTTCTTTTTTGAAGCAGTGTTTGACTTTATAATAACAGTATTTAGTTAAGGTGTACATGCACATATTTACAGCTAAGCTTTAATCACTTTCAAGGCTACATTTTTGTTTACTGGTCTTCAGAAATTTATCACTGCCAGTGTATTGTTAAGAGGAAAATAATGAGACATTGATGAAGTGGCTACAATTTGTGCACTGTGTATAAAAATCAGCTTAGGCAGAACCAAATCAAGAACTTAAAAGATATTATGAAGGCAAACTCCTTTCCTACCGTGCATTGCAAATGGTGGTGGTTAAACCTGCAGTAATTATCTCATGCTAATATCAAAAAAGGGGAATGCTTTAAGAAATATTTGGAAAACTGTTGATCTATCTGTATGGATAGACCTAGTGCAATCTTCAAGAAACACTGACTTAACAGCTCAGATTTCTACAGCCTTCTTTACTATTATTAAAAATGAGTGATAATCTATCTGTCTTCTGTGAGTGAAGTGGCTTTACAGTTAAAAGCTTGTATCCCACATGACAGGGGAGGAGGACAATGTATATAAAAGAGGTTAAACTCCATATACTTAAAAATGTTAGGAATAGTACGTCAGGAGAATAGGTATTTGTTAGAGAGAGAAAAGAGACGTAGGTGCTGATCTTTATCATTCTTCAGGAGTTATATGTTTCCCACATGTTATAAGAAGAAAAGAAAAAGAAAAAAGTCTTTGGATGTCTTGATCACAGTCTCTTTCTCAGAACAGTCCCTTCAGAAAATTGATTTCTCCTTCAAATTCTGTAATACTGCTGTTCCATCAGGGTCAAAGCAAAATGTTTGGAAATCAGTTTGTGTGTTTTCTTTTATTTTTTTTTTTAAAAGTGACAAAACCTTTCCTCAGAGTCACAGAAGTCCTTCTCATCCAGTTTGTCTTTTCAGTGTCCTAGAAGTATGTCCTAGAAACCTGTAGTCAGCTCTTTTCCAGAGGTAGCACTGAAGATAAGGATAAAAGTTCTGGATCTGGCTTCAAGTTTTAACAATAAAAATATAAGGGAAAAGAGAAAATTGAGAGAAGACAGGGAGGGTACTGAAATAAAAACTACTGGAAACTTCCAGACTAGTTCATCTGACTTCTGACTTTGTTGTTGTTGTTGCTTTTTTTTTGCTTGCGTTGCAAGGAACAGTCTTGCTCCTTGCAAACTGAACAACTGAATAATTGTATTTGTGGTTTAGTTATTACTCTGTCTGCTCCCAGAAAGAGTACACTCACAGTAGTCAAAGAATTTTCTCTTGTTCCCTACTGGGATTGTGAGCAGATTTATCTGTCATTAACTCATACCCTTCCCTGGATGTCTTGCTAGGATCTGCACAAAGCTGAACATAAGTTTGCTCTCTGCCTTCTTTGCCTTAAATAAGCTATTTGTGACAGTCAGGCATTCTAGCTTCCAGTGACAGAGGATGCTAGGTAAGTTAGTCACTACATCTTCCATCTGTACATCCTGCATCACTGTTTCTGTGCCAGATATTTTCATAATGGAGACAGAATAACAGTTCTGTGATTCTGTCTTTCATTTTGCCCTGAGCAGGGAAGTAAACACACTCCTTTAATTGCATGAAAGAAAACTGGAATACACAACTGGATCCATTTCTTTCGGTTGTAAAGTACATTTGCACTAAATAAAGAATAAAAAAAAGAACCCTAAATGAAAAAAAAAAAACAAACTTAAGAAAACCCATACCCCCCTCCAAAAAAAAATGAAATAAAAGATATAGCATTTTAGAGTTGACACTAGTTTATTTTCAGCAATTTTCCTTAGTCTCTTTTCCTAAAGGACTGATGACTCTGCCAGTATGGTAATAGACTACTTGCTTCTGCCCGAACCCACAAGTAATAGTAGAATTCATTGTACCCACAGGTAATGTTCCTCTTCTACCTGAACATTCAAGAAGCAGTATTTCTCCACGTTTGTAGCACATTCATCGTTTTTCACAAAATCACTTTAAGATTACATCCCTCCATGCAGTGAAATAAAAAAATGCTCCACTCTCAAGGCTGTTGGGTAGACAGATGAGAATCCTGACTGGAGAACTGCAAGGGGGAATACAAGAGGTCACTTAAGTGAGGAGTATATGACTACTAATGGCATCATAGTGTTTTTTAAGAGCTGTCAATGGGACCAATGTCCTGTTGGAATGAGCATTGTAGGTACATGCATAGCAAGCCATGTTCTCTAGCTGAATTTGCAACATAAATGGACAAAGTAGAAAGTGGACAGATAATGCCTTGGATTTGTTTCATTCTCAAAATACCTTCCCATAGAAGGTTGGAGGGATGACGAATACCAAGATATGAGTTATTTAACCAAGGCCACACTATGGGTCAATGAAGAAGCTAAGAAAGAATCCTGTCCAAGTCAGTAAGTTGTTGCGTGTCATCAAATTAAAATCCAGAACTGAGCTCATGCTCCAGATCTTCCCTAATACAGGATCTGCAATTTTATCTGATCCTCATGGGCGGAACTGTGTAGGAAGAGAATACCGTTACAATCTTTTTCTCTTTTCCGGTACCGATGCCAGTCAGAGTCTGGCCCAGGGCCTATTCCGAGGGAAGAACAGTCTTGGGATCTGGCTTGCTAAAATCATTAGTCTTCTTGGTCGTACTTCTATACATATCTGTGAAATAAAATTGGTGAAAGTACTGTAGCACTTCTTCCTAGGACCCCGTGGGACTATTTTGGGGTATTTTAAAGTTACATAATAAAAAATGCTACAGAAGGAACAGATAAATTGTGAGCAAGAAGGCAATAGTGCTCTGTCAGCAGGAATCAAGGGACTAATTTGTGCTGGTTTTCCTTTTTTACTGGGCGACTAAAGCAATGACATGCATATGAGAGAGCAGAGCCCTAAAACCAGATTCACAATACTGGATTACAGCTGTCTTGGGCTTGCTTGGACTTCATATACTGTTGTAATTCACAGTTTGCCTGGCATGGTGCACAGAGAACCATATGGTTGTAATTAGTGGCTATATGTGCTTCGGTTGCTAATAATAGCCCTAGGTGCCTGAAGGGGTTTTGTGGGTTTAGTTTACAACTATCTACATTCATCTCTGGTGAAAGGTCTTTGCTGCTTCTTTGTCTCCTTTTTGATGAGTCACACCACGGAATGGATGAACAAGTAGAAAATCTTTATCACTTAATCAATCAGTGCTTCAGAATCTACAGGAAAGTACGTGTGCTCACATGTGAGCATACGTATGAAATATATAATTACATATTTGTATTTATGAATAAAATATACAGTTATACATTTATATCTATGTATAAAATAATGTAACAAGTAACTGAATAGAAGAAGAAATGAAGGCCTTTTTGGCACAGATAGAAGTGAGCAGGGTCTAAGGAAAGGAAGATAGATGGGTTTAGAGTCAACATTTTGTAACAACACAATGATGTGGAAATGAAAGTTATACTGAGTAAAGTGCATATTCCAAAGCATGCAATAAAATTAGTTTTACTAATGAAACAAACATGGCATGTGGGAAGGGCAATCAAAAGCTGGGTCAATAAATATCAGCATGAATATGATCTATGTGGACCATTAACAGATAATGAGCTAATGCAGTCCAGTGCAGAAACTGAAACTTGCTGGGACAAAAAAAAGGAGATAGACCTTTTTAAAATACCCATACTGTTTAAAAGCAAAGAAAAAGTTTACCTATATAATTAAAATCAAGACTGTGGGAATCACAGTTATGGAGGAAAAAAGAAAGAATCCTTGTCTAAATTCAGGTACCAGGTGAATTGCTCCCATGTGGCAGTAATAGACCACACAGGTCTGTTCCTCTGCAAATGCTTATGCTCCTAAGCTTCCATAAATTGTCTGACCTCACTGACACATGAAGCTCCTTCCACCTTTGTCTCTTTTCTATTCCCTTTTGATAGTCTGTGACCTTGAATGAAACTATGCTTCCCTCAAGGACTATAACAGTGAGATTTGTTGGAAAAGGGAATGGGAAAAGCTTTTGGGGGAAAAAAAAAAAACAAAACAAAACAAAACACAACATCTGGAACAGACCACTGCAGTGTATCTCAACTCATTTCCGTAAATGCCTTAATGCCTTCCTGCATTTATTACTGTTTTCTCTCCATTTTTCCTCCCTGTTCATCACTTTGTTGAGCCTGTGTTTCATATACCGAGCTGTCTTGTCAATTGCTGTTAGAAGATGACTTCTTTTATATATATGTGTTAATTATTGTGCAATTCATAACTCCCAATAGGTTCAGAGTATAACCTGATGTCAGAATAGACTTTGAATTGGTTGAAAAATAAAGCTATATAGTAATTTCACCTTTTGTTTGTGTTGGACAAACTGAAAGCTTTTTCCAGTTGATTGGATAGTTTTCTTTGTCAAAATGAGAAAAAAAAAAAAGCATATTCTAAACTCATTGGTTTTTACCCTTTCAGTTACCAACAAATAAAACATTTACAATGGAACATCACTTGAAAGACAAAGTAGAAATGGAACATTTAATAACAAAGAAACACTGAAATACATCTGACATCTGTTTCTTTTCTGCTTCCTTATTCCAAGCATCTGACCTTCAGATTATCCCTCTGTTAGATCAAAATAAATTTCTTTAGAGAATATATAGATTGAAACTTTGAGTTTTGAAACACGGAAATCCAAAATTGGTTGGAGTGCAAGATCTGGTTGTCATGTGGCCTCTGCATGGTGATGGCACCATCCTTATATACATGTAAAAGATAAAGATAAATCAGCAACTAAAATCCCATTCCTTCCACGTAGGTTTGACCATGTCATGCTTTCTACTGAAATCTGTTACTTTATTCATCTTCTCTACTGTATGACTGAACCTTTCCTTAAAAGACATGAAAGGGCCCAGTTTCTTCTAGGTATTTATCTTGCTGACTCTTGCACGATACTATTCTCAGTCCAGTACAATCAGTCTTTGTACTCATTATACTCACTGCCAGTGAATACCATGATTGTTACTGTGTTAGGAGCCCTGTGCACCTTGACATGGTCTGCTAGATGACTGGCCTCATTCAGTTCAGGACACATTCTTTATTGCTGACAAGCAATTAAATGTCTAATGATACTTTCTGGTTTCATCATATTAACATAATTTAATGAGAACATAAGCAATTATGCATTTGCTCACTGTGTTATCTCTCACTGAATTCAGCTTAGTCAAATGAGACCTTAGTGCTCTATCTTTCCAGAAAGGTCTCAGACCATAAAGGTAACAAATAATGAAAAATTAACTGAATAATCAAGTTGGAAGCATGTGGCATTATGTAAAACCTACTTTTCCTTTAGCTCATCTGCTCAGATTTCTAAGACTTTTTCTTTTTTTTTTTAGTTGTAATTATGAGATTTTGAACACTCAGTTACACATGAAGACCTTTGATGAGCCTTTCAAGTAAATCATTTTGTGTTTGTATTTATATGCTTCTCAGCCTTCCTTCCTGTGCAGTTCTAATTTTTACCTTGCTTGCCTCAAGAGCAGCAGCACAAATGAACTATATAAAATAAAGTATTTCTATTTACTGGCACTCAAGGAAGCCAGTAGCCCTGAGCTCTGTTGCATAAACAGTTCTAAAGACACTCCATTTAAATACAGATATTTGACAGTTCACATAGTCTGACTAGAAAATATACTCTCTTTCCTTTTAGCAACACAGGAAACCACAGGGTTAACCATGGATTTTGCTTGAGAGTGGGCTTCAACACTCACTTCTGAAAGGTCTTTATAACTAAAAAACATAACCGTGTAATTTAAGAGAAGAAAGTCTAGTACGTGCTTCAAGTAAATTGAATTTTCATTTTGACTATAGTAAGAAAGGTTCTTTTGCATTTATGTAAAGTGAAGGAGAAGGGGGTATCTGTGACTAGAAGATCCTTTTCTTAGAGGGGGAAAAAAGAGAGTGTTTGGCCTTACTTTAAAGTGGTATAGCAGCACACACTGTAAGAAAAGCATGAATGACTTTGAAGATTTCTTTTTGTCACAGATGCTTGCAGCTGGATGAGCAGGAATAACTCAACTAAAGCCAGTGAAGATGCAGTGGTTTTGTTAAAGGGACATTACAGCAAGATTTTCTGTAAACAAACTTTTTTATTTTTAAACAAACTTTTTTTTTTTATTTCAGTGCAATTGTGATTTTGTAATCAACATATCTTGTTTCGTTATAACAGTCAAAATATCTTGTATTTAAAGGATCTCAAGTTCAGGGGATTTTGATAAGTTTGTAAAATTTTGACTGTTTCTTAAAATGGCTTCTTTTTTTTGTTGTTTTCAAACAAAATTCATACACATTTTAAACCAATGTGTGCCAATTACAGTTTTCTAATTTGAGCAGGACTGCTGTCAGTACCTGGAAGTATACATATGCTGCATAACCACATGAGACAGTTTGCCAGATCTTTGTTCAACATTTTTTTCTGGAGACACTGACCAGAAAGAAAACCTAAGGCACAGGAGAGTATTTTAAGTATAATGTCAATACCTAAACCAGACTATTCAACATGACCCTTTTTTACTGGCATTGTTTTCTAGACAAAGGGAAATAAAATATTATGGACCCCTTGAAAATATTAAAATCCTGGTAGGGATGATGGAAGTACATCATATTAATGATCTTTCTACATACATCAATAAATGCTGGCTGTGTGCTCTAATATCCCTGAATTCAGGGGCAAGCATTGTCAGCTTCTCAAATGGCTATATCGATTTTGTTTTCCTTCCTTGCATTTGAGACTAACAGTTTGAATTGAATGAATGGATTTAAATCAATTTCCCTAAGCTATGGTGGATTTGGAAAACATTCTTGCTGTATTGGCCTGTTTTGCTCTACAATACACCCGGAGATGTTGGAATCAGTGGGAATCTTCAGAATACATCCAGGAGAGAGTTCATTTTACAGGAACACAACTTTTAATTCCATGGCACAGTTTAATACTTGTATTGTAGAACCCTGGGAAGGAAGCAAACCTTGTGCCCAGACTATGAGCTACAGGATGAGGTCTGCATGTATCTGTTACTGAAGCATCTTGGTGGGTGCCATCAGTTTGTGGTACATAGAATCATAGAATCACAGAATTGTTAAGGTTGGAAAAGACCTTTAAGATCAAGTCCAACCGTTAACCTAAAACTGCCAAGTCCACCACTAAACCATGTCCTCAAGCACCACGTCTGCTCTTCTTCTAAATACCTCCAGGGATGGAGACTCAACCACTTCCCTGGGCAGCCTGTTCCAATGCCTGACTACCCTTTTGGTGAAGAAGTTTTTCCTAATATCTAACCTAAACCTCCCCTGGCACAGCTTGAGGCCATTTCCTCTTGTCCTATTGCTTGTTACTAGGGAGAAGAGACCAACCCCCACCTCGCCACAACCTCTTTTCAGGTAGTTGTAGAGAGTGATAAGGTCTCCCTTCAGCCTCCTCTTCTCCAAACTAAACAACCCCAGCTCCCTCAGCCTCTCCTCATAAGACTTGTGCTCTAGACCCTTCACCAAATTCGTTGCCCTTCTCTGGACACGCTCCAGCGCCTCAATGCCCTTCTTGTTGTGAGGGGCCCAAAACTGAACACAGTACTCAAGGTGCGGCCTCACCAGTGCTGAGTACAGGGGCACTATCACCTCCCTGGTCCTGCTGGCCACGCTATTTCTGATACAAGCCAGGATGCCATTGGCCCTCTTGGCCACCTGAGCACACTGCTGGCTCATGTTCAGGTGGCTGTCAACCAACACCTCCAGGTCCTGTTCCGCCAGGCGGGTTTTCAGCCACTCTTCCCCAAGCCTGTAGCGTTGCATGGGGTTGTTGTGACCCAAGTGCAGGACCCGGCACTGAGCCTTGTTGAACCTCATACTGTTGGCCTAGGCCCATTGATCCAGCCTGTCCAGGTCCCTCTGCAGGGCCTTCCTACCCTCCAGCAGATCGACACTTCCACCCAACTTGGTGTCATCTGCAAACTTACTGAGGGTGCACTCAATCCCCTCATCCAGATCATCAATGAAGATGGTGAACAGGACCGGCCCCAGTACTGAGCCCTGGGGAACACCACTCGTGACCGGCCGCCAACTGGATTTGACTCCATTCACCACCACTCTCTGGGCTCGGCCATCCAGCCAGTTTTTAACCCAGCACAGAGTGCACTCATCCAAGCTGTGAGCAGCCAGCTTCTCCAGGAGAATGCTGTGGGAGACTGTGTCAAAGGCCTCACTAAAGTCCAAGCAGACAACATCCACAGCCTCCCCCTCATCCACTAAGCGAGTCACCTTGTCATGGAAGGAGACCAGGTTAGTGAAGCAGGACCTCCCTTTCATAAACTCATGCTGGCTGAGCCTGATCCCCTGATTATCCCGCACGTGCTGCATAATGGCACTCAAGATGATCTGCTCCATGACCTTCCCTGGCACCGAGGTCAGGCTGACAGGCCTGTAGTTCCCCGGATCCTCTTTCCAACCCTTCTTGTAGAGGAGCGTCACATTAGCTGACTTCCGGTCATCTAGGACCTTCCCGGTTGACCAGGACTGCTGATAAACGATGGAGAGTGGCTTGGCCAGCTCCTCTGCCAGCTCCCTCAGTATCCTCGGGTGGATCCCATCTGGCCCCATAGACTTGTGTGCATCCAGGTGGAGAAGCAGGTTGCTGACTGTTACCTCTTCGGCAACTGACGCTTCATTCTGCATCCTATCTCCGTCTCCCAGCTCAGGGGCCTGAAAACCCCAAGGATGACCAGTCTGACTATTAAAGACTGAGGCAAAGAAGGCATTAACTACCTCTGCCTTCTCCTCATCCTTTGTGGCAAATTTTCGCTCCGCATCCAACAAAGGAGGGAGATTCTCCCTGGCCCTCCTTTTGTTGCTGATATATTTGTAAAAACAGTTTTTATTGTCTTTAACAGCGGTGGCCAGTTTAAGTTCTAGCTGTGCCTTTGCCTTTCTAATCTTCTCCCTGCATAACCTCACAACATCCTTGTAATCCCCCTGAGTCGCCTGCCCCTTCTTCCAAAGGTGGTAGGCTCTCCTTTTTTTCCTGAGTTCTAGCCAAAGCTCTCTGTTCAGCCAGGCCGGTCTTCTTCCCCGCCTGCTCGTCTTTGAGCACATACAGATTTCTTTCCCACTATGTAGGAGGAGGCCAACAGAAGTCAGTGGTCCTCAGTCCAGGAGCAGTGCTGCACATCAGACTCCCCACATCACTGAAATCTGCTGAGAGAATAAGTCTTTCAGAAGCTTGTGCCTATCATGTATATATTGATCATTTCTTGCCGTGTACAGCACCATGTTGACTCCTGAACAAGGCATTTCAAGGACAAAAAAATTCACATCTGTATGAAGAACTTAGGGTAAAAACAGTGTCAACTCTTACTGAAACAACAGAGGTTGTGTGTAATTAATTGCAATCTGCTGGACAAATTCCATCCTGGGTAGCATTCTTATTTGATATGAAAGTGTCCTGGACCTCCTGGCAGACAAATTCCAGCTCCTAACTATTCCAAGATAACTAACTGCGTGTCTCAGCACAGCACCTGACTCTAATGTGTGATACCATTAGTTCATTACTATCACACATAGAAGAAAATCAAGTACTAAATCACCATTGCCGCCTCCTCTTTCATCCTATCAGAGATTTGCCAGCCAAATAACTGACCTAGTGTAGCTTTATTTAGGTTTTTAGTTCTGCTGGGACAATACTGCAAATATCTTGTCACCAAGTGTTTTGGTACATTGAACCTTTAAAACAGTAGTTTTCAAATTTTCACTTGTCACTTTATTTTTTGAGGACATATGGGAAAAAATCGTGAACAACACTGCTAGAAAGATGTTTTCTTGTTGTTTGGCATGTTACACAATGAGTATTCTTTAATAATTCTAAAAACAGATGCTTCAGGAAACAGAGAAAATTCTGTAAGTGATAGTTTAAGCTTAGCCATAGTACGTCCCAAATTTTACGCTATTTTCTTCTGTCTGTGCAATTGTTGCAAACAATCCTATATAATCAGATTTTGGAGAAAGAGAAGGAAGAGAAATATATCTGTGGGATCTAGGGTTTTTTCACTGTTGTTTTGTGGTTTTCTTTTCCTTTTTTTTAATGTATATACATAACCTCTCTGTAGGAAAAAGATCTGGGTCTGTAAACATTTCTTCTGCATTTCTTTCCTGCTAAGAGCAGATTGCATGCTACAGTAAAATCAAAGGAGTTATTATTAAAAAAGTACAAGATAAGCAATTCTGATAACAAGCAGATGTGTAAATGTTTAATACTCTGCATTGTTATATGCTACAGCAGAAACTAAGGCTGTCTAGTCTTGTGGCAGTGCCCTAGATTCCCTTGCCTTTGTTCTAGCCATGCATCATTTAGAGCTCTCTTGGGTGATGCTGTAATGCTGAGGAGATGGTAGAGTGAAAAGGGTGGGGGAAAAAAGGAACGAATTCCCATAAAAAAGAAGCATAATAACTGGTGTCATATGGTATATATCACCGGTATGTTTTACACACAAAAGTACAGGGCTTACACAAAACAGCATATAGCATTTTGATGCACTAACAAAGTCTTCTCAAGCAAAAATGGACCATATGTTTCTTTAAGAGAATTCAAAGCTCACAGTTTATGGAAAAGCAACGTGCATAGGTATTTTTAGAATGCTGCCATTTTGAGGTATTTTCAGCACTGCCTTTTCTAACCCTTTCCTTTCCATATATAGCAGGGGGACCCTCTTTCCCTCTTCTCCACTGAAAACAGGTTCTTGCCTCAAATAGTTTATCTATCCCATTGCTCTATATCTTCATTAATTATATTGCCCAGATCTTACAGATGGGATGTCTGAGAGCAGAATTCCAAATCTTCAGAATATTGATTCTGAGATGGGCCAATGGGATAGGTATTTCTCTGGAGTATATTGAACTACTTAAAGCTCTCTAGATTTAGTGGTAACAGTATTAATTACTAAGTGATAATTAGTGTAATAACACCTCTGAACATTATTGTTGTTATCAGCTGAAGTGATCCTTTAACTATTTTAATAAAGCACCTGCTAGTTTTTAATTTAACATTACCAATGAAATTTCTTTTTCAGTCTGTATAGCTTTTCTCATTTGCAGAAATGGATACATTTAGGCTATAATAGTATAAATATTAGAAGTTAACCAATAGACTCATGGAAAAAATCGCTTAAATAATTCATACATTTGTATAAGTAGATGTGAAATAAATCCCAGTTTATTGGAAGAACTCCTAAATGATGGTTTATTTGGTAAAGAGTATTCCCCGAAGAACAGAAATATCAGCCAAAGCTGTCCTGATTCTGAAGAAACAAAACCACTGTACCTCATGGGATACATGAGTGTATATAGCGACATTAAGTGTATATAGTGACATTAAAAGACAGAGGGCACTGCAGCAGCATAAAACCACAACAGAAAGTTGTTATTGTTATGCACAGAATTACACAAGCATCTCCTTTTTCCATGCTTTCAATTTTAACAAAATGCTATCTTGGTTTTTCTCCATTTTTGTATCAAACTTTTTTTACGAGGCCACTTTTTATCTTTGCTGGTCTTGAAATGTTATGCAGAAAAATAAATTCACACTGTGTCAAACTTTTCAGATTATTATGCTCAGTTCTCTTCACACAACTTATATGTTAAAGCGCCCTAACAATCGCCTCACTGAAAATGCATGTTGCTTATTAGAGTGAAGAGTAGAAGGCTGCTGTTATAGATGCCTTCAAAAACATGGAAGTTATTAACTATATGTGCCATTATGTAATGTTTTATTTTATTCTTAGCATATATTAAAATTAATATTTTATGTTGATGGATGAATAGTAAAACAGGAGGCAAATTTAGTGTATAATAAATTAGGTTCAGCTTCATCTCCCCAGCTTCACCCTAAACTAGACAGGTGACTTCGGGCAGTTAACTTCACTTCCAAGTGCCAGAATATCAAGTCCTTAAAATAACTGAAGATATCGACTGACGAAATAGAAAAGACACATAAAGAACTAACAACCTGTGTTCCTTCAGGACTCCCAGTGGATTAAATTAAATTCTTCCAGAGGAGGAGTTTGATATAGAGAATTGGAGAAAGAATGCAGAAAAAAAAAAACCTCCTCCGTTTCTGGTTTCTTTTTTCCCTTTTAAGTGGGAATCTGGTATTGACCATCGATTCACATAAGTCGATGAGACTTACAGAGGTTCTGTTACCCCTGCATGGCAGTCTTGGGAAGGAGTTAGGCATTTTGCTCCTAGAGCGTATAGTTCTCCAAGAACGAGAAAACAAGAAGACCAATCATGCCAGTCTCATGGGTCTTAATATTCACATAAAATGAGTTCATATTCATAATATTTGAGAAAGCAGTCCCTTATAAACACTTCATAACACTGTTCTGTTTCCACAATACAAAAAAGGCAATAGGAGCACAAGGGTGGATTTTGTGCAGATCCCATCTCTCTAGCTTTTCAATTGTAAATTTCCAAATCCTAAACTCTAAAATAAATCTTGAGACCTTTTATAAGGATAAATGAATAAAGTGTATTGTATTTTTGTAGAATACTGCTTCTAGTTTTTGTAATATCCACTTTCCAGAAGACATTGAGGACCATTAGACTAAAAATGCAGAGACCAGTCAGGATTTAGGAAAAATAGCTTCAAAATTTGAAATTATTTTCTGTTTTGGGGGGAAGGGAAGCATTGGGCTCAGTCTGCATTGCATGAGAAACAAAGCAACATATTTTGGAATATGAATCATGTAGGCATCTACAAAGACTGCTTCTGACAAATATATAAAGAAAACACAAAAATGAATTTAAAAAAAAAAAAAAGAAAAACAATAACTTTCAGATCTGTGATCTGCCATTCAGATACACTGCTACAAGCCTGAGAAACAAGGGAAATGAGTCCAGAGCAAGAGCCCAGACTGGGAACCCACTTAAAATAAAGTAGAATTCCTTGGTGAGAATGTGTATACACACACACACACATATACACACACATATATATACACATATATATATATATATATATGTATGGGGAGGGGAAATTAACTACAACTATAGAAATTAGGAACTTCTTTTTTTCATATTCTTCCTCTCATGGAACAGGAACAAATTTGAAGTGATTAAAATTTACACCTAGCTTATAGCTATCTGAATATTTTCATAGTTAGTGATCTGCATGTAGTTTTTAGGTAACTCAAGAAATGTGAGGTTGGAAGGTGTTGATACAATTTTGGGGCTTCAGAAGACAGCAAGGGAATTTAGTCCAGTATTTCTGAAGAAGCATGTATAGACTGACAAGAGGTATGAAATATTTTGTGAGACTTAGTCATGTATCTAAAAATAAAATCACACACGGTTGTATAGCTGTTACAAAGCCTATCTACCACACATCTTGCAGGTCTGTCAAACTTACACATTGCAAATTATGTGACCCAAATGTTTGACATTGCGTTCCAGGTTGATTTGATCAGAGAAACCAAGCAAACTTACAAACTGTCAAACAGCTTTAAATGACAGCTACTGCAGGATGGAGCTCTTTCTCTGCTATGATATTCTCTGACTAACACCCCTTAGGAAGGATTGGTAGAAAAAGAGGAATGTTCCTGTCATTTCAAATATATATATATGTATATATATACACGTAAATATATATAAAAGCCTTTATATTGCAACTGATATTTTAGGCATGATTTTGTATGCATGCTGGGTTCTATAGTGGTAATGGAAGATAAAGAGACTTGTTAGACTGACAAAATGTGATGAATATTAAGAAGGTAGAAAGGAGTTCCCTACAATGGTCAAGGACCAGATCCAAACAGGATATAAGTGCTTTACCAAAGTTCAAAGAGACATCTTACATGTTTCTGTTGCTTCATTCTGGCTATTCTAGTCTGCATAGCCTGAAAATTTGCAATTTCTGCCTGTGTGTACCCAGAATTCCTCTACTATGGTTGAGATTTAAGTGTACTCAGTTTCCATATTGGATAGTTATAGAGGTGTGCAGGGGAGAGAAATCATCTTGGTGACAATGTTGTGTTACTCAGAAACACAGAAACTATTTTGCACAGTGTTACTTGTGTAAGTAGGGACCCATCAATTCTTCCCCCTACTCCTGGTAAGTATTCCTGACGAAGCTGGCAGAATTCAAGACTTCATGTACTCTTCTCTTCTTTGTTACTGGCTCTTTCTTTTTGTCTTTGAAAAAGCCTGACCTTCCCATTTGTTTTCAGTGTATTTTTTAGTGTGCAGGACATGTAGAACTACATTGATAAAAATACATACTTAGTTTGAACTTTCTCTTGAATCTCAGCATGTTTAGTTCTAGAAACACTAATTTAACATGTTACCACAGAAAGCAGTATTAAATTTATTCATAAACAGTGCACATATAAGGCTGGCAGAATTATATTAATAAGAAAAGACTACATGTATGCAGTTTAATCAAGAATTTGTCAGGTAGGTATTTCCCTACAAAATAGTAAAATATTTAAGTATGGTTATTTCTAGATCTGACTGCAGTTATACAGTATTCTAGAGGAATTTTATTTAAATATGTATATTTAGGATAGGATTTCTTTTTTTATATATGGCCTCAGAGGCCTGGTGGAAAAAGGGGAGTAAAGGAAGAAAATGAAAATATCATACCACGAGGCGTGTGTTTGTGTTTTAGAGGTAGTTAGAGGGATCAGGGTAGCCATGAGGCATTAGGGACCATTGATAACATTAATTGAGGGGAGCCCCAAGTTTTTTTAGAACATGGCAAATTACATCACTGCTTTGAATTAACTCGAGCAATTTCTCATTGTGCTGAAAATCTTGCCAGGCAAGAGGCAATTAATTAACCTAATTAATTAACCTAATTGCCTCTTAACTGGACTTGGATAAGTCCAAAAGAGACAGCTGTGGCCTCTTACTACCAAATGCCCATCAACTAGAGTTGCTTTTAGGTCCCAAGGCTATTGTGGTCTGGCTGTCAGCTATAGCAGTCTTGTTTTCTAATTCCTCAGACCTTCCTCCATGCAAAAAGTTGATCTGCTCCTGAGTCTTCATCCAGAGTCCTCTTCCTACCTTATTATGTTGTTTGTTTTTTTTTTTTTTTTCCTTTGGTGTTCAAAGGACCTCCTGCAAGATAGTTGTTGCCCTGGGAGTCTGTGCTAGTAAGAAGCTTATCAGGTCTATACCTTCATATCTGTGCCGTCTTCACTGAGAGTACTTTCTTTCTTATAACTCTGCCTCCAAGTGTCATTCCCCTCCTTGCAAATGTGTTTATTTCCTCTACCTTTTCCAGTTTTCTCTGCAGGCATATCATGTTTGTTTTGTTTTATTTCCTGTTGTCATGGCGGGGCTTTTAGACTCACTTATAATATGTCTTCTAGTAATTAGGAAATGTCCTTGAACCATACATTCGGAGTTCTGTAGTTTTAGTTTAGTTTTACTAGTTTACCTAGTCAGAATTAAAGTTTTAATTTTGCAAACCCAACAGAGGAAGGTGCGACAAAAGATTTCCAACTTGTCCTTAAAAATTATTTAAAATGAAAGCAATGAAATCTTTTAGAGTTTATATCAGTGTACAAGTTGGGTCAATTGCCTCAGGATCGTTATGTTTGCAGTAACATTTCCCACAGAACACAGTGTGAGAATATTGCTAAAGCACTTAAAATACCATATAGGAATATTTCTGTGAGCTTCTGAAGACTGAAAGAGATTGCTATCTAAATTTTCTTACCTTAAAAAAAGCTGTGTGGAACAGACTATGGGAGAAAGAGTGCTGAAAAGCAAGAAGTTCTTCAAGAGGGAATTTTGTATTCCTGTTAATACTAGAGATACATCCATACCAAACATTTGATCTTAATTTCTCAAAATCATGATCTGTTTTTATTCAGACTGAATATTAGTAGCTACCTCCTCTGTAAGCAAGAAGTAGCGTGTTAGAAAATGCTCAACATAGGGAAACTGTCAAATGCAAAGACAGTGAAGATTGTGCAGCGTTGTTTGCAGGATTTTGTTCCATCTATTTTTATTAAGTGCTGTTGTGAAAAAGAAACATTTTTGCGTAGTTGACATTTTTGTAAGATCAGTGGAAAATGTAGTTTAAAACTTTTCCAATTGGTGATGCAGCCTTAGTCACCATCGGCAAATTGAGCAATGCGGGCGACAATTTTAGGTTCTCCTTGTCGTAGTACCCTGTGGCAGCTGAAAGATTAGGGACATGCAGCTATTTTATAAAATCAATCAGTTCTGAAATACTGGAAGGAACCATTAGCTGAACCTGTTTCTGTTTCTGAGGAAGGTCTCCAACAGATTACTTCTGCAATGAGATGAATAAAGATTAGAAGTCTCTAGACCATATTTTACTGCAACTTTTACCATCGCTTGCAGAAATAATCATTTACAGGAGAAGAAAGTTCACTTCATCTTAAGAGAGTCTAGTATATGTATGGGAACAGAATAATGGATTTCACATTTACATTGAACAGCGAGACATAGTCATTGAACAGTCTGACTAAACAAATCATAGAAACCAGATGCTCTGTCTTGTTTTTCAGATGCTGCAGTACTGAGAGCCATATATATACTCAAATCATTATCTTCAGTTGAAATAAGGGATAGATTTATACCAAATTCCTTAAACACAAGCCAGTGAGCAAATTCAAAACTTTTATGGAGTTTGAAACTTCATTTCTCTACTTACTTGAGATTTGTTTCTAACAGAACTTGTATCTAAACTGAATTAACTTTTTGTCTCCAAACAACCTGAAATATTTTGACCTCCATTACTTGTCTTTAGGTAATAGAGAAGTCCAAACAAAACTGAACTCTAAACAAAACATCCGCCAAATTTCTCTGTAATATCATCTAGTTTTCAACTGTGGAACCAAAATTTCTCCATAGAAAAGTATGAAAGAAAGTGATGCTACATGCCAAAACAAAGCAAAGATTTTACAGTATGGCTTATTAAACCACTGTTCCTAGCTACTGAATCACATTGTCTAGCGCTGACAAAAGATATACACAAAAGAGAAAAAAATCCTTTTTTAAGGAATTCATTGGGGATTTGAATTAGTGCAGCTAATACAAAGTTGCTGTGATATTGTATAACACTGGGAAATTCAGATCCAGTAGGTCACAGACAGTAAACTACTAAGGGATTTTCAAAGCTGTCTAAGCTGATAGGATCTGGGGTGCAACCCAGGAAATTAACAGAAAGGGATTCTTGTACCTAAAACAACTTAGTCTACATCCATGGAGAACTGAGAAATGCCACTGTCTCTCTATAACATCTCAAATCTATAAATGTGAGAGAAAGGTACCCAGAAAAGAGCCACTACAAAGACACTTGCCCCAAAGGCACTTAAATGACCCTTTCCTCAAGCATTAGTTTGCTTTATGGAGCCAGAAGATCTATTGGCATGATATTCATTAGGTGCATGCACACATACCAAGATGGGCACCCAGTAAAGCAGCTCACAAAACAAAGTTTGGTCCCTGTGTAACCAACTCCCCAAGGCACACTTATTTAAAACTGTGAAAAGCCACCAAAAGAAAAAGCCCAAAACCCCAAACCAAACACCCCAACACCCCAAAAAACTCCAAACAAAAAAACAAGCAACTAACTACCAGCCCCCCCAAAAAATCTACAGTCATTTCAGCACAGAAGTATGGGATTCTCCCCTAGGCAAAAGTGAACATACAGAATCAAGTACTTGTCAACATTATCTGCATTATGGATCGTACTGAACACCTGAGTGGACATCAGCTGAAATCTTTTCACACATGCCAGAAGCTTGAAAAGTTGTCTCAACATTTTCTTATCTATGCCTGCTAGTCCTTGAAAAGTTGTCTCAACATTTTCTTATCTATGCCTGCTAGTCCTTGACCGCCAGTATCTAAGTGACAGATACTAGTATGTAAGTTGTCAAGGACACAGCTTCCAAGGAATAATGTCCTCTAGGCTACACCTGTTTCTTCACTTGAAAGCTGAATGGAAAGCCTGCTTTCTCTGCTAGATGTCTGCAAAAGGTCCCGTTTTCCCTGTCATTAGGCAGATACGCAATGAATGTTTAATGCTCTTCCTGAAACATTACCTCCATGGTTTATCATAGACAGTGAAAGAAATCCTCTCCAAACTCAAGTGATGTAGTTTAAATGTTCTAGTCTAGTCTCCTCTTTACCATTGATATCCCAGTGACTGAAACATTATTAGCTTCCTGCAGAGACATGTCAAGTGCACAGAGTCCTTATTCATCAAGGAGCATGGATAATTGAAGTAACCCATGTGCTTCATTGCACCATTCCCTGTGAATCTGACTGGTGTATATTTACTTTTTCCTGTGACTTGTGTGTTCTTTAGATACTTGTGTATAGACTGAAATGAAGGCTATCTGCAGTATATTTTTCTTGAAGGAACTGGAGATACTCTTTTATGAAATGACTGACTTCTACATTTGTTATCTCTAGATTGCTTTTTTGTTTCTTGTTTTATTGTGCATATAGCTCTTTGATTTCAAGACAAGATGGGGATCATAGCCATAATGGAAATTCCTAGTCCTAAATCACTCTTATGGATTCTTGGCAGTTCTGAACTACAGTTTGGCATGTGTCCTCATTCTTTTAATAGAACTAAGAAGGTGTATATGGCAGCAATAAGCTGAAATTTGCACTTTGAAAGAACAGAAGCATCAGAACTTGTTTGATAGGTGCTGCAGCACACTTACAATTCCTCTGCCTATGACACTGTTAGATGTCAAGACTGGAAGCAGCACAGAATGCTTGCCATCCTAAATTTTGGAGGTTTATAAATCCATTTCTGTCATCCTATCAGAAATTGTTGCTTAAGTAGTCTGCTTTTGTAAAGCTGTCACATTTTTTTATCATCAGTGGTCATTATGGTCAACTATGGTGATTGAAGCAATGTCACTTTCTCTCTCCATGAACAATACTGATGAGCGATAACCTTTATGTGAAAGAAGCAAATGTTGAATATCTAAGGGTTTATGCTAAAGTAGCTGCAGAACAGAGATAGGGTTTATGTAGAGAATGTTGTCTGAATGTTTACTGTGGGACAGTTGTGACCCAAGTTGTACCTTTCCACCTAACTGGAAACTCACCTGCACATTGTCCTTAATGCTGAAACAAGACCTTCTCCTTTAGCTTTTCATCATTTTCCTGGGATGCAACCCATGGCATGAGGAAAAGTCTTCTTAGCCTGGCTAAGAACCACAGCTGAAGGTCTGAGGTCTCTCTAGCCCTCCAGTATTGGACACTATAAAAACAGAGACAGTTTCTACTGTCTCTGGTCTTTACTATGCTATTTTTGAGTTGGTATTTAGCATGTTTTATAAAGCTTCTGTGCCTGTTGCCAGGTATATAGTTAGTGGCTGGGTGTGGTTAGTGGCTGGGCTATTAAAACTGTGTGTGTGTCTTCTGACAGTTGATCTCTAGTCCTTTTCTTAAAACAAAAACCTGTTTTAATTTTGCAGACAATATTAAAGTATAAGCTATTGAGTGACTATTAATCACCTTAAGATAAAGAAACTTTTGACAATCATTCAACATTTCCTTACTTTACCTAGCTGAAGGAAGCAACTGCAGGAGACAGATGCGTTTTCCCTTTTAAGTGCATTTTAATTTTCTTTTTAAAGTCTTCTGCAAAATATATGTACATATAATTTCCTTTCTCCTTAAAATCTCTGGAAAAAAATTGAAATTAAAAAAATGTATGGTTCATTACACTGTAAAAAGTACCTAACCATAAGACACCTGGTTCTGGCTTGCAGTCAGTAGATAATATTGTTTCTACTGCTGACTTCTTAAACTTTTTTTTTTCCTCTTTTCTAAATAAAGAGTAAAAAGCAAGGCAGTTTTAACTTTTCTACTTTTCATCCAGATGTCCTATTTAAACCTTGGCAACCAGCTAGAAACATAACACAGAATGGAAAAACTTAAAAAAAAAAAATTCTCTATTGCCTTTTGTGTTTTGCCTTATGTACACTATTTTAGCGTTTTATTCCAATTTTCTTTTTTAAATGCTAATCTCTGAAGGCCAAAGAACCCCTGCCTCATTATCCATATGATGTTACTGTTGTGTATTCATCTTCTATTTTCAGAAAAATAGTATTTCCATATTATGAAACCCATTCAGGCAAAATAATGTTACCAGTTCCTCGTTTGTCCAGCAAACGAGGTGGCTTCAAGTGAACCGCTTGTTAGGACTTTAGGGACAGAAATTACCAGAAAGCTTGTTTTCTGTTTGGTTTTGTTCAGAAAACCAAATCTTATTGAAGTGCAACTCCAGAAGTATTACAGTTGTTGGCTAGACTTTACCGGAAGGAGTATCAAACTACAATTTTGCATGAAATGGATGGGTAGCATTGTTTAGTGACCTAAAGAAAAGCAGGACATTGGTGATTTTCCTTCAGAAATGCCAAGACTGGTTTTTCACGTATAGGTTTACTGCTCTCTATAAAGAATGCTGAAAAATACTGCCACAGTTGAGCTCATTCCTCAGTTTGGGGTGCTAAGCATCCACTGAATGCAAATAAGCAGGTACCAATATCAGTCACACAGGACTGAAGACTTTTAAACTTAGCAGTTTTTAAATTTCATCTGATTGGCATTGAACAAAATCTTTTTTTTTTTTTTTACTCAGATGGTATCGAATTATTCAAAGCAGAATCTGCTTTGAAGAAGCTTATTGAAATGTGTATGTGTGTTTTTCAGTATTCTGAGTATACAGTACCAATTTCCAAACAAAATCTTCCCTGCATGTAGGATTTGGTCAGGCTGAGAATGGAAAGTTGGGATCTTCACTCTGTCCTCTCTTACTGTTTGTTTTTTGGTTGTTTGTTGTTGTTGTTTTCCTTTCTGTTTTTCATCCTCTTTCTTGGTACTCTTATATGTTTAACTTACATATTTTCTACTCAAACAGCCAGTAGTAATTTTATAATTAGTTTGCTTGCAATAACTTGGGAAACTCTAAGAAGCAGAAGAGCTTTAAAATCAAACATTACGAAATCTTACATTAACTTTTGAGTCCCCCCACCCGCTCCCAGAGTCCCATTACTGCTGTTCTGTATAGATAGATAAACCACAGTAACACAGATGGTGACTCGCTGATCACATTTGACAGGTGAGCTGTATTTTACTGTCTGCATGTATGTGCCTAAGACCTTGTAAATGCAGTGGAATTGAAAGTATGCTGCCCTAAATAGCTCCAAATTGTCTCAAAACATTTTCATGGCTCAGGTAAACAGGAAGGGTGTTGGGTGTTTTTTACTTCTAAGTAGTGCTGTGCTAACACATTTTACTGTCATCTGCATGAGCTGGGACTACACAAACAGTCAATTAAGATAGATGCTTTGTAGATTTTTAAACGGCAATAACTCCCTTGTTTTGTAGTCCTATGTCTGTATCCAAAAGTTGGGTGCTGTTTAAACCGTCTCCAGTTGTCCTCTGTGTTTCTGAAGCATTCCAACTCTAGTGAGGTTTTCACAGCTCCATTCCTATGCTCAAAGTATTTCTCTTCATGTGATTTATTCCTGGCACCATTGGCTCTTCGTGATTACTCAGAGCCAAGGAGTCTAACAGAGTTCTGCTTCCTCCAGTGTTTCACTTCGAACTGATCAGAATTGTAGAACATGATCCCCTGCACAAGAAAACAGCCCATTTCTAAAGGCTTTTCTGAGAACCTCTTACATACAAGATCTCCTGCACAGCTGGATAATAGGACATAATTATCTGTCAGGGAAGAATGCCACAGACCTGCAGACTGAGAAACAAATGCGGAAGGGTTATAACACGATGATTTTACATTTTGGATGGCTGTAGAGGAGAGCGTCTTGAGCTGAGTAAGAACCTGCTGGATCATCTTCTCTCAGTAAGTGCTGCATAAATATACGTGGAATTTATTCTTGGAAGTCCTAGCCATGAGTGTTCTGGGGAGCCTGTGGAGAGCTAAACCCCAAAGGATTTGGGGGCAGATTTTAAAAAGTATGTCGGTGCTCATGAAATTTCAAAACATGGAATTCTCTAATTCTCAGCACAGTGTTAGGAGGAGTAAGGCACCTAGGTATGTTAGAAGATCCCACTGGGAACCTGTTGTTATTTACAGGTAGGCAATTTGGAATGAGGGCCTCTGTGCTTGGAAATCTGAAAGTACTAAACTCCAAGGCCATCCTTGGTGCATCAAGACAGTTATTGTACCTTCCACTAGTTCACTTAGTTGATGTTCATATTTGTTGGAAAGGAAATATGCAGAGGGATATTTTTGGAAATCTGCCTGGTATGAACCACCTAGTAAGATGTCTGTTTACAATGTATAAGACGACTGAGGCAGTCCTCCTTCCACACAAGGACAAGGTCCTGGAAAATAGAACTATGTCTACAAATATGTATGTGTAAGGCTAGGAGATTTTTATGTCCATGTACATGTGAGACATGGACACAATAAATTTGCAGATTATGTTTTGCCTGATACTTTATTGAACCTCAGAATCTCTTCACTGGAGACCAACAATTTCTTACTTAACTGGGAGACGTCTTATCCAGTCAAGGTTGTCATACATAACTAGAAGTTCTATCTCTCCACAAAAATTTTGAGGTCTGCTTCCTAAGTCAAAAAATCAGAGAGCAAGCTGTAATACACAAACCTGTGTCATATTTGACCTCAGGACTCACTAACAAATCCTCCAGAAGTTCAGCTTTTTTTGACATGGTATTATAAGGCAGAAGAGTTTCCAAAGTTGTAGTGCTTTGAGGGACAAATTGAATAATGACTCCAAAGAATGCTCATGTTCCAGTAACAATTGAAAGTAGAGGCGTCAATATCAAATGCTGATATTCCTTACACGGTTTTACATGGAAAACCGTGTCCTTCTAAATGTACTTAGATCTGTCTCTTTTAACTGCTGGTGTGAGTGTTAAAAGCTCATAATTTCTTATGTTTTTGTACATATTATAGGGGTGTTTGTCTACTATGGTCATGAACCATGGTCAATGAAAAAAACCCATGTGTACCAGAAACATAAAACTTAGGTCAATTTTCAAGACCACAGGACTATTAAACTTAAAAGAATGATGTAGTTTCCCCTGGTGATTAAAGTAATGCCTTCCAAGCCTCCAAATATGGACTTATGTCAGCATATTAAAATGAAACGAATCCCTTCAAAGTGAAACAGTAGGATACATATAGCAAAGGGTTAGGCAGATGGAAGATTCCCCTTAGTGAAACTGGGTGACTATGTAAAATGAAAATAAAAAACGTTCCCAGCACATATGGCAGGAGAATTTGAGAACTAGTGTCTGCAAGAGTGAAAGAAAAGATGTTCCTCCTTTTACCAGCTGGCTAGAAGGAAAAACAGTCCTGAACAGCTTAATCATTAACTTCCTGGATTCAAAACCTGTTTACAAGAAGGCCCCTTCCTGCAGCACAACCATACCTTCAAAAGGGTCTAAATTCTAAGTTGCCTTTTATCAGCTTAATAGTTCATATACTTCTCTGATAGTGATTGCTTTAATCGCAGGGAAATGAGGACAGACAGCTATCACAGCTAGGTGCACCCTTTATTGACCAATCTACTTAACATTATTAGTTCAATTTCTCAATAATTTATATGTGAACCAACCGAAATATTTTTGTATATTTGAAAAGATTACAAAGAGTTATTTCAGTGTTTTATGCACACAAATTCTAGCCAATGGATTGTTCATGAATTATTTGCTATGCTACTTATAATTTACATTTCCTAATCTCTCTAGTATTGGTATCTGACAGTATTGTTCTCTTTCCTCATTGGATATAAGAAACCTTGAGGAAGCATAAAGAACACAAAATAGAAACACTTGTAGGAAATTATATGTATTATATATATAAAAATATATATATACACGCACACACATAAAAAACATATTTCTGCAAAAGGCTGTGATGTACTTTCCTTTGACAGACTAAACTGTTGTTGGTGTGAACATTTTGGAAAGAAATGAAAAAGACACAGTGTTGTCAAAATTTTTTGGTGTTTTTGTACCTCAACCTGTGTTGATGAATACCTATTCTCAATACCGTTATTTTCATTATCATTTTTTGCTGTTTGCTGCCTTGTTTAGCCCCAAGTGTATAGATGTTCACTTAAACTAAATAACTTCTCTAAACTGGGGAGTCAGTGATTCCCTAAACACATTATAATATGAAAGATTAATGGCTGAATTAAAGGTTGATGTAAGTCTCAAGAAGTAACTACAATTATACTGTAGATTAATTTAAACCATGACTAATAAAAGACAAAAATATAATACTCTCAAAACACTTGGAAATGTCCATTATTTTATTTTACTATTATGGAATGGGTGTCTAATTTTGCCATATTACCATATATCATGATGATATTACCATGTTTCTCTTTTTATGATAAAAGTGTAAGTAGATATTTGAGTGTAGCTAAATGAATTACTTTATCTACAAGCTACTTGTACCCTTCTCTTTTAGCATACATATTTCCATTCAGTTCACAGGTTCACCCATTGGCTTGCCAAAACAGTATTTTCAATAATGGATTACTTAGATATCGTTTGCTGTTTTGAATATTCATAACAGTCTTTAAAATTGTTTTTCAATTGAAGGAACCACCCCTAGCAGCTCCTTCTGCCCAGTGTTATTAGACTAGGTAAGAATGGAAGCATGTGAGCTGATGATTTTGGTCTAAAAATGGACCAGCAATGGATAATCTTGTTGGTCTAAACACAAAAGCCATAGATTACTGAAAGAGAACAGAATATCATGTAGCAGCAGGAAAGATGAAGCTGAGTACTTACTAATGGTTTGTCAAATGGAAAGTATTCTCCGTCCTGAGTGCTAGAAAATCAGTTCATAAATGCTAGGAAACATAATCAATTTTCTATCACAGCTGGTTCCTAATGGCAGCACCACTCTTATGCTTCTTACCCAGCCTCTTTGAAAATGAAATATTGTTACAGTAAACTATTTATTAAGTCTTCATGATAACACCTATGGAAGCAGCTACCACTATGGCAAAAAACTATTAGATAGTTACCCATTGTCAGCTTTGCCTCAAGATGGAAAACTAACAGACTAGTTGCTAATTACCTAAAATGGTTGGCTTCTTTGGAAATACAGTTTCAATAATGCATGACTTAAACACCACACTGTGTTCTTTATCATTTACAAAAATTATATGTTCCTTTCCTTTGTCTCTATTCCATAGTTTGGAATACACATTGAGATAAGATGAGTCCGTATGTAAAAGGAGGCACCGCTGGTAACCAGCCAGCCTCTTCAAGATAAATTGCTCATGGTGAGGCAGAGAGAAGGAATAAATGGTCTCCACATTTATTGAAAAGAACAACCTGTTGCTTTAGAAATTTGCTTCTTGCTCCTTTTTTATTTTTATGTTGCTACCCAGTTGTTATATGAGCTACTGTTGTGAAAAAGTTGTTTTTTAACTAGGAAGCATCTTATAACCACAAATTTAGTGTCATTCTACCAACTTAGAGCCTTTACAAGAGTCTCATTCTCTCATACAAAATATCATGCAAATGGAGAAAAAAAAAAGGCTATTTTTTTGCAGCTCAAATCAACTATTTCTGCAAAAGTCTGTGGCCACACTTCACCTTGAAATTGTTTTTTAGATGGGGAAAAAAGTATTTGGCCAATACGAATTGTATTTGTTAAATCACAACTTTTTTCACAAAAAAAATTCAAAACCAGAAAAATAGGTTTTTTAAGCTTGGGAAACATTAGGCCATCCAGTCACAACATAGAATAAGTACAATGTAACTTTTGAGACCAGTTGCAGTGAATATAAAATATTCATATTTAATAGTTGACAAATGAGCTGCAGAACAAAACTTTTTTTTCTTTTTAATACGAATAATTGGTCAAGCAATTGTAAATTATTAATGAAGTCATGCCGTATTTGTGAACAAATACAAAAGCTGACTTCTCAAATAAGCTAGAGACAATGAATAATTGACTCAGTTCTAATCACGTATAGATAAATTTAACCTTACACTATACTAACAGACAACACTCAAGCTTCTAAGCATGAATTTTCCAGAACACTCTATCCATCATGAGAATTTTACAAAGGCATTGCTTTTTTTAATGTTACATGACAGTTTAAACAAACTTTCCTTTAGGAAAAATCTTGTGTGTTTAACTTCCTCATTTCTTTCTCTCATGTCATGTTAATAAGATAAAGTTGATACACATTTGTTCTGATTTGCTGATGTTATGTGTTGTTAAGATATAATTCTGATTTAATTAACTTTTTCAAAGCACATGAAATTAGAAAAAGTAATGATTTCCCTAAATACTATCTATTCTCTTTAAATGATGTATTAGTTTCCAAAACAAAAACTGATTAAAAAGCCAATGATCATTATATTTGTATTTAATTGTAGTGAGTATGTAAATTGCATGCATGAGTTTCCAAATGCACTCTACATCATGCATGAGCTTCCAAATGCACACCACATATTTCTGCCAATACACAAAATATGACATTTACAACAACACTTCCAGGGGAGCCAGGTAACTTCTCTTATGGAAGTTGGTAGTGAAATGATGGTTTGAAAAATAATTACCTGTAAAAATGGATTATTTTTGAGTCCTCCCATGAACTCTACTAACTTCTCAAGGATTCCTAGACTCAATCTAATGCATCAAGGGTTAAATAATATCTTAGCCATGATATAGGTTTTAGCTGTTTTTCCTGCCTATGAGCTTTTCACTTTCGGTTGGTCCTAAGTGTGATCTTCACTTAACTTTCTCACTATTTAGTAAGGTCAGCTTTTGCATTACAACAGTTGTCCGTTCTGCTGGTCTCCTCCTTATTACCATTTTCCTCTTAGGAAATGCAAATTAATGATCTACTGAACTTGCAAAACAAAATACTGGCTCTCAGCCTTCTAGGACACAGGTTCCCCTGGGTTAAAATTCTAGCTTACTACAGCTGAAGTGTCTATAATGCTGTGCTATAATCTGTCACCAAAGCGTGTGTCCTGTACAGATGGAAGTACACTGGTCATGCTTTAGCTGTATGGATAGGCAGAATAGAAAAGAGGCCATTTAGTGGTTTTTATCCAAATAATCAGAAGAATGAGTGCAGAGCTCTTGGCAAGGGTATCATTCATTAACATGAATAGCAAGCAGTAAAATCTTAAAAGAAACAAATGAAAACAACAAAAACCCACAAACCCTAAATGCAGAAGTATAATCTTACACCTGTATTGCACTCCCCGCTTTGAAGATATTTATGGTAACAGCAATAGGAATTGAATTTAGTAGACTGAAACATAATATAATCCACTTGAAATAAGACAAGGAAAAAACATATTAGCTTAATTTATTTACCTCTTAATGACTGAATGAGTGGTTGTATTTACGGGTGAATTGTTAAGAACTTGGTACAGCCAGGGTCTAGCACATACTGAAACAGCTGTTTCAGCTGAGTCTTACAGGAGTGCCTACACACATTTTCAAGACCATTTCTGTGGTAGCCCTTCACACTGTAACACAAAACATTTGGATCAGCTCTGGAGAGGAAATTTATCTTTCGCTAGGCTGGTGCCAAGTGGGACCAATAAGTCATGTGGTTTGTACAAAATAAGGGGTCTGACTTCCCCCTCATTTTAAAACGTCTGCAGAAAATGGCAAAGAGAACACAAAGCATCCACATGCCCTGCTTTCCTCATTGCCCTATGCCTCACATATAAAAATCCCCAGACCTGGGCCCTGTGAGGGTGGAACCTGGGGTGGAAATTGCAGTTGTTTATTGTGCCGGCTTTTCACTTTTTAGTGCTCTTTGGCACGACCACTTGCTTAGTGAGCCTTTGTTTAAGCCTGAAACCCAACTGGAGGGAAAGGGGAATGGTGTTGCTTAGCAACAGTTCTCTTTTGGGTCAGGTAGGGGAAGAGAAATCTGCAAATTCCGTGAATTTGAGTCCTGTCCATGAATTTTATTTCATTTTCCAGAATTAGGCTTTTTCCTTACAAAAATCTTGGACTGTCTTGATTCCCCAAAATCTAAAGCACAGAGATGGTTAAACAACAGCATCTTGTAAAAAGCAAGCAATGTTAGCCTAATGGTTCATTTAGTTCAGTTCTTCTGTTGTATCTGCCCTAGTATGCACTTCTGAAGGATACTTTCTAAATAAAAAGTATTCTCAAATTATACAATTAATTTATTTCCTTTTATAAACTGGTTTAATTGTATGAGAATATAAATCCATACCTAAAAATTAAACACAACCTCTCTTTTTAAGTAGCAGGATATTTAAATATTTTATCCCTTTTGTCTTAGCAGGGTTTTGATTCAGCTTTATGTATTTATTTATTAATAAGGAATAGATAGTGGTAAGGTTTCCTATCTGGAGAATAATTCTTGTCTCTACAACTCTTCACTGTCTACGCACGTGTAGCAGAGGGGACAATAGTCTTTCTTACGTAAAACATGATGTTATTGTATTGATGCAACCTTGCAAAAAAAACCAAAGTAGAAATCTATGGATTGGAGGTAACCATAGCAGCACGAGAATCTGTAAAGTCAATACCCCTAACTCTGGGTGAAGAAAATAATGTTATTGCTATCTAACCTACCTAAGCTTAAACAGAAATTGCCTTATTTTTCAACTGTACTGTCATTTTAGAACTCAGAGCAAGAAGTTTTACATCTCCTGTGCAAAATGTGTTCTGTTCTTGAGTCCAATTTAAATTTAAAAAGCAAACAGAAACATTGCATTTCTGAGCATATGAGGGTAACTTCCAATTCTATTATATTCTGTGTAAAAATTAATACAAAGTAAAAGACCAAAAATCCTTTGGAGAGACTGCTAGAAATCAGATAAATGAAGAAGAAGAAAGCTGCTCAAGAAAGTGGGCAGGCTTGGTTTGTTTACATCCATACTGTGTGAACCCCAGTCTCTCTCTGAATGTGTCCTTTGTTTGAATGTGTCCTGCTTGATGACTAGCTCTCTCAGAGAAAGTTATTCAGGTTTTTGCTATGGAGTCATTCCATACTGGAGTAGAGTTTTGGAGGATTGTGAAATATACTATGGGTAGTTGGGTACACATGTGTGATCAACTTATGCATTTATAGTTATGCTCCATATTGTAAGTCATAGTCATGGTCTTTAGATCTCAGAAAGTTTGGATCAACCTACAGGTGGAAAATATAGGATAGGTAATGTACAATGTTATTAAGATTCTCTACCAACCCCTCTTCATCATCCAGTGCATTACTTGTAGATCATGTTGCTACAAATAGGTATTTCTTAATAACAGAAAAAAGATTAGTGGAAGTGAGGAGAAATACAAAATTCATCTAATTCCTTTTTATATAATCAGTTATTAGTACAGAAAATAGAAAACTAGGGCTAAGAGATAATATTTTTGCAACAGATTTCGTTTAAGGAGACCATGCAAAACATTCTTTTTTTTTTTAATCATTTTCTATGCTAACTTATGGGAATTGTTATGAGTAGACAGAATGTTAAGATTATGTATGAACAGGTGCTGCCTAGTAAACAGTTTCAGCATTGATCTAAACAGACTGAATGGGACAAAAAATTCTCAGGAGGTTAGAAACCTATCCATACTGTATCATTATTCCCTCTGCATTTCATGGCTGTGATAAGTATGCTTTTGGAACTGCAGTGTGACAGAGGTGGACTATATGAAATTGATTCACACCTTAAGGCTCAGTGGATGGTTCCAGGGAAATTACACACTTCATTACACTTAAGCACAGAGAGATGAACAATAATGAAATGCTAATATGCAGTGGCCATAGGGTACTGACTATTGACATAAATAGTAGTTCAAGGAAATGGCTTAGGTTTTTTTGGATGACTAAGCAACAATAGATATAATGAGTTTAGCTAACTCTTGATAGGAAAATAATATAATGGAGTAGTACTAAAATGAAGAAGATACATGTTGAAAAACCACGTATATTAGAGATAAAGAAAGGATCTGCCTAGAATATGGACAAATCAAGTATAGCACCTCTGCATAAGGGAGAATTGTCTTCTTTCTGGCAGCACGTTTGACTTCCCTTTGCTGGGTGCTATTCTGGAGAAATGGAGAAAAGCACAAATGGGACTGAGTCAGCAGAAAATCCAGGACAGTTTGGAAGTATGTTTTCTGTTCCTGAAAATACACTGATCAAATATTGATCAAGTATGCTGATGGGATAGTTTTGTATTCTCATTTTAAGTCATGTTTAATACCTGATGCCTCTTAATTATTGCAGCAATAGTTAACTTTTTCAGCAAATGTGAACAGAGGATCTAATCCTCAAGCACTGAAGATCGTCATAGTTCCACAGAAGTCAATAAAGAAATAGGTATTTTCCCCAATAGTTTCGCCATTATACTTCCCCTTCCCTAATTGTATTGCTTTCTTCCTTTCAGTTGAATAATAATATTTCTCTCCCAAGAAAATTTAAAACTGAGAAAGTTCTGGATTTTTTCTCCTTCCGCAGCCTGTTAATTTCTCTCACACAGGCACACAGACACACAGACACACAGGCATATGCACGCACACTCCCACATAGCACAGGCTAGCTTATACGTAGCTCTCCAGAGACTGCTGTAAAATTATATGTACACACAAGGCACCATTTTTGACTAGGTAATACTTCACAGAGCCATATGACTTTGAACTTCCTTTGTTTCAGAGGAAAACAAGTCATCACTTTTCAAGTATCTAGGATATACTTTTCTTAAATATTTTAATATGTATCTACTAGTTTTTTAAAAACTGATATAGAAGAGGAAGATGAAGAAATACAGACATTCAGTAGGAAAAATGAATGTGTACAGTAATGGAGTAATAAAAGACAAGCGTGAAGCTTCAAAAATTATTTAAAGAACTCTACATTGATAAACTGTTGAAATATTTCATTGCTTTGCAGGCTTAACTTGAAGTCAGATACTATATAAGGAATATAGCAGACACTGGGTCAGTTGTCTGAAAAGTCTCACTGGAAACATCTATTACAGTGGATAATCACATGGTTTGGGCTTGCATATACACGAGCATTTTGGAGTTATGTAGGAAAGGTCCTGTAAAAGGAAGTCCTTATATGTTACTGGTTTTGTTAGTTCAAAATTACTCCCTAATCAGGATTTCCGCCTTTGGGACAGAGATATTTCAGTAAGGTAAACAAGTTCAGTCTTTAAATCATAGTGCAGGGTGCTTTTACATCTTACAATGGACTTAACTGTGTTCTTAGGAGTGGTAACCAAATACCTAATATAGAGGTGCAACTTCCAATTGATTGGTTTCAACTCATTGTGCATTGTCATAATAGAGAATTTTTTCCTTCTCATTTGTTTCCCAAACCTGCTTCTTCTGGTATCACTTACTTTACTGATCATTTCCTCATTCATTTTTTCCTTTTTTTTTTTTTTTTCCTTTTTTTTTAAGGTAACAGTCAAACCCAAGAGTAGTTGGGGTTTTGTTTGTGTTATTTGAAATTTGATGTTCTTTTTTGCAAGAGTGTGGGCTGGCTCACCTCAGAGGTCTAGTCACTATTTCACAACTATACGACAGGTTTGTGATTGTCCAGATCTGATGTTCACCTCATGTTCATCAGAAGCCAGGCATGCAGTTAAGCAGTGTACCTGAGCAAATGTTCACTTCTAAAATGTAGTTTCTCTCTTGATAACAGCAGAATTAAGCTATCAAGGCTGCACATACAGGTGCAATGGATTTGCTGAAAACATTGGTCTGAATCCCTGTCAAAGGCAAGGGTTTCTGGGTGTTCATGGTGAATTCTGTGTATGCTCTGCTGCTTAACGAACTCTATTGCAGATTCATGAAGAGGTGATACTAGTTCATTCCACATCCAAAGGTTTAGAGAGTCTCCTGGAGTCCAAGGCAATTCATCTTTCCACTTTCCTACAGCCGCTGTCTGTTTTCATGTCTTTAAATAATGCTTTTTAGAGACAGAGGGAAAAGCTTCCAAATTCAATTCAGCAAGCTTTTGCTTGCTTGAGGCAACCATAGTGTGTTTGAGGGGATACTGCTTCTCTTCGCAATGGTCTGCTTTTTAACAGATTAGCCACATGAGAAAATCCAGAATTGTCTCATAGGTTTGCTGAGCCACTGTCTGGTCTCACTTAAGGGTAAGAAGGAAATTAGATTCACTTCCATATTTTACCTAGAAAAAAATAGAGCACTGCTGATTTCCAGGTGGCTCATTCATGTTCTTTAGGTAGCCTACACCATTAAAGGACTCGGGACCTAGTGGTCGTCTTATGTGCTCATGCAAAGTTGGAAACTGTTGTCACAGGAAGGAGTAAAGCCCCAATAAGCTCAGTTTTTCACTGCAAATTACTGTCTTATATTGTGTGTAGTCAGGGAACAGAACTCAGTGGAAAAAAAGATACCCTGAAGTATAAGAATTTCCTCTGGGTGGATAATCACTAGGTAAAAGTAAAGTCCTTTGCTTGGTCTGTTAACTATCTCCCAAACTCTGAGTGATCAAAATTATTTTTCCACTTTCTCATAGGAGAAGGTAGTTGGAAGAGATGTTTTGCCCAGTCCCCACTTAAACCCAAAAGCTGAGTGTCCTTCTTTTTGTCTGTCCATGAAGACAGTGAATGACAAACTTTATTGTCGTATGACTACATTTTCTGTGGTTAGCCATCGGTAATCTGATTCTTCTAATGAGGCTAATTTTTCCATTTGCAAGATACAATAGACAGATAATACTTCCGTGATGGTATTTTTGATCTGTACATGTGTGATCACCATAAATTTTCTAAAATAATTGTGTTTTTCCCCTGTGATGAGAATAAAACATATGACAAAGGACTCAAATCTGTAAGAGCCAAAGATGGAGAGGTAAGAATTCATCTGTGAAAGCTGTGCACCTAATCTGACTGTTAAGCCTAAAAAATGACAGAGAACAAATCTTATGTTAATGCTGCCTTATGTACTTCCTTCTTTGGCTTGGTCTTCTCTGCTTTTTTACAGTGCTGTGGAATGTGAAATGCTAACTGGGTCTCAGGCTGCTTCTCCAGGCAACTGACAGTAGTCTCTGCAAATTTGTGAATTGTACAACATGACGAAAGAAAACTTCAAAAGGATTAGTGTCGATGCCACTTCTAGAACTGCCGAGGCTCCAGAGGAGGACCATATGCTGGAAAGAGCAGTCCCAGACCTAGTTCCAAAATCATGTGGAGCTTTGGTCATGGAAGGGGTCTTAGCCTCCATGACATGTTTTCCCTCTGTATATGTTTCTTAAATTGCTAACCTCCTGGACCTTTTGAGGTAGGTATATATGTTTCTCTAGCCTTCCCCTTTTATATTTAATCTTACGCACTTCTGGAGCATCTGACCCATAAAAGATCTAAATCATAAATACAGCCATAACTATTTTGTTGTGATCTCTCTACTTTGAAATAGATCTGAGAGGGAGTGTTTCAGTAGCTAAGACTGATCTTCTGTCCTATGCTTGTGCTCTGTAGCTCAGTAGTCAATCCATCCCCTCCAATAATATAGAACTTTTCCAAAGACTGTCTGAAACTTCTGAGATCATCCCTGTTTTGATTATTGGTTATATTCTCCACAGAAGACTGAGAATTACCTTGTGCAGATAATGGCACAGAAGCTCTAGTATTTCTGCATAGCTGCTGAAGGCTTCTTTCCCTTCCAGTTTGTCTACAGTTGTCAATGAAAAATCAACTGGGGGTCACCAGGTGCATGTCATATCTGCACGCCCCCCTCGCTCCTCCTTCCAGTTCTGCTTTCTGGAACATCTAAAGTTTTCAGTTTGCACCTAACTTTTCAAAGGACTTGTTGCATCTTGTCAGAGGGCTCCGGTATCTCACTGCTGAAAAAATCAATTTCTATTCAATTAGTAGATGAAGATTTTCCTGCTAGAAATTGAAACCAATCAACTGCAGCTTTCAGCTTTATATTACAGAACTCAAATATAGAAAAGAGGATACTGTATGATCACCACAGATATCACTAATCACAACCAAGGGCTACTTCACACCCAGGCTTGCCTGTGAGTAGTTTAACAATCTACAACTCATGAACACACTTCCTGCTGCCTATAGATTTCACTTTTATCATAGCTTTTTATCACCATTCCTTTGTTTTCTTAGTGCTTATAGCTTGGCACTGTGTTTCCAAACAGAGCAGAAAGTCCACAAAAATGGTTGAATATTTGGCTGTTTCCAGCTGTAGTGGAATTCCTTCTCATTTCCCCCTTTCATACCTCCAGACCTCATGTTTACTGTGAACAGTGCAGGCCTTCATTTTTTCATTTTTTATTTTAAAGCAGGGAAGGAAGGAAGGAAGGAAGGAAGGAAGGAAGGAAGGAAGGAAGGAAGGAAGGGAGGGAGGGAGGGAGGGAGGAAGGAAGGAAGGAAGGTAGGAAGGAAGGAAGGAAGGAAGGAAGGAAGGAAGGAAGGAAGGAAGGAAGGAAGGGAGGAAGGAAGGAAGGAAGGAAGGGAGGGAGGGAGGGAGGGAGGGAGGGAGGGAGGGAGGGAAGAAATAAGGAAGGGAAGAAATAAGGAAGGGAGGGAGGGAAGAAGGAAGGGAAGAAAGAAGGAAGGGAAGGGCCAGCATTGTTTCATCTGTTATTGGATCTGTAGTAAAAAAGAGTAAATGCGTAAGTTTAGTTTCTATTGTCAAAAAGACTGACTTTCCTTCCCAATTAAAGTGTTTACAATTAAACCTTTTGCTAGATTGCAAAATACTTTTCTGCATTAACATTCCTAGAAAATTTATGTGAAATGATAACCAATGTAGAGTTTAAACAAAAAGTGTATGTTCCTCTCCAAATGATTTTCCCACTTGAATCCTCCTATACCACAGGTTTGGTAAAGGTTTTAAGGAATCCCTCAGAAAAATATAGCAACTGTATTACAGTTCCTGGTGTGTAGTTCACTAGTCTGGCCACACTCACTTGACAGTCTTTCTGTAGCCTAACATTTGTTGCACATGTATGCAAGTAAATCTCAATCCTGCTCATATTCATAGTAAGAGGACACAACCAAAGGAAATTAATTTTTAAATAAAAAATGCTGGATAAATTTATTGGTATTCAGCCAGCTCCAGGCCAGTGTCCATGAAAAAGAAATAATCCAGTTGCTTGCAACCCATTGGCTTTTGTGTTTTCTTTCACATAATCCGCATTCCTAATAGGTGTGCTGAGAAGAAATGACAAGTGGCTAGCCCCATAGCTCATCATCTTTCATAAATATAGGCAAATATCACTCCAAGAACTGTCTTTTGTTGATATAATTGCTTTAATGCATTTCTTACTGTAGTAAGAGTTATCCAAGATATGTCACTGCCTCTAGCATAGTAGTTTGGTTTTTGGCTTGAATATTATTCATAAAAATGAATTCTCCAAAACCAGTTTTATGTCTGAAACATTCCATTAGAAGTGACATTTGTGCAGAGAAACTCAGATTTTTCTCGTTCTAAGACATCACTCCCCAAAGTTTCTGCTTGCGAAAGTGATAATAGAACTTGGAGTTCAAAGTGATTTTGACTGAATGCCAGGTATTTTGAGATGCCTGCAGCTAACACATTGTTGCATGACAAATCATTTCCACTAAACCTTTGGAGCCATCCATTGGTTTGTCTGCTAAGCTCCTAGTTACTGGGAGATCACTTGAAGTTCTGAAGTGTAAGACATCATCCACAATATGTCCCTGGGCAATTACTGGATATTTTTACACTTTTAGATCTCTACAGTTAATTGCTTCTGCTTGGAAATGGGAGAATTCTCCAATTTGTGAAACAGAAGTAACATTTATCCCTCTTAAACTAGCATTGCTTCTCATTGACTGCTATGACTATGTTAAGTGCTACCGAGAAGCATTTAAACAGTATACTTTCCTGTTAGAATGCATTATGTAGTACCTGTCGAGTGAGACCTGAGGCTTAGGAGAAAAAAAAAAAACAACAAAACCAACCAAAAAAACCCACTAAACTGAAAGATTGAAGTATAGCTTTTTGTTCTGAGAGAAATATTGGAATAACCATTCTTATCATAGAAAATAATATTTCATCTCCTGACATTACACATTTCATATTAAAGGTTCCCTTAATCATCCTGGTTGAAAAAGGAATGCCCAGCATACTCCACATGTTATTTTCTGGAAGTGATCTACATTCTGGTGTTTTCCTATAGGGAGTGCTGAAAAAATTTGAGGGAATCAAGATCAAAATATCATCAAGTAGTCTTTTAATTCTGTAAGGTCATATTTAATAATTAGTACCATCCATCTGATGAAAGATACAGTGCCTGGTCTTTCAATGATCTTGTGGTTTTTGTTGTTGTTGCTTTTAATAACCATTTTTTTTTCCTGATTGCAATTTTTATTTACAAATAATTATTCCTTTTACAAAGATATATATCTACAGAAGATTCTCTAATTCAAGGGTTTATCTGAAAGCTATTGCACAAAGAACAACATAAAATGGTGCTTCCAGACATGTAGGCAATTGTTGAATAGCAAGCCTGCTCTGGAAGCCAAGTTCTTACCTTCAGGGTTGCACAGGTGCAGCTCATCATGTGATTCCCTGACTTAGCAAAATACTTCATAGTACTGATGTATTTTCACAGAAGCAGACAGTTAGATTTCAAATTAGTTGTGCAAGAACTGGAATGGGTTTTTAGTTTTTTGGTTTTCTTTTCTCATTTTGTTCACTGGATGCAGGGTTTCTTTCAATTTAATTGCCTTTTGCAGGTTTACAGCTGTTATAGGGAAATGCTGAAAAAAATCTAGTAACAAGGTAACAAAAAGCTCATTAGAAAATAGAAATCATATCACCTGAAGTTATAATTACATCCAACTATTTTTAATAGATGCAAGCATAAATATTTAATAAAACTTTATATGCATGTTTAATGACATACTTGATAAAATTATGACAAATTATTAAATTGTAAATGCTAATAATTGTTATTAATTGATCACAATTATTATGAATGATGCTTGAGGTACAATTCTTATTCAAATTGTAATGAAAAGCAGAAAAAATAGAATGGAAATACATATGGCATAATTTAGTGACATAAATATGTCACTAAATATATATACTACATATACCAAATATATAAATCACTAAAATCCCTAAAAATACTAAAAATACTGTTATTTGATCTATCCAGTCTTTGTCGATTGAAAGCACATTCTGATCTTCCAAGAACTCTGTCACTTCACTTCCTGATGGTTCTCTGGACATAAATTAAAAAACAATACCAGCAGCACCAAAAAACAATTCCTTGAAAGCAACTGTCTCATAAGCATGCTTTTTTTAAGTTACTACAATTTAGGTGGATCCAGAGGTGCATAAGGTCAGTTTTAGCCTTTTACAACATCAATTCTTTCCAGGTCTCATAAATTTAATATAGAAAATGGAGACTAAAATTTCTCCCTAGGTTTTCCAATGTTCAGAACTATCAGGTGCTGATATCTATAAGTACAAAGCATACCTGGAAAGAAGTATCATGTAGCTATCTCTTCATGGAGTTAGAGTGCAATTTTTTCAGAGCAAAATTAAACACACAGGCTATTAACAGCATCTCTTCAGTGTTTTCTCTTACAAACCAAAAGATGTTACTTCACAATATAACTCTAAGTAGTGAAATAGTTAATAAAATTGCTATTTGCTTTTAGGAATTGGGGAAGGTAATGTAATACTCTGTAGATACATAGGCAAACATTATGCTTAATCCAAAATTATTCTGAATCTGAAATCTTTAGCAATTTGGAAATGCTAATTTTCAGGCAAATCCTACTATAATTCTGTATAAGAAATTGCATTAGTTAAGAATTTAGAAATAATTTAAAATACACATAGATGCTGGTGTAAAGAAATGAACCTTAGGTCATTTTGAAATAAAACATTCAGTCCTTCAGTAAGCATAAAGTTTTTTTAAAAAATTAAAGTATGCAAATAAGAAGTAGAGTATTTATCTTGAGAAAGGTAAAGTTTTAAAATACAATCAAGCTGAAATATTGTAAAATGAGATTTACTGCAACAATAATTTAAAGTAATAGCAAAGATGTCATTTAAGCAATTTGCAAATCATATATTTCCCTGCTGTGTTTGCAAGATTACCTTGTGAATCATCAGGAAGTATAACTCAAAAAGCTTTTGATTTATATTTTCCTGAAAGCTAAAGGCAAGAAAGGACACTAGAGATAAGATGAATAACTTGATGATCTACTAGCTTCAATAAAGAAAAGGCTGCTTTTTCCAACTGGCTCAAGTTAGCACCTGATACATTCTTGCAACCTATCATATAGATATACTACCTGGTAAAATACTGTGTCTGGCTCAGTTTGTGAGAAGTTTTAGAGAGGTTTCTACATTATGAGTAAACAGATAACTATGGGTCTGAGAGTGCAGGAAAGGAAGCTTACAAAGACTCTGGAGAATGAATGCAGTATTAAAATAATTTTAACAATTAAGGTGTGCTCAAAATGGCTTTGCCTTACATTTCTGGCTATACCACAGGCTTATTTCTGTGGAAGCCCCACATTTCTGTGGAAGCCCCCCCCATACCTGAATGTCTGCCTCATTCTATTCAGGTTCAGCTCTGTCTACAATTACAGAAACATCTGAGTGCCTCATTTTAGCATATTAAGTAGTATGGCTAATATCTGTTCTGTATTTATTTGTTCTCTTGGTTTTATTCCCAAATAGAGAAAAATGAACTGTGGAGTTTTATTTTTTTCTTTCTTTCTTTGTGGAGACTTCCAGAATGTGCTACTATGGATTTACATCAGGATCAGGATTAGGAAAGAAATGTATCCTGTGGCTGGAATAGATGACAATGAGGATCTCATTGGTCCTCTGTTCCCAGGGGAAGCTCCCTATCTGCATAAGACAGGATTTAATCTTAGAGAACAAACACACCCTGTGCTAAAGCAACAGAAGTGCTGGCACCAGCTTTCACTGTAGGGTAAAAGATTATTTTTTTCAGTAGGTTGGGCATAGTCTACTGAGGGCCATGAAGATAAGGAAAGCATGTGTATATTTGTCTATATCTTCTATATGGCAACAATATAAAAAGGGAAAGCCAAGTGTAATGCTTTCAGGTAATCTGTGTTGTAGGGAAATCTAATGTTATGTGAGTACATAAAGACCAATGATTTGTTTCAGTTTATGTAACTTTCTTGCAAGTGTACACATCATAGAAGAAAATAAGTTTATTCTAAAAAATAGTCCAAAGGCTTTTTTAGAGAAAAACCTGTACTTATGAATACAAGCTATGTGAAATCCTAATGCTAGCAAATGTGAATCAGCAGTCTTCTGAAAACAGGTTTCCTATTGAGATTTACAATACTTTTTACCTCTGCTTGGACTGGAAATAATACAACGAAGCTTGCAACATCTTTGAATAATGTATTCTACCATGGCTAGCTGCTTAGGACATGCATACTTTGATGGCACACAATGTTTGTGCAATCCCTTCTCATTTGCCTACAATTCAATTTCCTCATTTTCAATTTCCTATAATTCTTTCTCATTCTTGGGTAGGACAATACAGTTACAGCATAAATATAGCTTATAATTCACTGGAATCTAACAATCTCTGATGCTTAGCTAACTCCAGTATGAATCTCATCTGCAGAGTCTACAAGGGCTTGGTATTGTTTTCAGATGGTCTAATACTCCTGCAGGAATTGGGTATGACAACAAATCTCTCCACTTTTCTATAAACCTCAAACTTCCCTTTCTGACCCTCCTTCTTAAAACAATAACACATTTAAAATTCCTGCTATTCCTACTACTCTCTGTCAGACGGGAATAATGCAGAAAAAATTCACTTGACAAATGATAGTAATCTTATCCAATTGTAAACTTGAAAGCTGTAGAGGTATTGCAGTGATGGATTTGGCGCAAGAACCTTCTTGCTCATGTTGGAACTTAAATGGAAATAATGTGAGTTACCTACACTTGGAAAGCCTTACATCTTTCAATCTTTTCCTATCCCTAGATATCCAGTATCCACTTCCCACAAAGCAAAATCTTTTCCATGCCTGTCCAAATAGGAAAAGAAAGCCAAGAGATGGATCCCTCAATTTAAATTTAAGCAATGTGATGCAAGAACTTCTAATCACCAGAGGACTCTTCAGTACAGTGTTTTTGAAAGAAACTGTACTGTTAAGAGGTTTCTGGAACTGGCAACAATATAAAATCTGTATCACTGGATTGAAGCCTCCCCAGGTGTGGACTTTCCTCGGTTTAGCTGAATGATATCCAAACAGGCTATATGAAGGGGCGAAACTTCCCATTTTAATTGAGATTCCTCTTCTTCTGACTTCCTTATATGAAGGCATTTCAAGCAGGGAATCACAGGCCAATGTTTGAACAGAATCTCAAAACCTTGAGTCTATTGAGTGAACCACAAACCAACAGCAAACATTGTGAATTACCTAGTCTGCTAAAAAAGGTATTAGCATTTTTCTTCTGAAACACAGACTTGATGGAACCTTGTAACCTAAGTCTTCATGTGGGATTCAGGAAGTAGAACAATGAACTTTCTTGAGTAAATTAATCCTCCACTAGCAGCAAACAAAGAAACAAAAGCATTTCTGGTGTATTATGCCAATACCGATAGAATGGGGGAAAAACCCGAAGATATTTTGTTGGTAGGAAAATATAGCTTAATATTAAACATTAATAATTTACTTCTCAAAGTCACTGAGCTCCAGTGGCAATAAGATGTTATCAGATAGCTCTAGATTTTTTAAAAGCAAATACTAATGTTAGTTTCACTTGCTTTACAAACAGAGTTGAAAATAGACACAACTGTCCAAGAAATTGAAAAGGAAGGAAATTGCTGAGGAGAAAAAAGGATTTGAATTTGAGTTTTCAAAAGACCATTATAAATGAGATTTTTTTAAACTATATAGTACATATATTGATCAACAGAATTTTTTGTTAGTTATTTGTGTTGTGCTTGATTACTTTTATTTAATTGCAGACGTTTAGGTAGAGAAACTACACTAGCTAAGTTTCATGTTAACTAATAAAGAATTTAACTTGATTTCACATTACTAATATATGCCCTATAAATTTTGAGTGAAGGATGTTATTTTTAAAGTAATTCCATATTGTAAAATCACCTAGAAATTTCTGCTATTATTCTGAATAATGTTTGTTTGTTTGTTTGTTTGTTTTTGTACACAAGTAGAATGGATATTTGAATACTACTTTTTAAAACCAATTAACTACCTAACCAGTTAATTTTGGGAAATAAGCCCTCAGACCTTGAAATCTTTATGAGGTATTCATAAGTTTTGAAATTACAAACCTTATATTATCATTACTCATTAGTGAACTCTATATACAAAAACTCCAATGGGACCCCAATCCAGGAATAAAATTCACATTCTGGATTGAAACAGCCCTAGACATAAGTTACACTGAAACTCTAGACATAAGTTACGGATTTCTTAGGTTACTGAATCCTCTTCCAGAAAACGACCACCAAAAAATAAGTGATTAAAAAAAGAATAAAAAACTCATGTAACCAAATGAAACTGTGAAACATGTTACTCAAAGGAATGTCAGGAAAAGTTCACTGGATTAGTTTCTAGTCAAAATACCATTGTGAAATATACATATATTTTCAAGGAAATTTTTGTTTAAGTTAAAAAAAAAGCAGAGTGCTTTGTTTGTTTTGTGTTGTGGAAGATAAGATTTCCAAGAAGGTTTAATAATAACACAAACCCTAATGACAAAATTTTTGCAGGTGAAAAGCTTTCTTTCATCCACTTTTGCAAAAGAGAAAGTACTGCTGTAGAAATCTCCCTTTGCATGGGCAAGCTACCCCTCTTTTGCAAATACCACCTGGAGAGCTGCTATAGCAATGCACTGCCTGAAATTCAGGACTTCCTGGACCCCTTAACAGATCATACGGGGGAAAGTGCTCCAATCCCCTGCAAAGAGCCCTTTTTCATGAAGTCAAATTTCTGGGTGGAGGTGGTGGAAAAATTGCACATGCTTTTACCCTAGAAGTTAAGTAATATAAAGATAATATTTTATTCTTTATGTCACTGTTTTAATATTTTTCTAAGGGATCACGTTCAGAGGCCTATAATTTTAGGCAATATAGTTATGGAAGGGCATAAAATATACTGAAGCTGATGGCAGTAAAAGAACAGGTATGAAATCCCAGACTGTGAACACTGTTCTGATCCAGTAACAAGGCGGGAGAAAGGTATTTTAATGAAAGCAAGATAAGGGATTTGTAGGGTCCTATCCATTATGACCCTTTTCTCTCCCAAGTCTTCAAAATAGCATACTTATTTTACTGAACCTATTTGTTCTTCCTATACTTTTCTGAATTTTCTGTATTTAACACTTAGCACAAGACTGATCTTTCTCTTAAAATTTTCAACTTGATTAAAATCTGTGGAGGAAGGTTGTTCTCACAGAATTTCCCGTGTGGAAAGGAAAGGTTAAAGAGTCATGACTAGACATTGCGAACTAATTTATATGAATAAAGTTACTGAAAACGCCAGGAAAATTCTTTTCATTGAGTCACTGATGTAAATGGAGTGTGACAATGTCTATATTGCATCTCTAACCATAGCTATAATGATCATTATTATCAGCTTTACACTTTTTGCCATATTTCTGTGAATATTCCAGACAAGATCTCTGTTCTGATATCCTCACTAGTTAGCATTATATCTGAAATTTTATGTGATGTCCTTGCCTCTGACAAGGCAAGGCTCTTTGAGAATCTGTACTGTAATACCAGTGAAACTGAAACAATTGATAGTGTGAGGGTTAATGAATCTCACATGGTTTCAATACAAAGACGTATTTCCATTTTTGGATCCAAAAACCAGACATCTGTGGGGGGAGGGGAAGTTCCCTTCTTCCTCCTCCTCCTCCTCCTCCTCCTGCTTCTTCTTCTTCTTCTTCTTCTTCTTCTTCTTCTTCTTCTTCTTCTTCTTCTTCTTCTTCTTCTGCTTCTTCTTCTTCACCTTCTTCTTCACCTTCTTTTTCTTTCCTTACTATTTCATGGTTTTCTGCTTTAGAGTTGTGTTTAAGCACTAATATGGTTTACTGATTGGCATCTGTTCTGTGTGAGTTATGGCTAAAATGATCTCTGTGTACTTTAGCTCTCTGTTATGAAGTTGTAAAGCTTGGTTAAATTAGGTTTACAAAGTGTATGAGATATTTTTTGAGATTCTGGAGACAAAGGCACCCTAGATGTGCCAAAACCTACATAATTAACAACATTTTTCTCTGTTTGAATTCTTCTGATGACCATGTCCATAAAAGGAAGTTTTGGGAATGTATGAATCATTGCTGCTAACACTGGTATAATTCCACTGTTGATGGCTTTGTATTAACAAGATTCCCATGGATACAGATGTCATGGCATTTAGTCTGGATTTAGACAACATGTCAGTAAACCCCCAGTAGCCATAGCAGCTTAGCATGCTGTTTTGTCCATTCTTGTTTGTATCATGTGTTATCAAAGGCAGGTTTTGCTGAACTGAACAGTGACAGGAAACTAATGAAAATCTTATAGTTTATGAATTAGATTCACCTATGGGCTATTTCTACTGGGATTATACCGATTTCTTCAGTCATCCCTGAATTTTTCCATCCTCAGATAATTTGGTTTTCCAAGTCCTTTCCAAAGGTCTGACTCAGTTTTCAAACGTGCCTGCCCTTACTGGTCAAAATTAAGAAATTAATATTGTCTTGCTTATATTGCAGTTATGCCCACCTTGTTACCTTCAAGGGGGATATTTGAGGTGAGAGATGCTATGGTGGTTTCATATCTCACAAAATTCTTCACTGGGCCTAAGTCCACTGTGAAAAATTAGCAAAAACAACACTTGAAACTCCTTTTGGTGAAGACATATTCTAAGTTGGAAAAAAACAATGTAGTGCTACATTTCTCAAGCAGCAAGGCAAATTTCTCTCAGCAAAGGCAGATGAGTTTTAAAATTATAGTTTTTCAGGAAGCAGTAAGCAGATCTGCTCAGCAGTGGCAGCAGAGCCAAGGGCAACCCCAGCACAGGGCAGGACAGGGCAGGGCAGGGCAGAGCAGGCAGTGCCCCCGATGGGTACAGTTCCCCCTCAACAGACCAGGGTGAACAGCCAGGTCCCTGAAGGCGAGCAGGGCCAGCCAAGATTCTCATTGAGACCCAGAGGTCAAGCCAGGGAGTTGAGTCTGTGGGTGACAGTCTGGATCAGAACAGTATGTCACCAGGTGCTGGCACAGCTGTGAGGGCTCCTGAACAAGGTGGGGGAGCAGAGGCATTCGTAGCTGTTTGTCATAGGTCCAGGCAGCCTTGTCATGTCAAAGCTGGCCTTGAGTGCAGGCAGTGAAACCCTTATGGTCTCTATGCATGTATGTGTGTACTGAGGGGGGTGTAGGGTCCTTAAATTAACTGTTAGCCTTACTGCAGTCATGAATTAATCACATCATTGTCATTGTCACTGTCACTGAGCAAGGTATAAAAACTTCTCTTAGGACAGGACTGACTTCCAAATTTTCTTGAGAATAAAATTGAGGATTTTGTATTCCCCTGAGACTGTACAGAATCTCGTGCTAATATCAGCAGCAGATTTACACAGAAGGAGAGAATGCGACTCTTGAAGTGATCTTGACAGGTTTAGTTGATGCTGCAATGCCATACTGAACTTTGATTAGTGAAAAGTACCTGCCTGTCCTCACATCACTGTTATTGTCCATCTATCATCTCTTTATCCCTTCCTATCCTTGCAGTCCACTGTATCCTTCCTTTCTTCTGAATTTACTCCCTGCAGCCAGTCCTAAATTATAACCTTTAAAGGCATCACTCCTATCACCTTTCTTCTTTCACCTTTGGAATAGTTAGTATTACTGACTTTGAAGTTTTATCATTGTAATAATATTCCAGGGGAAAAAAATAGGGGTGGAGAGTTCATAGTCCTGAATCTGCTCTTTGCGGATGGAGGCAAACATCCTGGTTTTGTTTTATACTACGTTCACATCCAGAACTTTCTTTGTTGCTTTAAGGCAAAATAACCCTGAACTCACATTTTCTTGAACGTGTAACCTATTCTTAAGCCCTGCTGTCTAAGCTTATACTGTAAGCCAATTCCCACCAAAGAGCATATTAATTAAAATGTGATTAGCTAACCTAGAATTCAGTTTGGGCTTAGGTCACATCTGCAGTACTAACAAGAATAGGTGAGTATATTCAGAACAATTTATACATATCACTACAATGTCAAGGCTACTAACTTACTAAATTTTCTTCCTCCACTCAGGACTAGAATGAACACAGGGTTGGAGTTGATGGCTAGGAGTGAAGTAGACTGCCTCGGTCAACGCAATGCTGTAACTCTACATCCTTCATAGCAATGCACTTGTTTGCATGCATGAAATAAGTGTTTGGTTTAAACCCCATTTTCTTTACAAAGCACTTATTTGTAAAGTGCTGCTTCTCTTTACTTTTCATCACAGTGATAAGTCTTGCCTATAGTAACATCACTCACTATGCAGTCACCATCTTATATCCATGCCATCCATTAGGTGAAATCCTGCTAGATAAAAGAAATAAACCTGTTCAAGGAACAGATTTACTATACACCAGGGCAATGAATTAAGAAATCTCCAGACTCTTTACTGTGTTCTATATTTCCTGGCCATTTAGCACATCTCTTGGAAAACAAACAAGAAAGATCACTTTCCTCACCCCAACTTGTAAAGGCAAATTGAATCTAAAATAAAAATAAGATGCATAAATTCTTTAAAAAATGCTGAATTAAATTTTCTCTCCTGATTTTTTTCTTTTCTTTTTCACTGTCTCCTAGCAAGATAATGCATTCACTAAGAGTAGTTTATGATGATGTGCTTTCCCTGAATTTCTGTGCATGTCAAAAGAAGCACCATGATAAAATTCTAGAGATGTAGGTTCAGCTCCAGGTACTTTGATGGACTTCTTATGTGACCTTGTACAAAGTGACACGGTGATAGATTTGGTAAAGCAGTCAGAATTCATCATTAAAGTTAGATTTTCATAAGGTTTGGCTTATGCTGTTGAGATGCAGAATAAGGAATGAGTAATTTTCCAGTTCCTTGGGCACTGAACTGCTCTGAAAACCAGGCCATGTGTTTCACCGAGCAAGCCATTAGAGCCTAATATCTTTGAGTGCTACCAGCCATAGAATCTGGTCTCTTAGAAATCTAGCCCTGGCCTTTTGTGATAAGGAGCCACCTATCATCTTTGTGCCTCAACTTGTCACTCACAAAATGAGCTTCCATTTCACGTTCCACCCCCTTTTGTCTTTCTTTTGAACCCTGTGAGAATCTGGTTTTAGCTAAATACATGGGCTATACCTAGTGCAATTCTTTCAGCTGCTGCTATCAGAGGCTCCTTTAGTACCAGTAATCATGATATAAGGAATCTATGATTCTAAAAGAAATTCTATAGCACATATAGGAAGGAGAGGTGGTGGGGTAGCCTTGTACGTTAGAGAGTGTTTTGATTGTCTAGAGTTCAATGAAGTTAATGATAAGGTTGAGTGCTTATGGGTAAAGATCAGAGGGAAGGCTAATAAGGCAGACATGCTGGTGGGAGTCTGTTACAGACCACCCAACCAGGACGGGGAAACAGACGAAGTATTCTACAAGCAGTTGGCTGAAGTCTCACAATCTCTAGCCCTTGTTCTCGTGGGAGACTTCAACTTACCAGATATCTGCTGGAAATATAACACAGCAGAGAGAAAGCAGTCTCGGAGGTTCCTGGAGTGTGTGGGAGATGATAACTTCCTGACACAGCTGGTAAGCGAGCCAACCAGGGAAGGTGCCCCGCTGGACCTGCTGTTTACGAACAGAGAAGGCCTGGTGGGTGATGTGGTGGTCGGAGGCCATCTTGGGCTCAGCGACCATGACATGATAGAGTTTTCAATTCTTGGAGAAGTGGGGGGGGGGGGGGGGAGGGTGTCAGCAAAACCGCTACCCTGAACTTTAGAAGGGCAGACTTTGGGCTCTTCAGGAGTCTGGTTAACAGAGTCCCTTGGGAGGCAGTCCTAAAGGGCAAAGGAGTCAAGGAAGGCTGGATGTTATTCAAGGAGAAAATCTCAAAGAGAAAATCTCAAAGGCGCAGGAGCAGACCATCCCCATGTGCCGAAAGACGAGCAGGCGGGGAAGAAGACCGGTCTGGCTGAACAGAGAGCTTTGGCTAGAACTCAGGAAAAAAAGGAGAGCCTACCACCTTTGGAAGAAGGGGCAGGCGACTCAGGGGGATTACAAGGATGTTGTGAGGTTATGCAGGGAGAAGATTAGAAAGGCAAAGGCACAGCTAGAACTTAAACTGGCCACCGCTGTTAAAGACAACAAAAACTGTTTTTACAAATATATCAGCAACAAAAGGAGGGCCAGGGAGAATCTCCCTCCTTTGTTGGATGCAGAAGGTAACCTTGCCACGAAGGATGAGGAGAAGGCAGAGGTACTTAATGCCTTCTTTGCCTCAGTCTTTAATAGTCAGACTGGTCACCCTTGGGGTTTTCAGGCCCCTGAGCTGGGAGACGGAGATAGGATGCAGAATGAAGCGTCAGTTGCCGAAGAGGTAACAGTCAGCAACCTGCTTCTCCACCTGGATGCACACAAGTCTATGGGGCCAGATGGGATCCACCCGAGGATACTGAGGGAGCTGGCAGAGGAGCTGGCCAAGCCACTCTCCATCGTTTATCAGCAGTCCTGGTCAACCGGGGAGGTCCCAGATGACTGGAAGTCAGCTAATGTGATGCCCCAATACAAGAAGGGTTGGAAAGAGGATCCGGGGAACTACAGGCCTGTCAGCCTGACCTCGGTGCCAGGGAAGGTCATGGAGCAGATCATCTTGAGTGCCATTATGCAGCACTTGCGGGATAATCGGGGGATCGGGCTCAGCCAGCATGGGTTTATGAAAGGGAGGTCCTGCTTCACTAACCTGGTCTCCTTCTATGACAAGGGGACCTGCTTAGTGGATGAGGGGGAGGCTGTGGATGTAGTCTACTTGGGCTTTAGTAAGGCCTTTGACACAGTCTCCCACAGCATTCTCCTGGAGAAGCTGGCTGCTCACAGCTTGGATGAGTGCACTCTGTGCTGGGTTAAAAACTGGCTGGATGGCCAAGCCCAGAGAGCCGTGGTGAATGGAGTCAAATCCAGTTGGCAGCCGGTCATGAGTGGTGCTCCCCAGGGCTCAGTACTGGGGCCGGTCCTGTTTAATATCTTCATTGATGATCTGGATGAGGGGATTGAGTGCACCCTCAGTAAGTTTGCAGATGACACCAAGTTGGCTGGGAGCATTGATCTGCTGGAGGGTAGGAAGGCCCTACAGAGGGACCTGGACAGGCTGGATTCATGGGCTGAGGCCAACTGTATGAGATTCAACAAGGCTCAGTGCCGGGTCCTGCACATCGGTCACAACAACCCCATGCAACGCTACAGGCTGGGGGAGGAGTGGCTGGAGAGCTGCCTGGCGGAACAGGACCTGGAGGTGTTGGTTGACAGCCGCCTGAACATGAGCCAGCAGTGTGCTCAGGTGGCCAAGAGGGCCAATGGCATCCTGGCTTGTATCAGGAATAGTGTGGCCAGCAGGACCAGGGAGGTGATAGTGCCCCTGTACTCGGCACTGGTGAGGCCGCACCTTGAGTACTGTGTTCAGTTTTGGGCCCCTCACTACAAGAAGGACATTGAGGTGCTGGAGCGTGTCCAAAGAAGGGCAACGAAGCTGGTGAAGGGTCTGGAGCACAAGTCTTATGAGGAGCATCTGAGGGAGCTGGTGTTGTTTAGTTTGGAGAAGAGGAGGCTGAGGGGAGCTCTCTACAACTACCTGAAAGGAGGTTGTAGTGAGGTGGGTGGTGGTCTCTTTTCCTAAGTAACAAGTGATAGGACGAGAGGAAATGGCCTCAAGCTGTGCCAGGGGAGGTTTAGGTTAGATATTAGGAAAAACTTCTTCACCAAAAGGGTAGTCAGGCATTGGAACAGGCTGCCCAGGGAAGTGGTTGAGTCTCCATCCCTGGAGGTATTTAGAAGAAGAGCAGACGTGGTGCTTGAGGACATGGTTTAGTGGTGGACTTGGCAGTTTTAGGTTAACGGTTGGATTTGATCTTAAAGGTCTTTTCCAACCTAAACAATTCTATGATTCTATGATATCAGTAGCTACCAAACACAAAAATACACTTCTCTAGTTGATCATATTGCGTACATGAATAATTCAAGCCAATACAAAAAGCAGAGTAATATGTAAGGGTTCCACACAAAAGAAATAGGATGCTACTCCTTTTAGAAACAGGAAATAAACGTTGCATTGTCAGAGAAACCTTGACTTTTAGAATTTATTGACATTTAAGCAGGGCTGGGTGAATTCATACTTATGTTTTTCTTTAAAGACAAATTTACATTTGACATTGTAATATGAAATAAATCTCTATTGCATTTATTTTCATTAAGTGCACTGTCTACAATTACTATAATGAGTGAATTAGCAAGATTGTCCAAATCTTTTTTACGGTTCATTTGATTTTACAAAATGCTCATGGAAAGTGAATTTTAAGGTAGGAACCATCAGCATCCACATTATAACCCTTCCTTTAGAATCTACTTTTGAGATAATGGGTTTTTGGAGAGAAAGAACTGGGCAAGAGATTAATTGGAGGTAATCATCTTGCACCAGAACCTGACACAGTAGCAAAGTCAGTAAATCCCATTCTCCGTGCTGACTCTGATATCATACTTTAAAGCCCTTGAAGCCAAAGATTTTGCAGAATTGTTTGGCCCAGTTTGGTAAATCCCTATAGTTTCGTTATTATTTTATACACCATATAATTTATCTTCTATTTTACATTGTTCATATCATGGTTTTTCACACCAATAGCTTGTGAAATAAAATAAAGACTGAATTAATGTTCTGCAAGTAGTTGTTTGTATGTGTGGTATTTTCTGCTAAAAAACGTCTTAGAGAGAAAAAGTGCTGATAAACTTGCCTGATTTTTTTTTAACTTGGTGTGATACAAAAAGTAGTTCTTGCTGTCTAAGAAAATATTTGATTTTAGAAGGCATGTTTAGAGCTCAGAATCATACAAACACAAAGGAAGAGACCTGTGAAACTGGGGGAAGAAACAGGAGATTCAATTCCTTCCTCTGAGGAGATTTTAACTTCGTCACAGTAAAGTTTCCCACTCATCACAGCATACGGGTCTCCGAGGTGGGGTGTTCTCAATTACTTCCGTTCACATTCTGTTTCACTTTGCATGAATAATTAAATGTTTGTTGATCGGGGAATAAAATCTGACTATCGCAGCTCCCAGATGACAGTCTGAACCTCTAGGCTGGAGAATACTTCTTCCCTTTTCATGCCGACAAATATTTAATTATTTATGTAAAGTGTAACTGTGACATAAGGAGAAAGTGAAAACATCCAGTCTTATTGCAAAGCTTTGGGATACTTTCCAGGGAGGTAGCGGAATTCAGAGACAGTAACTGAGCCTTCTTTAGCACATCCAAGCTGATAAGATATGCACTGAATGATGGTAGAATAACTGTCTCTATTGATCAAAGCCTCCAGTGGAGATTGTACACAATGATACCTTCTCTGGGTTTTTGCCTTTTCACTGCTTGTTATAAGTAATTTAGTAAATAATAAGGGTCCACATAATTGTCATGGTTTAACCCAGCAGGCAGCTAAACACCACACAGCTGTTCGCTCACTCCCTCACGGTGGGATGGGGGAGAGAGTTAGGAAAAAAAGGTAAAACTTGTAAGTTGAGATAAAGAAAATTTAATAGGACAGAAAAGGAAGGGAAAATAGTAATGACAAAAGAATATACAAAACAAATGATGTACAACACAATTGCTCACCACCTAATGACCGATGCCCAGCCAGTTCCCGAGCACCGACCCTGCCCCCCCGGCTAACCTCCCCAGTTTTTTGTTCAGCATGATGTCATATGGTATGGGATATCCCATTGGCCAGTTTGGGTCAGGTGTCCTGGCTGTGTCCCCTCCCAGCTTCTTGTGCACCTCCAGCCTCCTCTCTGGCAGGGCCGTATGAGAAGCTGAAAAGTCCTTGACTTAGTGTAAGCACTGCTCAGCAACAACCAAAACATCAGTGTGTTATCAACATTATTCTTGTCCTAAATCCAAAACACAGAACTATACCAGCTACTAGGAAGAAAAGTAACTCTGTCCTAGTCAAAACCAGGACAATATCCACCCCTTATTCTGTACCATCTACATCATGCCCAGGTCCCACACTTTCTAATACGTCCCAATTAAACACCACCACCTTTCCTGTATTTTGATATATACAGACAGGTATCATTCCCGTAACCTATGGGCCATCCCTCTAAAATGTCTGTTGAGTTCATTTAGCCCATGACTTAGGGCTCCATCTGTCATAACAGTCCTTTAGGGCAGGAGAGATGGTGTGTGGTGTTGGAGTGTTGCATGCTGAAGACAGCTCTCATTCCATCACTGCTGTGCTTGTCTGGCTCTATAATCACTGCATTTTGCTTAGTTTCATCAAAATTCATTCTTCATTAATTTGGGTGATTCTTACTGTAATACCATTGATATGGCATATAGCAACCATAAAGTGATAACATACAGTATTATATAGCAATTAACATAATACAGTTCAAATCATTGGCTTTTCTCACTCAAAATCAAATCCCCTTGAGATACACATCGGAATTCCCCATCCTTCTGCATTACCCACCAAGCGCACCCAGGTCCTTGAGCAAAATGAATCCCATGAATGGGTTTGCCTTTGCACGAGGCAGGAGTAACCCAGACTGTCTCCCCAGCATATTTTTTATGTGAACTACAGGGACTTTATTGCCTTCTACAGTACGTCAAACTTCTGATTGGGCAGGGCTAGCTCAACTGGCAGATCCCCTAGTGTTGACTAACCAGGTGGCTTTTGCTAAATATGTACCCCCATGTTTGAATTTCCCACCACCCATTGCTCTCAGTATAGTCTTTAACAGTCCATTGTATTGTTTGATTTTCCCGGGGGCTGGTGCATGATAGGGGATGTGATATACCCACTCAATGCCATGTTCTTTGGCCCATGTGTCTTTGACGTTTTTTCGGAAATGAGGTCCGTTGTCTGACTCAGTTCTTTCTGGGGTGCCATGTCACCATAAGACTTGCTTTTCAAGGCCCAGGATGGTGTTCCGGGTGGTGGCATGGGGCACGAGATATGTTTCCACCCATCTGGTGGTTGCTTCCACCATTGTAAGCGCATAGTGCTCGCCTTGGCGGGTTCGTGGGAGTGTGGTATAATCAGTCTGCCAGGCCTCCCAATGTTTATATTTCAGCCATCATCCTCCATACCAGAAAGGCTTTAAATGCTTGGCTTGTTTGATGGCAGTGCATGTTTCACATTCATGGATAACCTGTGCAATAGTGTCCATGGTCAAGTCCACCCCTCGGTCATGAGCCCATCTATATGTTACATCTCTTCCTTGATGGCCTACAGTGTCATGGGCCAACTGAGCCAGAAATAATTCACCCTTACATTGCCAGTCCAGATCCACCTGAGCCACTTCAATCGTAGCAGCCTGATCCACCTGCTGGTTGTTTTGATGTTCTTCAGCAGGCCGACTCTTGGGTATGTGAGCATCTATGTGATGTACTTTTACAACCAGGTTCTCTATCCAGGCAGCAATATTTTGCCACAATGCAGCAGCCCAGATGGGTTTACCTCTGCACTGCCAGTTGCTCTGCTTCCATTGCTGTAGCCACCTCCACAGGGCATTTGCCACCATCCATGAGTCAGCAGAGAGATAGAGCACTGGCTACTTTCTCGGTCAGCAATGTCTAAAGCCAGATGCATGGCCACTTCTGCAAACTGACTTAATTCATCTTCTCCTTCAGCAGTTTCTACAACTCATCATGTAGGACTCCATACAGCAGCCTTCCACCTTCGATGCTTCCCCACAAGACGACAGGACCCATCAAGTGAACAGGGTATATCGTGTCTCATTTTCTGGCAGTTTATTATGCAGCGGGGCCTCCTCAGTACACATCATGTCCTCCTCTAGCGATATTCTGAAATCTTTGCTTCTGGCCAGTCCGTGATCACTTCCAGGATTCCTGGGTGGCTGGGGTTTTGTATTTGACCCTGTTGTGTGATCAGTGTGACCCACTTATTCCACGTAGCATCAGTTGCATGATGTGTAGAGGGGACCCTCCTTTTGAACATCCAGCCCAACACCGGCAGTTGGGGTGTCAGGAGGAGCTGTGCTTCAGTACCAACCACTTCTGAAGCAGCTCGAAACCCTTCATATGCTGCCAATATTTCTTTTTCCGTTGGAGTATAACCAGCCTCAGATCCTCTGTATCCCCGACTCCAAAACCCTACAGGTCGACTTCAAGTCTCCCCTGGTGCTTTCTGCCAGAGGCTCCAGGTAGGGCCATTCTCCCCAGCTGTGGTGTAGAGCACATTTTTTACATCTTGCCCTGCCTGGACTGGTCCAAGGGCTACTGTACGAACTATCTCCTGTTTAATTTGTTCAAAGGCTTGTCGTTGCTCAGGGCCCCATTTGAAATTGTTCTTCTTCTGAGTCACTTGATAGAGAGGGCTTACAATCAGACTGTAATTTGAAACATGCATTCTCCAAAAACCCACAACACCTAAGAAAGCTTGTGTTTCCTTTTGGTAGTTGGTGGAGACATGGCTGTTATTTTCTTGATTACATCCATTGGGATCTGATTATGTCCATCTTGCCATTTCATTCCCAAAAACTGGATGTCCTGCGCAGGTCCCTTGACCTTACTTTGTTTTGTGGCAAAACCGGCCTTCAGGAGGATTTGGACTATTTGCTTCTCTTTCTCAAACACTTCTGTGTTGCCCCACACGATGATGTCATCAGTGTGTTGCAGATATTCTGGAGCTTCACCCTGTTCCAGTGCAGTCTGGATCAGTCCACAGCAAATGGTGGGGCTGCGTTTCCACCCCTAGGGCATTTGATTCCAAGTGTACTGGACGCCCCTCCAAGTGAAAGCGAACTGTGGCCTGCACTCTACTGCCAAAGGGATTGAGAAAAATGCATTAGTGATATCAGTTGTGGCATACTATTTGGCTGCCTTTGACTCCAATTTGTATTAAAGTTCTAGCATGTCCAGCACAGTAGCACTCAGTGGTGGCATAACTTCATTCAGGCCACAGTAGTCTGCTGTTAGTCTCCACTCTCCATTCGTTTTGCACTGGCCATATGGGACCGTTAGAGGGTGAGTGAGTCTTGCTGATCACTCCTTGGCTTTCCAGTCAACAAATCAGCTTCTGGATGGGAATCAGGGAGTCTTTGCTGGTGCGATATTGGCGCTGGTGCACTGTTGTGGTAGCAATTGGCACCTGTTGTTCTTTGACCCTCAGCAGCCCCACAGCAGAAGGGTCCTCTGAGAGACCAGGCAGGGTAGACAGCTGTTTAATTGTCTCCATCTCCAGGCAGCTATACCAAAAGCCCACCATTACCATTTTGGGTCCTTGAAATACCCTCTTCCGAGGTAGTCTGTGCCAGGGATGCATGGAGCCTCTGGGCCAGTCACAACGGGGTGCTCTTGCTGCTCATTCCCAGTTAGGCTCACTTCAGCCTCCAATACAGTCAGCTGTTGGGATCCCCCTGTCACTCCAGAAATCCAGATGGGTTCTGCCCCTTTATAGCTTGATGGCATTAGGGTACACTGTGTACCAGTGTCCAATAGAACCTTATACTCCTGTGGGTCTGCTGTGCCAGGCCATCGAATCCACACAGTCCAGTAAACCCAGTTGTCCCTTTCCTCCACCTGGTTGGAGGCAGGGCCCCTCTAGTCCTGGCTGTAGTGTTCATTGCTCACTTCTTGTAAATGCAAATCAAAAGTCCTTTTATTAACATTGGAAGCAAAATCAGCCCTTGTACTCTGTCTGGGGAACTGCTGACTGGAAACTGAAGCAGCAATTTTCCTGGAAGAACCCCCATTTGTGATTGTTTTTCCTTGCAACTCACATACCTGTGCCTCTAGGGTCAAGGTAGGTTTTCCATCCCACTTCAGATCCTTTCTATGGTCACGCAGGTAAAACCACAGGGTGCCCTGTAGTGTGTACCCCCTATATCCTCCCTCTTGAGCAGACAAACGCTTACTCCTAATAGCTGAGATAGTGGTCCATACAGCTGGGGAGTAGGGCATATCCTCTTTGAATTGCTGGACCTCCTGGGACAGTTTCTCTGCAGCCGAGACACAGACCTAGAGGGAGGAAGAGAGACTTCCTTCGTATTGTCAGAGTTGGCCAGCCAATTCATTCACCGTTTGTACCTCTCCATCTTTCCAGGTCATTACTGCCAATGAGTTGGCAGTAATGAGATGATGGTGCACTCCATACAAACTTCCACCACATGGGTCATTGCACCTGACTTCATCTGGATCTTTGGATAACAGCTCATTGTCCAGGTCATCATAAATCACCTCCAGCATGGCTAATTCCCTCAGTTACTGGATACAACTCTCCATAATGGTCCACTTGCCTGGGTGATACATAACATCTTCCTTGAAGGGATACCTTTCATTTGCACCTGACAGGAGTCACCTCCAGAGGCTGAGGGCTTGTGCCCCTTTTCCAATCACTTTGTCAATGTCCCTTCCCTAGAAAGGCATCTCAGCTGCTTGACTTCCCTACCCTCTCATTCCAGGCTACTGGCCTCGTTATCCCAGCATTGGAGCAGGCAGGTGGTAATGTGCTCGCCTGGATAAGGGCTGAAATCTTTTCACATGTCTCACAGATCACTCAGGGATAGGAATCAGGTGGTTACCATCTAATTTATGGGTTCTGCCTCTTCCTCCTCCTCTTCTCATGATGGGCCTGTATTGGAGTAGCCTGCCTCATCCACTCCTTCCTCTTTCCCCTCCTTAGTAGGAGTTTCTTCCCTTACTAAACGAGCTGACTTTTGCATCCAGTGTTTCTTCTTCTGCACAGGGACAACTGATACAGGCATGGGTTGGTTCTCTGGTTCATCTGCAGTGCCTGTCACCAGGGTTGGATTAGCTGCAGTGCCTGTCATTTTGTTGCCAATCCAGAGACCTTCTCTTCCCATTGAGGGTACTGAATAGTGTTGAACAGGGCTCGGTAGGCATGGGCCAGGCCCCAGAGCGTTGCAGTGATTTGTGTCTCTCTGGAATTGCCAGGGTGACAGCACACTTTTTCCAAATATTTTACTAGTTTTTCAGGATTCTACACTACTTCAGGGGTGAAGTTGTAAAATATTGGAGGTGCCTACTGTCCTAGGTAGTTGCCCATACCATTCCCCACACCCTGCCACTCATAACTATCCATCCTCTGGGCAGATCTCTGGGTAATATTCTTAAATAGTTGTTTAACTTTAAACAAGACCTGAAACACATTCAGGAGACATAAAAATAGGAACATGATGGTTTGAACATCCCAAGAATATTAAAAATTCTCAAGAGCTATTGTAACTAGCCTGGAGGAGAAGAGGAACGTGAAGGAGCGGGGAAAGGTGTCTCCCCTTGTCTCCCCCATAAATTGGCTCTCCAAGGAGAAAAGAGAGAGTGTAATTATTAATAGTTTCCAAGAGGTGGTTCCCAAAGTACGGAGATGATGGCAATGCTGAGTACAAATGCCAGATTAGTCTCTTGACCAATAATTTTATCATATTATAAGCCAGTGTTACACAGCATAGCAAAATGATAACCTTAATCCAGCCCCTGGAGATGATAAACAGCACAACAGGGAACATATACAGCAAGTAAGGTGTTACATAATAGAACTCTGAGAACAAGCACAACAGCTCTGAGAGCAAACAAATCAACATTGTGACCAGTGACTACTAACCTAATAATCAATGTTTATAACAAATTTGCTTTAACACACTCTGGTCAGATCCGTTGTTATCTCAACACTTCGAGTCATGTTAGGCACCAAAAAGGACTGTCATGGTTTAACCCCAGCCAGCATCTAAGCACCACACAGCTGTTCACTCACTCCCCTGCAGTGGGATGGGGGAGAGAATTGAGAAAAAAAGGTAAAACTTATGTGTTGAGATAAAGACAATTTATCAGGACAGAAAAAGAAAGGAAAATAATAATAATACTGATAAAAGAGTATACAAAACCAGTGATGCACAATGTAATTTTTCACCACCCACTGACTGATGCCTAGCCAGTTCCTGAGCAGTGGCCCCAGCTTCCCTGCTAACCTCCCTAGTTTTTTGTTCAGCGCAGCGTCATATGGTCCAGAAGGCCAAATGTATTTGGGTCTGCATCAAAAGAAGCTTGGCCAGCAGGTCGAGGGAGGTGATTCTCCCCTCCTACTATGCTCTGGTGAGACCCCACTTGGAGTACTGTGTCCAGCTCTGGAGTCCTCAGCACAGGAAAGACATGGGCCCGTTGGAGTGGGTCCAGAGGAGGGCCACAAAAATGATCAGAGGGATGGAGCACCTCTCCTATGAGGAAAGGCTGAGAGAACTGGGGTTGTTCAGCCGTGAGAAGATAAGGCTCTAGGGAGACCTTATTGTGGTCTTTCAGTATTTAAAGGGGGTTTATAAGAAAGACGGGAACAGACCTTTTAGCAAGGCCCGTTGTGACAGGACAAGGGGTAATGCTTCTAAACTAAAAGAGGGTAGATTTAGACCAGATATAAGGAAGAAATGTTTTACAGTGAGGATGGTGAAACACTGGAAGAGGTTATCCAGAGAGGTGGTTGATGCCCCATCACTAGAAACATTCAAGGTCTCATTGGACAGGGCTCTGAGCAGCCTGATCTAGTTGAAGATGTCCCTGCTCATTGTAGGAGGGTTGGACTAGACGACCTTTAAAGGTTCCTTTCAACCCAAACTATTTATGATTCTATGATTTTGCAGATGACACCAAACTGAGTGGGAAAGTAGACACTCTGCAAAGGAGCGCCAGCATGCAGGAAGATCTGGATAGGCTGGAAGAGTGGGCTAACGTGAACCTTATGAAGTTTAACAAGGACAAGTGTAAGGTCTTGCACCTGGGAAAACATAATCCAGGAGTGCAGCACAGACTGGGATCCACCTGGGTAGGGTGCAGCTCTGTGGAAAGGGACCTGGGGATCCTGGTGGACAGGAAGCTCAATATGAGTGAACAGTGTGCTGCTGCGGCCAAGAGGGCCAATAGGATGCTGGGTTGCATCCTATCCTAAAAAGGGCATCACCAGCAGAGATAAAGAAGTCATTATCCCACTCTACTCGGCTTTTGTCAGGCCATGCCTGGAATACTGTGTACAGTTCCGGTCCCTGTTATACAGAAAAGACCTGGACAGGCTGGAGGGGGTCCAGAGAAGGGCCACCAAGATGATCAAGGGTCTGGGAAGCCTGCCATATGAGGATAGGCTGAGAGATCTGGGCTTGTTCAGCCTTGAGAAAAGGAGGCTTAGAGGTGATCTCATCACCATGTACCAGTACTTAAAGGGGAGCTACAAAGAAAATGGAGACTCCCTTTTCACAAGGAGTCACATGGTGAGGACAAGGGGTAATGGGCAACAAGTTACTCCCAGGGAGATTCCGATTGCACATGAGAGGCAAATTTTTCACAATGAGAACAGTCAATCTTTGGAATACTGTCCCCAGGGAAGTGGTTGACTCTGCTACACTGCACACGTTTAAGACTCAGCTGGACATGGTGCTGGGCCATCTCGTGTAGATTGTGCTCTTGTGTGGAAAGGTTGGACCAGATGATCCTTGAGGTCCCTTCCAACCTGGTATTCTATGATTCTATGAGTCTATATCCCTTTGGCCAGTTTGGGTCAGCTGTCCTGGCTGTGTCCCCTCCCAGTTTCTTGTGCACATCCAGCCTCCTCTCTGGCAGGGCAATATGAGAAGCTGAAAAGTCCTTGACTTAGTGTAAGCACTGCTCAGCAACAACTGCAACATCAGTGTGTTACCAATGTTACTCTCATACTAAATGTAAAACACAGCACTATACCAGCTACTAGGAAGAAAATTATCTCTTTCCCCATTGAAACCAGGACAATAATAAAAAACTTTTAAAATAGTTTGCTGAATAAGAAATTAGTCTTCGTATACCATGATCTTGTTGTCATTGTGGTCCTTCATGAGCTCTGTTGTTCCCTTTCGGTTCTTCACAGAGTTGTCTTTCACTTTGCTCAGGGCCCTTGATGTTCATGAACCAATCTCATTTAAGCTTTTCTTTCTAGCTGGTTTTCTAGATACATCTCAATGTCTTAGTCAGTAGCTGAAAACTTGAATTTTCACTGAGCTGTCATTCATTCACTCATTTGTTGACAGATGCATATTTAACATTACTAGTATCACTATAAACAAATGAACCAACCAAAACCTCCTTTCTGCAGACATATTTTATGCCCTCTGATGATCTTTTATGTTTACCACTTTCATGGGTGGTATTAATTCTCTGCAAAACACATTTTGCTCCTCAGATGAAAGATTTATCAGTAAAAGGTAAAGAGTTTTATCATCTGAGTTCAGTAGAATGAAAATGAAAAGTGGGTTGGGGAAGCGAAATATGCAGACTGTGAAATAACTTGTAAATTTTACCTCATTGAAAATAAAGTTATGTCAAAAAAGATCACTGGAAATAAGGTTTTTCATATGCAATTAACTAGCTGTTTTAGGCCTGCAGCTGGAAGCATTTTATAAAATCTCTTCCACAGCCAGTTACAAGTCATATGCCAGAATCTGAGGAGTGCTTTCTCTGTCCATCTTTCAGGGTAACTCTGTTCATGCAGTGTGACAGGGGTTCCAGTGCTCACTGAATCTCTTGAGATGGAATTTTTTATTTAGTAGTTGGATTTAGGGCTTTTCTTTTTTTTTCGCTGAGCATGTATAACCGTTAAAATACACCTAGTAAAGTTACAATCTGGTTACAGAAATAAACAGACCTTAGTTCAGAGCTGTGTGTTTAACAGATCTTTATTGCATCTGACACTGGAGTGTCAGATGTTTAATACTTCTAATGAAATAAACACTTGCTGACAAGCTACAAGTGATATGAAGGAAAGTGGGAGGTCACAGTGTGTTTTAAATAATTCAAAATAAAATTTAAAAAAAAAAAAAAAAAAGGAAAGAAAAACTTGAAAAAGGATGTTGCATACCAAAACATGTCTGTTGCAGGATAATACAGCCACTTACTGTAAAAGGCACCTATGCTATAAAAGAAGTATTTTATTAAAAGATGATGTCTACTGATTTTTCCTACTACTCTACCAGTAAGTAAACATAATTGTGAATTTTGGCTAGAGTTTTTCAAAAAGTTGTCAGGAAATAAGAAAATAACTCTTGTGTCATGCTAGAGTGTCATACTTGTCTTTTCTGTAAATGAAAATTGTGTGCACAGTAAATAACACAGTACAGGTTTTTGTGTTTTGTTTTTTTTTTTTTTTTTTAATTGGGTACTTCAGATATATCTTTCATATGAAAGAAATCTATAATTTATAATAATTATTTCATTAATTCTATGAAATTCAAGCTTGTACTGCATTGCGGAATGGAAGAGATTAGAGGGAGAGAACAGTAATCTTTTCAAAGAGCAGAATAACTACAAACAGCCTGTTCAGGGAATGGATCTTTTACTCTTGAGAAAAAGATAGAAATAAGTGCCAAAACATGGAGGGGGGGGGTATTTTTATTTTTTATCTGTTTCAAGCAGATTGTTAACCAAAACTCATTTTCCAGGTGAATTCTGTAGTCTATAAAAGAAGACAGTTCTTCCCCCTCATCTTTGTATTTTCAGAACCCCAGACTAATCCATTCCTTCCAAAGAAATATTCCTTTCAAATGACTGATGAATGGAGGCATCCATCAGCTTCTAAGTAATTGACAACTGGACGTTTTAACAGAAGCAATGCATAAAGCAGCATTATAGGGGAGCTGACCAATTCAGTAGTTTGTGCCACTAGCAAAAATTAGATGTTACAGCTCAATGGTGTGCTGCATTGTTTGGCTCCAAAAGGTATTTCACCAATACAATAATTCCAGATGCATATCTCTCATGTGTCCAAATCATTGTCTGCAGTTTTCTCTCTAGAAAGCAGCAATGGCAGAAATGAGCTAGGGAAGAGCCAACAGAATAAACTCAAGAGATTAGGAGTCATATGCATTTCAGGTGGATTGTCACAAAAACAATTTTTCTCTAAACCCTGTATTCTTGTTACTTCCAGTGTTCTACTCAAAAGTGTGGAGAGAGTGGTCTTATTTCTTCTTTCAGTAGAAACACAGCATGACTTTGCTTGAAATGAGGTATACACTAAAGTATAAACTGTACCTTTATGCCTGTTGGATTAAGTTTTTATGTAGCATGGGAAGGAGGAATCTTTCTGAGTGTGAGCTACCCAATTATGTCTGTTAAAATACTAAGAATGGAAGTATATTGGGATTACTAGAGCTAACTATGCAGTCTATATCTGACCAAGGACGAACATTTCAGATAATTTCCCATCAAGTAAGCAAATTAATCCATTGTTCTATTCCCTGTTTTCTGACAATAAGCACTTATGAGTGAAACAGTGCTGATGAAAATATCAATTTCTTATAAATATGATTTCTGTGTTTCTGGGAAATATTTTATGCAGATTTAGAACAATCATTGAAATACCTCACATTGCCATAATCTGTGTGATTTCAGGGGGACTTAAAACACCAAAACCATTTATGTCACTTACAAGATTTGCAGCCTCCACCAAATTGCATTTGCTTCTAGAGCAAGAAACAGTATCTTCATAGTATAAAACAGTAATATAAGTTGCCTGGGGCCTGGAGTGGTAACATAGACTTTGTTTTGGACTGAAGGGAAGGTTTTGTAAGAAGCTGTTCAATTTTCTGAAGGCTGCTCATGGAAGTTAATTCATGATTTATTCTTCATTGTGCAACATAAAAATTCTGGGGTACAATTTCTTACTGGGAGTGATCCAATAGTTCATTGTGAAAAATAGCTTAGCTTTCTGCAAATGTTTTTATTATCTTTTAGAAATCATTGTCTTTCATGGCCATGAATTTTGTCTCTGATTATTCAGTGAAGTTGTGCAATACTCATGGTTCAAGAATCATAGAATCATAGAATCATAGAATCATAGAATCATAGAATCATAGAATCATAGAATGGTTTGGATTGGAAGAGACCTTTTAAGATCATCTAGTTCCAATCCCCCTTGCCATGGACAGGGACATCTTTCACTAGATTAGCTTGATCAAAACCCCATCCAACCTCAGTTTGAACACTTCCAATGACGGGGCATCCATAACTTCTCTGGTAACCTGTTCCAGTGTCTCACCACCCTTACTATAAAAAAAAAATTCTTCCTTTAACCTAAATCTACCTTTTTTCAGTTTAAAACCATATCCCCTAGTCCTGTCACTACAGGCCTTGGTAAAAAGTCACTCCCCATCTTTCTTATAAGCTCCCTTCATATACTGAAAGGCTGCACAACTCTTATATATTGAAAGGTTCAACAACCTGAACTCTCTCAGCATTTCTTCACAGGAGAGTTATTCTAGCCCTTTGACCGTTTTTGAGGCCCTCCTCTGGACCCACTCCAACAGGTCCATGTTTTTGTAGTGCTGAGGGCCCCAGAGCTGGATGCAGTACTCTGGGTGGAGTCTCACCTGAGCAGAGTAGAGGGGGAGAATGACCTCCCTTGACCTTTGGACATGCTTCTTTTGATGCAGCACAGGATACAATTGGCTTTCTGGGCTGCAAACGCACTTTGCCAGCTCATGTCCAATTTTTCATCTAGCAATATCCCCAAGTCCTTCTCTTCAGGCCTGCTTTCAATCCATTCATCCCCCAGTCTGTACTGATACTGGGGATTGTCCCAACCCAGGTGCAGGACCTTGCACTTGACCTTGTTAAACTATCATGTGGTTGACCCATCTCTCAATCCTGTCAAGATCCCTCTGGATGGCATCCCTTCACTCTGGTGTATCAACTGCACCTCATCCATAAACTTGTTGAGAATGCCAATAATCTCACCATGTCATTAATAAAGATATTGAACAGTACTGATCCCAGTACGGACCCTTGAGGGACACCACTCGTTATTGATGTCCATTTGGGTATTGAACCATTGACTGCAACTCTTTGGATATGGCCATCCAGACAATTCCTCATCCATCTAACAGTCCATCCATCAAACCCATATCTTTCCAATTTAGTGGCAAGAATGTGTGTGGGAGGATTTCAAAGGCCTTATGGAAGTCCAGATACATGACATCAGTAGCTCTTTCCATACCCACCAACTCAGTCACTCCATCACAGAAGGCCACCAGATTAGTCAGACATGATTTTCCCTTGCTGAAGCCATGTTGGCTGTTTCTAATCACCTCCCTGTCTTCCATGTGCCCTGACATGCTTCCAGGAGGATCTGTTCTGTGATGTTACTGGGTATGGAGGTGAGGCTGACTGATCAGTTGTTCCCAAGATCCTCCTTTTTACCCTTTTTAAAAATGAGTGTGATGTTTCCCTTTTTCCAGTCACTGGGAATTCACCTGACTGCCATGACTTTTCAAATACAATGGACTGTTCCTCTTCAGTTAAATTTTCTTAATTTCTGATGTTCCTCCAGGGTGTCATTATTGAAAATCTAAAGGTAACTCTGTACTGGCTCTTCACAGACAGGGAACTTGTAAGTGTAGCTGAAATATACAGTACTCCTCATGCCTGAGCTTACTCCTATGGCAGTAGGCAGCTGTGTAAGTGTTCTACACCATAAACCTGTTCTTCATCTTCCTGCAAGGCAGCCTTGTAGGAACAGGTGGGTTGTACAACTGTTTTTGCCATTTTTTGTTGAGGTGTGGGTAGACATAGCCAACAGGACTAAGATGAGCAACTTATTGTTGAAAATAAGACTTCAATGATTCAAAAAAAGATTTACCCTATCTTTTTTGTTGCCCAAGGTAAGTGAGCAGTCATCTGAATCACATCTTTCTTCTGTTTTCTGATTTGGATGACCTACTAGCAAATGAAGACGTAAAGAACAGATTCGTTGGTGCACACTCATCTCTATTTTCTTGCAAATGTAAACCCAGCAATGTCAATAGAGGCTAAAAAAATATTTTAAAAGAAGGTCAGATAAGTTTAAGTTTCTCAGAATTCAAAATATGTTGTGTATGCTACTTTTCCATTTTTCAGCATATTCTTGTCCTTAATAGGCCCCTTTGGAATAACTTAGATCTCCAGGTTAAAAGTTATATGGAAATATATGATTTTAGCTTAATTTTTCTGGAACTTCAGTTCAAGGTTCAGTTAGACTCTTGAGGGAAGACTGGCTATTTCAGTTCATCCAGGAGGGCTTGCTTTTGTGCCATGTTTTATGTTGCAAATAATTTCAGGTGGAACTTGAGAGTCATATGAAATTTTTAACAGAAAAGTTATTTGGAAATCTAATTCTAAGAAAAATGCCACCATTTTCCCACAAAACTTCTTCTGTATTCAAAAAGATATGTCTTAAATTAAACAGCAATAAAACAATAAACCTGAAAATTATCTTCCTTGCTTTAATGTTGAATTTTTGCATTTATTTGTTTGAATACATTTATTAGTGCTCAAGATTCAGAACTGCCTCTTCCCCATATGTTTGTGTATTGACTAGCTCAGCAGGGGCTCAGCCACAAGGTGATACCACATTTCTTATAAATCTTTAAGATAATGTTAATAATAGATAAGAAATGTAATTGGTGCTAATGCAGCATGTCTTATTTTTACTTAAAGAACACAGGCATTAGTCTTCTGGCTTTGCAAACATAGATACTTGCAAAGGATACCTGTGAAGATGGCAGGTGCTTAGAAGCTAAGGGAACTCTCCCCATCTCTGATGTTAAGTTTATGCTTACAGTCAGGATAGTGGCTGTAAGTCATGGATGATTTTTTTCATTTCTGATGTGAGTCACATGGCAGTGAAATAGTGCTAATCATCTCTTTAGATGAAATGTCCAGAGGTGGAACTAAAGGACTGTATATTTAATAAACTATTAACTGATTCAGACAATACCAAACTAAATGTGGAAGGCTTTACCACAGATTAAAGAGCAGGTCTGGCTCTTAACTTATTATTGAGAACCTACTTACCAGTTAGGTTCTGATGTGCTATGGAAAAGCACAGCTAGACCAGACTACCTTTCTTCAATAACTGTGTTTCCTTTTTGGTTAAATAGAGTAAAGTTCTATTGCATGAAATCTGATCAGTGTAGCTTACACCATTCTGGGTTCATGCTAGCACACAGTAGTTTTACTATTCTCAAGCAACCGATCTCCAGCATTCTGCCACTTGGCCAGTTTCTCCAGAACCTATCACTGGGAATATGTCTGTGTTAGCTCTTTTTGTCTGTATCAGCATATGTTGGGCAATGAAGCACAAGATTTGCAAATGGTTTTCTTAATTTGAATACATAATTGTAAACCGCACTGTTTTTATCATCTTTCTCCTCCCCTGCCCCACCTCATGAAAGTATTCAGTTGCATCTCTTAGCTCTAATTTAGAGGAGAAGAACGAAAAACAAATATATAACTTTGAGTAATGGTTTTCCATTACTAAAATTCTGTGGAAGAACAAAGAATACACCACAAATTATTCAGAAATCAGAGTCCCTTTGGGAAATTTTTACAAAAGAAAAATGTATATATATATATATATATATATATTATTAAAAAAGGTGGCATAAACCCTAGCAGGAAAATATGTACTGTATACCAACAGTGTAATTGGTTTCTTGAAGGCTTCCCTCTAGTTTTATACTTCATCAGTTCTTCTTTCAATGAAGTAATATTCTGCCTGGTTTGACAAGGTCTTTAAAGCAATTACAAAAGGTTAATTGTACCAAATTCGCATATCTAATATGATACTAATGCCACAATATGTGGTGAATACTCGTCGTTTTATCCTCCATATGTGTTTAATTGCCATACCCATTTGTCAGAGTATTTCTGAACCCAATGACCTCATGAATGTCTTCAGCTGACTAGTTTAATTTTTTGTAATGATTATTTTCTTCTAGTAAATTGTGAATATCCGGTTTCCTTCTGTCCTGCACAGACCTGCACACATCTGCCAAGCTGTGTTTTTGTTTCTACTGTAAAAAGTACAGGTGATATGGTCATCACAGCTTTTCACCTTCCGAATAAACATTTAAAAAAAAAAAACGCAGCTGACCTGTCTATTAATTTCAGAAATGACACTGGGTAGGCTCTACGAAGCAAAGTCCGGAATGGTTAAGCTGGAGCATTTAATATCTTTTAGCATGTGCTTTCTCCTTCATATTTTTAATCCTAATCTGAAAAAACAAATGGGAGTTTATTAAAAGATAGTACTACTAGGAAAATCCTAAACTTTTCTTTCTGTTATGTTAAGCTAATCCACTGAGGATGTCCCCAGTGACAGCCATGATTAAAAGGGCAAAGTGTGAGTCAGCTGTGAGCAGGAAAAAATAGTCAAACCCAAACCAGGCTTTTATTTTGCAGAACTGTGTTAGTCATATGGCAATGCTAGCTTACATTGGCTTACCACAAAGGGCTCTGGCTGTGATTTTCACCCTATTTTGAATGACGGTGAAGAAAGGTAAAATATAAACTTATTTTGATCACTAAAAATTAGTAGGACATGAAGGGGAGGGGACAATGACAGAGTGCTTTTCTTTAACAGGAAAAATGTGTTTTCAATTTGTTTTCACAAACTGATTTCACAAATGTCATTGGTGGTCACAGGGAAAAGAGCCCAGACAAAGTGAGGTCAGACCAAGAAGAATACAATTGGGAAATGGAGAGAGAGAAGTTAAAAAAGAAAAAGAAAAAAAAAAAGAATTAAAGACTATAGATGAGAAGATGACATTTGAAATAAGAAGAGTTACAGAGAAAAGAACAGAGAAGAGAGGAAAACAAAAGAAATGTTCCTTTAAGTGAATTCTGATTTAACAGACGCTGAAAAAGAGAAAATAAAGATAGCAAAGACATGTTTTCAGTATATAATGAATGATGTAAAGAAATCAGAAAAATATTTTCTTACCTTTTTAGAAGCACATTTTATAGCTGGTGGCAGCTGCAGCTGCATTGATGATGTTTGACATGTAGTGTCAACATGAATGAATTGTTATGAACAGTACTTTAAAATGCCCTTATTTTCACTAGGAAATCCAGGGCTAATAAGTTACCAGCAACCGTTAATGATGACAGTTGTGATCCAAAGAGTCGTTGGACTTTTTTGATATTTCTGTTGCCTGACTTTGTCCTGAGCAGACTGATAGGCATCATAAAGATTCCTAGATCCCCTTTCCCCCATGGCTTTGTGACTGCTGAAAATGCACCAACACAAAAGCAGGTTCCAAGAAACTGCAGGTGCAAACAAGAGCTTCTACAATGGACATTTAATAATGGGTTTTCAGCTGGGACAGAATGAGGTTAAGCCCACTCTGTGTCTTCAGTTAAGAGTTTTAAAATGTGGCTTAGATGTTTTAGATAAAGGCGCTTATTGTGAAATGCAAGTGATTTTTTTTAATCTGCATAGGAGCAGTGGTGCATGGCAGGAGAGTGAAAGGCAGCAGGCATAAGCTGAAACACAAGACACTCATGCTGTACGTAAGGAAAAAAACTTACCATGCAGAAAGTAAATATTGGAGCAGGGGCCCCAAAGGGTTGTGCAATCTTCACCCATGGAGATTTCAAGCTGACTCTGCTTTGGGTAGAGGTTTGGATCAGAGATCTTCTGAGGTCCCTTCCAGACTTAGTTATCCAATGATTCTATTTTGCATAAGTGCTTAGACATTTTTAACTAACCTTTGTAAATTCTCAAGTTGTGATTAAAATGGCATGCTTTTAATCTCATTTTCTGAAAAAGGTTAATACTTACCCTCTGAAGCCAGTTCATATAAAAATATAATTTACTTATCTGTCTGAAAAAGAAATTTAATGAAATTTAAAAGTACTTATCTACTTATTAATGTTTTATTTTTATAACTGCTAATTTTATAAGAATTTTATCATATATTTATTTTGTTTAAATCTATATTTAAATATGTAAACATGTTTCCACTGTTTCAATTTTTTCATAAAAGAAGTGACTGTGTCTAAGTTGAGGCTAAAAGTACTAAAAATTTTATAACTTTGGAGTTTTTTTAATGTTATAGCCAAATTGGTGAGATACGGACTTGACAAGTAGACAATAGCATGAATGGTGGACTATTGGGTGGATGCAAAGGGTTGTGATTAGTCCAAGCAGTCCACCTGGTTGCAAGTTTTACAAATGGTGTTAACTTGGGAGTTGATACTAGGTCTAATAATGCTTGATATCTTTACTGGTGACCAGAATGACAGGGCATAATGTGTTCCCCGCAAATTCATTTGATACCAAATTGGAAGAAATGGTCAATATTCAGGAGGGCAGAATTGCAGAGGGTCTTAGACAGGCTGGAAAAGTGGGTAGACAGGAACCTTAAGAGGTTCACCAAAACTGAATGCAAAGGCTGTCCCCTGGGAGGGATGAAGCCTTGCAGTAGGACAGGGTGGTACTGACCGGTTAGAAGCAGCTCTGCAGAAAAGGGTCTGGAGCCTCAGGGACAACAGGTTAGCCATAAGACAGCAGCACCCTGGGGCAGCAAAGTAGCCCCTGCTTGCTGGGCTGCACAAGCAAGGTTTCAGCCAGTAGGTCCAGGAAAGAATCCCACCCTGCTGTCTGGGACCTGTGAGATGCACCTGGAGTTCTGTGCTCATCCTCGGGCTCCTCCATATGGAGCAGACACTGATGTAATGGCATGAGTCCCATAGAGGGCACCAAGGTGGTTGGGGGCTGGAGCACAGGTTGTTTGAGAAGAGGCTGCAGGAGCTGGATCTGTTCACCTGGGAACAGATGTCTTCAAGGGGGGCTTATTAATTCTTCAAGGTATCCAGTAGGGAGGTGTAAAGAAGGCAGAGATAGACTCCTCTCAGAGTTGTGCAGAGGAATGAACAGACTCTTGCTGGAACATGGTAAATTCTGACTAAAGGTAAGGAAAGATTTTTTCACTGTGGAGGTGATCAAACATGGCAACAGGTGCCCAGAGAATCTGTGGGATCATTGTCCTTGCAGATATTCAGAGCTACACTGAACAGAGCCCCAAGCCACCTGCTCAAACTAGACCTGCTTTGAGCAGGGGCTGGGGTTGGTTACCTCTGAAGATCCCTTCCTAGCCACACTACGACTCTGGTGGAATTTCACTTGCAACTTTCTATAACTGAGAAAGGCCTAATAGCTTGCATTAAGGACCAAATATCATACTCTCCAAATCAAACTCCATAGTCACATCTTTTGATTATTTAATTTACCTCTAGGTAGCTAACAGCAAGGTTTTCTTCTCTGTTAAATCATTTAAATTAGCATATTCATATTTTGAGGCTTCTTTTCTCTTTGGTAATTATTTGGTTTTTACTTTAATGTGAATGTATAGCTACAGAGAAGCATTGTTATTGATTTGTTTGTTTCAGAAGTTAATTGTTTTACAGAGAAGTGTACTCAGAGGGAGATACTACCAGCTCTGACAGTGATAGTGAACACAGAATATAGAAAACAGACTATGTACATCATACAAGCTCATTTTCCATAGTCTTGCATATTCCCATTCCTGTCTCTCCAGCAGAGTAAATGTGAAGATATTGTGACAAACACAAAGCAGGCAGTAGATACTCAACAACCAGACCATCATATCCAAGGGGACCTCCATGTCTCTGCATTCTTACTATGTTGATATTAATCCAACATCATTAGACACTTTAAAACAAGTTTATTTAAAAGAAATAAAAAAAAACCCAAACCACAGCAAAACAACAACCTAAAAATAAGTAGGAAAAACACATGTAAACTTCTGTCACTCTTCTCTCAATTTGTACTAGGGGCTTCACTCCATGTCTGAACTTTCAAAATTTGAAGTAATATATGATTCTCAAGTTGTAATTCCTTATTCCACTTCCCAGCAGATGTTTTCTGATATGTGCCAGAGAAAAATTGCTCAATAAATCTTATGAGTCAAGTCTTGGTTTTGATACTTCATAAGGAGTTCTGATCAACGCAGGAATGGAGCCTTAGTGCTGATTCATAACCGGTACTTGTAATTTGACCATGTTATGATAACCTCTTTCTTTTGTTTTTCTTTAATTCTTATGACCTTCCTGATGCTTTGAAACAAATTTGAAACATCCTCTACAATTAAAGTCTAGATCTCTCATTATATCCAATAGAGCTGACTCCTAATCTTGCTGAAATGGTCACAATTTTCTTTTCACTACATTCAGAAGTGAAGTCACCTCAATTTCCAGAGGAAGTGAAAGTAAACCATCTTCATGGAAGTTGGATGACCTCTGTTTTCCGACGTTACGAAACTAGTTAGGCAACTGTTATGCATCAGAGATGTATAAAGAAGCCAAGGGAAATGCAGCTGATTTCAGGACACGTAAGTAATTAGCCAGAAACATCTGTGCATCCCTCAAGGGCTAACTTCCTACAGTACATCCCTAGCACACATATATATCTTTTAAACTCTAAAGAGAGTGATCCAGCTGTGTGACATGTAATTAAGTGTTCCCCACAGCTCAGTGTGTTGCTATGACTTAAATGAAGACTGTCTTAACAAAATAGAGGCTGCGGGTGAAGAAGGGAATTAGGGTTTCTGCAAGTACAGAGGGAGTCTGGTTGAAGAAAGAAGCAGGAGAATATGAGTAGCAGGAGACTTTATGGAAAATATTCTGTGGGAGTAGGTAGAAGACAAGAGACTATAGATTACTTCAAAGGTAGCAAAGGTGGAGGAAGGAATGATAATAGAATAGAATGGTACAAAGAAAGATAACAAAAAAGCTGCTAGCACAGTTTCCTGTCCCAGATACTAGACAAAAAGGTAGAGTTCTCCTTTGAATGCAATGTGAAAGATGTGCTTGATTCCAAAGTCATTCAATTTTGAATGTGACAACTTTGTAGAGTATCAAATCTTAGACAAAATGAAGTGATCTTACACTAAGGCATCAAATGTACAACTTCATTTAACTGACACATATACATGGGTGAACCAACAAGGCTTTGTTTATTTGATTGATCATGATTGTCAGTACTGTTATGATGGGGTAATTTGTTTGGTATTTTTTTCTTTTTTTTTCTTTTTTTCTTTTTTTTTCTTTTTTTTTCTTTTTTTTTTTTTTTGTGAAAGATTCTACAACTGTATATAGTGTGAACTGTGGCAGTAATACTGCTCTTTATCTACACAGCCACATGCCTCTCTGAGTGTAATAACAAGTCAATGCTAAAGGAAAGAATGCAGTATTGTTAGGATATTGCCTCCATCATCTAATGCCCTAGGAATCCATTTACAATTGGAATCCACTCCATCACTGAGGTTTTAGCGTTTATTAGGAACCTGAAGATCAATTTATCAAATGCAGGCTGCTGAAAAAAAAAAAAAAAAAAAAAAAAAGAAGACATTGCTTGAGGTTCTCCGCTATATTATACTGGAGTATCAGCACTTAAATGCCTGCAATATAATCTGAGACTTGTAATTAGTAATCATTCATTACAAGCTGAAAACACCTTATAGATCACTTAGAGCCCCAAAGGACTTAATTGTTAACTGCAGCTAGTCTTGTTTTATGGTTCCAATAACTAAAATCTATTGACTGATTTTATTATGGTTCGTAAAGAAAGAAATTGAGTGTCTCTTCCATTTTCCTCTAGCCTTGGGCATTTGCTGTCTGTCTTATTTTCTGTTACCATTAGAACTGAAAATCTGGAGAGGAGTACATTTCTTTGTATTATATGGTCAATGGAAATAAGCAATGTGTAAGCAATTGATGATATTAAATTAACATATTTAATCTTGAGTATCGAGCTGTAGTGCCCTGTTCATTAATATACTTAAAACCATATGCTTGCTTTTGTTTTTGGTGTCAGTTTGGTTGGGTGGGCAATGCTTAGGCACAACACAAGATATACTTATTGATTCTTAAAAGGTCTTTTTTCACACTTGAGCCAAAGCAGCTGGTAGAGAGCTAAAGAGCACTCAAGTCACCCAGATCTCTGAATATTGCTTTCTGCTGTACCATCTGTATCCTGTTAAATATTCTCAACTTTTGCCAAGTTTGGCCAATTTATATGTTAAATTGGTTGCTGAAAACAGGATCCAAGATGCTTGTGTAGGAGAAAAATAGTATTAAATTCAAACTCTTATGCATTAATCATTTGTTTTGGAAAAATCCAATTCAAGTTCTACTGCACAATTAATGGCAATGATATGTCAGATTTCTCAGCCTTCAAGACAAAAATAGGAGGCCAAGCGTGACTTCAGCACATTTTATTCCCATCTTCAGCCCTCAGAGGAGGTGTCATCCAGCTTCTTGTTGGAAGAGTCAAAAAACACCAGTCCTGTGAAGCAGCTGTAGAATCAATTGCAATTACAAATGCTTTTTCATCCAGTATATGATATAACCAAATGAGCCCTAAACTGGTTAATTACTGACATTTTACTGCCTCATAACCAACTAAACATAGAAACAATCCTGAGTACCATACATTTAGTGCTACTATTTGATAGTGATAATCTGTAAGCAAGTCAGTGTTGTAATTTTCTATTAGTTTAATTTATGGAATTAGGAAGACAAAAAACTCATCTCTGGATGAGATCCATCTTATGGGAAGCAGAATGAAGCCCGAATAATTGAAGAGGTAACAGTTAGCAACCTGCTGCTCCACCTAGATGCCCACAAGTCTATGGGGCCAGATGGAATCCACCCAAAGGTACTGAGGGACTGAGCGGAAGTGCTCACCAAGCCACTTTCCATCATCTATCAGCAGTCCTGGCTAACAGGAGAGGTCCCAGTTGTCTGGAGGCTAGCAAATGTGGTGCCCATCTACAAGAAGGGCCAGAAGGAGGATCCAGGGAACTACAGGCCTGTCAGCCTGACCTCGGTGCCGGGAAAGGTTATGGGGCACATCACCCCAAGTGCCATCACACAGCATGTATGGGACAACCAGGGGATTAGGCCCAGCCAGCATGGGTTTATGAAAGGGAGGTCCTGCTTCACTAACCTGGTCTCCTTCTATGACAAGGTGACCAGCTTAGTGGATGAGGGGAAGGCTGTGGACATTGTCTACTTGGACTTTAGTGAGGCCTTTGACACAGTCTCCCACAGCATTCTTCTGGAGAAGCTGGCTGCTCACAGCTTGGATAAGTGCACTCTGTGCTGGGTTAAAAACTGGCTGGATGGCCAAGCCCAGAGAGCAGTGGTGAATGGAGTCAAATCCAGTTGGCGGCCGGTCACGAGTGGTGTTCCCCAGGGCTCAGTACTGGGGCCGGTCCTGTTTAATATCTTCATTGATGATCTGGATGAGGGGATTGAGTGCACCCTCAGTAAGTTTGCAGATGACACCAAGTTGGCTGGGAGCGTTGATCTGCTGGAGGGTAGGAAGGCTTTACAGAGGGACCTGAACAGGCTGGATCAATGGGCCGAGGCCAGCTGCATGAGATTCAACAAGGCTAAGTGCCGGGTCCTGCACTTGGGTCACAACAACCCCATGCAACGTTACAGGCTTGGGGAAGAGTGGCTGGAGAGCTGCCTGGCTGAAAAGGACTTGGGGGTGTTGGTTGACAGCCACCTGAACATGAGCCAGGAGTGTGCTCAGGTGGCCAAGAGGGCCAATGGCATCCTGGCTTGTATCAGGAATAGTGTGGCCAGCAGGACCAGGGAGGTGATAGTGCCCCTGTACTCGGCACTGGTGAGGCCGCACCTTGAGTACTGTGTTCAGTTTTGGGCCCCTCACTACAAGAAGGATATTGAGGTGCTGGAGCATTTCCAAAGAAGGGCCACAAAGCTGGTGAAGGGTCTAGAGAACAGGTCGTATGAGGAATGGGTGAGGGAGCTGGTGTTGTTTAGTTTGGAGAAGAGGAGGCTGAGGGGAGCTCTCTACAACTACCTGAAAGGAGGTTGTAGGGAGGTGGGGGTTGGTCTCTTCTCCCTAGTAACAAGTGATAGGACGAGAGGAAATGGCCTCAAGTTGTGCCAGGGGTTTAGATTAAATATTAAGAAAAATTTCTTCACAGAGAGAGTGGTTAGGCATTGGAACAGGCTGCCCAGGGAAGTGGTACAATCACAGTCCCTGGAAGTACTCAAAAAATGTGTGGATGTGGTGCTTAGGGACATGCTTTAGTGGTGGACTTGGCAGTGAGGTTAACAGGTTGGACTCGATGATCTCAGAGGTCCTTTCCAACCTTAACAATTCTGTTTCTGTGATTCTATGGATGAGAGATTTTTCCTACAAATTGAAGATCTGCTGCATTGTGTCAGTGATGCTCCATCCACTGATTTCATGTCAGTAATCTCCATGCAGAGTTTGAGTCTGACCATGTCACTAAAACAAAAAAGTGCATTAAAAATGTCTTTATGTCTTTTTTTTTTTTTTTTTTTTTTTTAGGGGATCCTGCCTTTGTCTTTAAAGAAATCTGTAGCTTCCTGGCAAATAGAGATTTTAAAAAAATACTTTAACATATGCTGAGTCTGATTTTGTATCCCTTTGTTCTTCCTCTATCTAATTTTTCTTTTATATATTTTACTTTTACATTTTAAACTCTGCTATTGCAAAGACATTTACACCTTGACTGCAGATCTGTGTATATATTACCAGCAGTAAGACCTTGCCAAATTTCTGATATGATAGTTTCAGAGTCCCATTGTTCTCCCTCCCCACTGTAATACCATAAAGCATGGTCTTTTGCCACTTCTCACTCTTATCTTGAATGAATGTGTATTTATTTCAACGAGAATGCTTCCCTGCTGAGATTTGAAGATATACCAAAGTGGCCTAACTTCAATGTTAAACCAATTACTCAAGAAAGTAACTGTGGGTTAAATAACAATATAAATAGTTTCTAATACAAGCAAGCAGAAATAATTTCTTATGAATATTTGTGGATATGTTGCACATTCTTTCTTCCATGGCTCTCTATTTGACCTGTGGTAGCTACAAGAAAGGGAGTATTCGGGTCTAGCACACAAAGGCTACCATTACTTCATTTTTGAATAAAATTTCAAATTGATTCATTCAAACATTTCTTCATTTCTAACTCTTTTCTTGTTTTGGTCTTTTTTTGTCACAAGAAATACAAAGGCTTTGAAAAAGAGAAGAGAGTAAAGATTGCCTTGTTTCAAGATTTATTGAAAAAGAGATAAAAATACAATATTCTTTTTCCATAGTGAAACTTCACAAACTCTTCCTGAATCTACAAATCAGTCAAGCCTGTACTTGAGAATTCATGAACTGGGTGGGTCTGAAATGTAATGCCTTTGTTAATTTACTTGCAATTTTAAGTGCTCATTTTGGTTTTTTATATATATATGTGTGTGTGTGTGTGAGATAAGTGAAAATGTTGCTTAGCTGGCTTTTTAAAGTATAAAATATGGGCAATAATCTTCTTAAAGAGCTAAGTTATTCTTTCTAGCTTCCCTGATTTCATTGCAGCAAGTGGTACACAGAAGATGTGTTTTGCCTGTTGGATTTCTGCATTGCTTTTAACAGGTTTCTTGGTTCCAGTTCATCCAGGTGAAAATATAAATCTTGAAACATTGTTACAAACAATGACTTCAGACAATATATAATTAATTTATTGAATGGTAATTAAAATTTATTAAGATCTACATACAAACTATCAGCAACCAAGAAGAGATGATAGCCTTTCCTTTCTAAAACTGGCTTCACACTAAGAAAAAAACAATATATGTATTTTTAAGCAGCAAGTGTTGAATTACTCATTTGGCTTTCCAAATGGCAAATCAGAGATTTCACAGGTGGTGCCAGTGCTTCATGTCAAGTGTTATATCAGAATTCAATAGGACGACATTCTTACTTCATTATTAGGTCTCAACTACCTAAATTAAACTGGAGTTGTCAAATCCTCTGACTGGGTGATGATGGCTAATTTTCCCTATTTGATATTTATTGAAGAATTAAGATGCACTACGAATGCCATCTCTGAAATGAAATCATGCCAGGATTTTTAATCTTGTATTCTGCTGCATGAATTTTCACTATTATTATGCATTCATTTTTTAGAAATTTTAATAATATTTTCTAACAGGAGATGAATACAGGAATGATTTAAAGTTGGTCTCTGTTTCTTTAACTCTGTGGGACATGGATGGGGCTTAGCATGAAGAAACTGTTAACACCTGTAATTACCTGGCATTCAGTAATCTATCTCACAGTGGCTGCATTTAAGTAATGTCTATTGTAGTTTTACTTGATTAGCTTTAGGTGATATTTAAACTATTCTCTTAGATTTATCTTAAAACAAACAAACAAATAAAGAATCACAAAGTTGTCCTAAACTACTGTTGTACAAGAGTCTTTTTAAGTCTGAATCTTTCAAACTAGATTTCAATGAGAGTGAATCGATGAAGAATGAGGGGATGTGGGGACATAAGTTTTAGCTCAGAAATATGTAGAAACACCTTTGTTTACCAAATACCATAATCCTAAGTGGCCTTGCTAATGATTGGGTTTCTGAGAGCAATCTTATTCTGTGTGCTGTATACTGGTGCTTTTCTTTTGGGATTCAACAGCTCAGTTGTGGTTTATATACACAGGTTGCTTAGTACTCAGTAATATTCAGAAGAAAAATGGTTATATATGAAGATATGACTTAGTGTTTCTCTGTCACCCAGTGGCAGCAGAAACGTGGGCATTCCAGATTACTCTGTGAGGTAAAACCAGACAAATCGAAGATGAGATTTCAGATATTCAAACACTGTCAGGTCTGAAAGCAGTACAGCAAGAATGTCCCAAATATGTGTGGTTTACTGTGCATGCGTAAATTACCTTAACATCTCTGTCACAGCAGTTTATTTGCATGATACTCAAACTCAGAGTGAAAAGGTGATGAATTACTACTAAAGTAATTGTCCATTGCTGAAATGAAACCCCTCTGCAGGTCAGAGTGTGTTTCTCAATCTGTAATTTTATAAAGTCCTGTCTTTTAAAACAGGAGTATAAGCAAGATGCAAATTTACAATTCTTTCTTGCAGAAATCTTGAGTAACATACTTCTGTCTTGCCTTGGGATTACAATTTTCATGTATTTCAGTCTGTAACTCTTTCCTAGGCCTCTAACAATTTTAATTGCATCATAGTATTTCTTCTGCATTTCCAGAATTTTAAACTTGAAAAACCCATACACCAAGGGTCTCATCAAGAGTTTGTGGCCTAGAAAGGTGTTTTCAGAGCGCTTGTCTTCATTTACGTAATGATAGGATCATGGAATCTCAGGCTTTCAACAGTGAGAAAAGGAAAAATGCTTTCACACGTACAGTGATCTTAGCTGCTTCATGTTACTAAAAGCTTCCATATTATGGAGCTGTGCAAACTAATCACATTTTTCATAATAAAATTGTGAAAGATTCATATCAGTGTAAGGGATCATAAGAAAGTTATCACTATTATGAAAATATTTATTTTATTCTCATATGAATGCTGTTCTAATTGCACTGAACAATTGCCAGGGGCTGTGTAAGTGTAGTAAGAGCAGATTGTCTTTTCTCAGTTGGCCTTATATTTTGAATTGACCCATTGTCGTGGTTTCTTGCATGTAGACTCTCTAGGTCTCTTCACTTCAGGCTCCAGTGAATTACACACATAGCTGAGCTAGTCATACACGTTAACCCAAATACTGAAAGCAGTGCAGAAGTAACAACACAGACTGTACAGTCTAATTCATCTACCTGTTGTCACAGCTAGGTCTCATGTACAAATTATGCTAGCTAATGTGTCTCACTGTCACGCTGCAGCCCACTAGGTAGATACTGAACTGCCTCACAAAGATTAGCTGCTCAGGTAAAGTGTTTTAATTCCTAGTTTAAATAACAAAGTTGGAAAACTGCTACTTATTCTCCTAAGTACCTTTAAACCATCAGTGACTATTAAATATGAGTCCACTTCAAGGCCTGTATCCTTCTATCTCTTTCTAGCTGCACCTGTCCTCATTCTCTTTCTTTTTCTCTCTCACATGCTATTTTTTTCCCCCGCTTTATCTGTTGGACATAATAACAGCTGTATTTGTCATACATTTTCCATGCCGTCACATTCTTAATGTTTTTGCCCAACCCTCTGTGATTTGATCAGATGGCCATGAGGGAAGAGGATAAACTGGCACTCATTCAAACTTCTTCCTGTTAACCTTCAAGCATGATAAGATGGAGGGAGGGGAGAATAGCTGTTGTAAAATGATATTCTGCTTTTCTGTGTTTATTTCCATCACTGACTTCCGCATCAAATTCACTACTTTGTAACCTAAAACCAGATTTTTCTAACTGTCAGAAATACATGCTTGTCCTTTCTCTGAAAATCAAACTGGGTTCTTCTTGTCTCCTCATCCCCCACAATAAAGATTCTGGAATTAAAAGTTAACAGGCAGCTTGTGATAGTGCATGGAAAAGAATAACATGTTGTATTGTCTTTGCAGTGCTGACAGCATTAAATTCTTTGCTAGTAAATTAACAGCTGCATTTCCTGAGATACTGTGGAGGGTTGACCTTGTCTGGTCGCCGGATGCCCACCAAGCTGCTCTATCACTCCCTTCCTTAGCAAGACAGGGCAGGGAGAAAATAAGATAGAAAAAAACTCATGGGTCAAGATAAAGGCATCTTAATAAATTATATGAAGGACTCATTCATTCCTTTTACATGGAACTGAAGGTCTAGAAACCCCAACCAGCTAATTTATTTAAATGGTACAAATAAGGTCTCTGGTGCTTGGACTTCATATTCATTGGTGCAGTCCAAAGGTAATAAAAATATATCTAGCAAATAAACCGTAAATTAAGCAAATATGGAACATTAGAGATGCCATGACATAAGCTCTTTTACAGAGCCACTGCTGCCATCCTGCTCTTTTGCAAGAAAATTTTCCAGGAACACCCAATAATTTGCTTGTATTATTAGTAGGAGAATTACCTTCAAACTCAGATGCAAGAATAGGACATAGGAGCTCTATTTACTTCTGTTTTAAGAAACAGTTAAAACTTCTTCCTATAAGTCATATCCAAGACTAAAACAGGTACATCCTCTGTTTGATGGCATGAGGAGATCCACGGGATATTTCAATTTGAAAGTAAATATTTTTGGGGATGAAAGGGGAGGAGAGGCCTTCTTCTCCTGGCACAGTGCTCTGGTTGGTCTGTCCCTGAAGTTTTCTCAGTAGCATTTTGGACAAAAACCAAATGTTAAGGAATAAGAAGATAAGATCACAGACTATGAATGGGAGGGGGGCAGGCCACGATGCTTGACAATACTTAAACAGTAATTGTAAAATGAAAATAAAACACAGCACCAGGAAGAAGATGATGGATGAAGGGGAACAAAGTAGGGAAACACAGTTGCATAAAAATTCTGTTTAATTAGTCCAAGTGGAAAATATGTCATCAAGCTGTGGCACCGTCTCTGTCACTGCTATTCTTTCTTTCTAGTTGTACTGGTTTTGGCTAGGATACAGTTAATTTTCTTCATAGTAGCTTACATGGTGCTATATTTTGGATTTTAATGAAAATAGTGTCAATAACAATTACACAGCATCAAGGCTGTTTCTGATTCTCATTTTGCCCTGCCAGCGAGGAGGCTGGTGGTGCACAGGAAGGTGAGAGGGGACTCAGCTGGGACAGCTAACCCCAGCTGACCAAAGGGATATTCCATACCATATGACATCATGCTCAGCAATAAAAGCTAGTGGAAACAGAAGGAAGGGGGAGACATTCAGAGTTAAGGTGTTTGGCTTCCCAAGTAACCATTACATGTGATGAGGCCCTGCTTTCCTTGCTAAACACCTGCCTGCTGATGGGAAGTAGTGAATTAATTCCTTGATTTGCTTTGCAGCTTCTGTTTTACCTGTTAACCTATTTTAAGTCAACCCACAACTTTTCTCACTTACACCCTTTCAGTTGTCTATCCCATCCTGCTAGGGGGTAGTGAGTGAATGTCTGCTTTTTGCTTTTGCTTTTTGCTGTACTCCTTACCACCTTACTCTACTGTGCCTGGGAATGTTTTAATAACAGCAACAGCCATGTACCTGGGCTGGCAGATGGCCAGAGTATGGCTGTTCATCATGTGTATGGAACATGTTGGAACTCCAGTGTGAACTTGAGTCAAAGGGACTGTGACCTGTGGATAAGTCCACATGGGAGGAGGAACAGTCTGAAGCGTCTGTGGCCACGGTTATGTGCACATAACAGCAGGTACACTCCTGAAGGGTTTGTGGCCCAAGGATAAGTCCATGCTGGTCACCTGTCCAGATTGTCTGTGGCTGTGGATAAGGTCGTGCTGGAACACATCAAAGCTTCTGTGGCCATGGAAAAGTCCGTGCCACAGTAGGTATGCCCCTTAAAAGACTGTGGCCCATTGGAGTTCTACAAGATGACGTGACAAACATCATAAATATTTTATTGTAGCGTACACAGACTGATAAGGAGTAAGGAATATTCTTCCAGGGGACATTTGTGTCTAAGTTCCTGAGTTTGTACCAGTTTTCTAACTACTGAAAGACAGGCACAGCTACAGAGTGCTCCAGGAAGCATGTTAATTTTTTTTTGTAGAAATTCAGATACGGTGCATCATTCATGTTACCATGGAAGATCTGGCAATTATTTTAACAAACAAATGTGCCTACCGATATATTCGATACCACATTTCAGAACAGCATGTGATCTTTTTTCACATGAGGTTTCATGAAGCTGAATTTGAAGTGTACATAAAGGTTTCATCTTTATAATTTATTTAAAAGCAACTTTGATAACTTTGCTTTAAATGACATTGGATGCATTTCATGACAATGCAACATGTAATTGCTAGATACAGCAGCAAATCTATCATCACTAAGAAGTTTGTACCTTATGTGAGAATTTAATTTTTCATGTTGTTTTTATTAATTGATGTTAAGACTTTTGCCCTCTACATGCCTACAGTTCTGTAGTTTCTTTTCTTTTTGCAACATCTATCACATAGACCAAAGATGTTTCAGATATAGAAACCCATCCATCAAGTTTTTTCAATGGACAACTATATTCTGCTCTACAACTGGCTATTCTACTTTCATCTCAGCATCTTATTTAATTTTTTTTGCAAGTTAGAACATTTCATATGATTGACACAGCTGACATATATTAGATAAAATAGTAGAACATTTTTATAGAAAAGCTATTGTCCCTTATGAAAAAAGAACCATCCATTATTATTTCAAGATTAAAACACTTTACATTCCCCCCAACCAGGAAACCAAATGCTTAGGTGATGTCATTTAGTATAGCTCCACTGACTTCAGTGAAGCTCTGCCAATTTTATATCAATTGTGAAACTACTTTCTGCATTCCTTTTTGAGTGGATTTAATGGGGATTATTGTCCGTTTCCATTGTAAATGCTGAAATAGTGCTTATTGTCCTTTTTAGCTGAATGTTATTGAGCACTTTGTGTATCTTCTCCCTTTTTATCATTTGTGCTGCTCAAGAAAATCTGGTGTGGAGAAGATAATTTGTAACCAGTGACTAAAAGAATGACAAAACATTTATTTTAAGAAGAAAGACTTCTCAATGATCATGAGGAACAGACTTCAAAAGGATCACTGAGCTTCAGCACATATAGGTCAGTTTTTTTAAAAGGGTGTGAGGGCTGCCACTCAGAAGTGGACTATTTAATTGTAATATGGAAGAAAAGCTGCATTCAGAGAGTTTAGATTTTTAGCAGAAATTAAGGGTTTCAGAAACCACGGCAGGAGTCAAGGGTTACTGAAACAATCTCTTAGCTCTCATTGTAAGTTTAAATAGCCACAGACAAATGAAGAGGCCAGCATAAATTTCCATAAAGAAGCACGTATAATCATTTATTTTACATGTTAATAATAATAAGTGCAAAATTAACTACAACTTTTTAGAAAAAAAGGATACATCAAAATAAGTATTCTCAGTCCTGGATTCCAAACTGTTAAAAATAATTTAATGGAAGAAATCAGTCTCCTACAAATATCAAACAATCCTACAAGTCCAAAGCAAAGGGCACTTATATTGACTTTTCATGCAGAACACATTCTTTTCCATGGCAGAGGTGCTTTTTTAGTGATTTATTTTTAAATAAAAGTCTCTAATATGCAAAGATGAAAAGCAGGAAGGAAATTGTTGAAACCAAAAGATGTGCCAGCACATAGCGGAATGTTCTGTGATAGACTATATATTATGACTTAGTATTTTGGACTGCTCCTAATAAAGCAACATGAATAACAAAATAATAAGGTCCCAATTAGACATGATTATTTTATGTGATACAAAATGAATAGTGATTTATGATTTTCCTTCTACTACTTAATGCCATCAGGTGAGTGGGTTTTTAGACGCTTTCCCTTTGGCATGATCGTAATCAAAGCAATTTCCATTCCCTCCATAATCATCCACACATTGGCAGAGGATAAAATCATTATTTCTGTACCAAATGAAAAGACGTTGCCTTATTAATATTTCTGAAGGAAAGACCTGTGGCATTTAATGATCACTAAACTCAGTAACTACTGAAGTTTATAAATACCTGATTGATTTATGGGTGTAACTCTCCATAAACTTCCAGTGGGAGCTGGTCATTCAACTGCTTTTTCTGGATCTAGGTCTCAGGGCTTATGTGATTTGCAGGAGACAGTCTTTATTCTGTGTTATGCTGCAGGGACTTGTTTCTGTTACCAGATCTTCACTTTGCTCTGAAATTATCACATCTAGGAACAAACACAGAACTCCTCAGGCCAATCATTCATTTGCATTACAGGCGATGTTAATTTTGCTGTTTCAGAAACTGCTAATGTTTTTTTACCAGGCAGTGAGGAAATTGAGAAAAAGGGTTGAAAGGTAGTAGAATCTCTTGCACACAAATAACATTTGAAAAATAAGCAAAATGCTATTTTTTTCCTATGTAATGTTTAAGGTAAAGGTACGCTTAATGTGGATTAATAATAGAAAAATGTCAAAAGATACTCATGAGAATGCCATCATTTGTCCTTGTAAAGTTCAGCATTTCTCTATTTCTCCCAAGCTTATTTGTAGCAACTGAAGATCTGGTTAATAGCATTCAAAAGGTCTTTTTACCACCAAATCTGTGAGGCTGTGATATGTTCAAGGGTAAAAAGAGGCAATCAAATTATAACAGCATAAGGCAAAAAAGAAGCTGCATTTAAATGCAGAAGAGCAAGAGAATATCTATCTTCCTGTTGATTTGCTGTAAGCTTTATACCGTAACCATGCTTGTTTACTAAGACTAGTTTGTAGTGCTGGTCTGCAGACGTATGATCCTTTCCTTTCTTGCATGGCTCATTCAGGTGCCAATAAAAACTCTCTTTTTGCATCACAAGTATGTGAAGGTCTATTTTTTTCCATGTATATTCCTTCAAAGGGGAGTGAGGAAAGGTTCCAGTTAAAGAATGACTTGAGAAGCATGGTCTTTTTGTCTATGGGAAAGCCTGGTAAGGGAATGCACCTGAAACGCACTATCAGGCACCTGTTTTTTAGCAATTCTGCCACACAAAATCCCATTACATTAGTGTTGTGTTAATTATTTCTTCTAAGGTCATTGAAACTGGTACATTTACTCAAGTAGTAATACCAGTGCTACAGTTATTGAGCTACAAAATAAAAGTAAATTATGAATTTAACTTATAATTTTAAAAAATCTAGGAAACAAATATGAAAATTATATAATCCTAATCGAGTTTCTGTATATTTTTTGTGTTTTCTTTAAGATGTGCCTTTCCTTTCTAAATGGTTACCATGTGACAATAATTATGAATTATCCTTCTTATTTAATAAAATTCTGCAGCATCCTGCACTGAATACTTGCTGGGTATCTCCTGACTAAGAGCACGCTGTATTTAAAGGAAAGAAGTGGATTTTGCCTTTTCAGTTGCATTTGTGTAGAACAGACTGCTTGCATTTTCAAAGATTGCATATGGACTTGCAGTCTTTGTATGATAATTTTGTACCTTTCTTCTTTCAGTCTCCTCATCCCTCCCCTCCCCCCAGAGTAATCCTGCCAATATTTTATAGTTTGCGTAATTTGTAGGGAGGTTGTTATTTATCTAGCACATATGTGGTTTATTTTAGTTTTAAAGTTGTTATTTATAAATGACATTGACTGCATTGATATTTTACAGTTAAAGTGTATGAATTATGTACTCTGGCACCATTTGGCTAGATATGCTTTTCTTCCCTACTGGGCAATACAATCCAGATTATTAGCTGTTTCAGCAGTTAGCTCAAATGCTGATAATTCTGGGCTGTGTGTCTGTGGTGTATAGCTCTTCTTGCATAGCTCCTCATGCTGTCTATCCAATGTCTGGGAAACCTTCCTGGGCCATTTTCCCAACATATGGTCCACAGCAGCCTTTCTGTGCCCATATGGCACAGGTGTTGAGGCCATTTCTGCTGGCTTCCTGCCAAATTTTACTGAGCTATACAATCAGATTAGTCAAAGTCATTTCACTGTTGGAGTTCCTTTTCCTTTTTTTCCATTAGTATGAGCATATGATTGGTTGTGAAATGAAAATAAATGAACACTATACAAATCTCAGTAGAGATTCTTTCACTTTATCTAATCTTGTTTCTGGCCCATACATCAATATATTTCACCTGCAGCCACTTCATAAAATTCAAATATGCAAAAAACAAAGTTCCATGTCATAGAAGTTAATAAGAGATTTGGCTTTGATTTAAATCAGCAAGAGAACAAAACCTACACAGGTGAATTCTTTAACAATACAGATTCCAGAAACTGTACATGTAGAATGTATTGTACATATAATGCACAAAACCTATTAATGTATTACCAATTATTTCAGTTATTTTCATCACAGTTCCATTCTGGATATTCCAGTCTTGCTTTGGGCCATTGTATTGCACTGAAGTACCTAGTGCCAGGTAACTTACTACTCACAGGCCAGAGCAAACATCATCTTTAACAGAGTTGACTGCTGTTCTTCTAGCATCTTGTCATTTGATTTTTTCATGTCTGGCTTTCTGTTTGCTCTACCTCTTTAATCACTGGCTTAACACACTTTCAGAATATCTTTGTATACTTTCTGTGTATTATTCAAAGGGTTCTGTCTTTCACATATCTTTACACCTCAGTAGTAGGAATTTTCCTGTGTAGAATTAGCTGCTGTTTTTTAACTTGGATCAGGATTTGGGGTGGTTTTGGTGGGTTTGTTTGGTTTGGGGTTTTTTGTTTTGTTTTGTTTTTTATTCTCTGCAGCAGACATGAAACATCATTTCCTTTAATAAAACATTGTAATGTTCCAAAATACTTTTTCTTCCATTTCAAAACAAAACAAAACAAACTCCCAAAGTACTTTAAAAGATTTGAAAGAAGAAATATACACATGCCTGTGCCTTCAGTATATCAAATAGAGTAGTGGATAAAGTTTATCTCCTGATTCAGAACTATAAATTAAAATATTCCATCCATACTCATCAGGCTACTGGCTATTCTGCAATAGGCAGTAGTCTTGAAGCTGAAACCAACACAGGTCTGAAGAATTTTACTACTGAAAGATTTGTTGAAACACAAACATTTCTGCAAAACTTATCATCAGTTTCAGTGAGAAAATTGGACAATTTCGATCTGCCACATTATTTTTATATCCTATAGTTGTCGTGACTTTTGGGATCCAGTTTTCAAGGTGTATCTGTTGTATTAATTGTATTTCTACTGACTCAAAAAATTGCTGCTGATCATTTCAATATTATTAATCCCTTACTTATTTTGTTTCTGTTTGTCTGATGGAAAAGCACATCATTTTCCAATATCAATCTCTTGTTAAATTTAGGACTTATCAAATTCACTGGGGGTGTTAGAACAGGATGCCTAGAACTAGACAGATTATTTTCTTTTTTTCTGTGAAAAGATTTTATTTAACTGATATTTGTTGTACACTCATGCCAGTGGATTTCCCACTGAAAGTACTATGAATTAGAAATGAATTAATGGATATCACTAATAAAGTAAAATATCTTTTCTTTAACCTAATGAAAATATATAGTTGCCTTACAACCACTGAACTTCTTTACCAAAAATGAATCACATGATGAGGCAAAGAATGGTAGAATTACTTCTCTTCTGTGAAGCACTTAATATGTATTATTCAATTCTTAGAATCACTACCAAATATTTTTTACTACTTTCTGAATTTTGTTCTGCAGATAAATGGGTGAAATTCCAGCTGTGTTGCTAAATTTTGATATATCTTGAGTAAAGATTTTTGTTTCTGATCCTGATTGGTTGGCAAAGTATACACTTGTAGTTCAAGGACCTCATCTCTATTTGTTATTTGGAAATTAGATATTATACTTCCAGAATTTTTTTTTAGTCTGATAGATTTTAGTGGAAAGTAGTAAGAAACATGGAATTTTTTTCCAAAAAGGGAAAACACCAATCACAGAGATAAATTTTATATATAACCCACTTCTGTTCAGTCATGTGATGATAATTTTCTACTCGAAAAGATACTTTCCCTAAGATGGGTGAGGTGTTCTCCTTTCTGCTAGCATGACTGAATTTAGTCAGTTTTTTCATTTATGTTGAGGTACATGAATCTGTTTCATATCACTTCAAAAGTCAGCTTTTTTGTTTCATTTTACTAGAATCTTTGTGAATTCAGTTCATATCCAGTATTCAACACACTCATATATCATGACTTTAAAAGCAAAACAAAGCAAAACAAAACATAACAAAACAAAAGAAAAAAAGCAAAACACTTTTGTCCTGTTTCTCTTGTCCTTATCAATATGCGGTATGAGTAACGGAATTTCCCACAATAAGGTATATGTTATACATATATTTTTTATATCAGGTCATGTAGGGGTAAGAAAAAGTCTGTCACAACCATCTGTTATGTGTGTAATATCATTCAATGGACTGATCACGAGCAGTCAATTAGTGGATTATTGAAGCCGTACGCTTCTGAAATCCCAGTTTTATTTTCCACAGAATACATGCTGCCAAAACTTTTAAAATAATATTTACAATTAATAAATGTTAAGAATTTATAAAAGAAAAGAATGCAACATTTTTCTGCACTGTAGTTACTTTAGAACTGATAAATTTATATGTTATCATAATTACCTTTCTTAGGACTGAAACAGCAAAGCTGTTCCTAGGACTCATGATGGATATGGTGCTGACTGATTTACTAAAAAAAAAATACATGCAAAAGAATGGAAAGCAAAGATGTCAATTGATGTGACTTCAGGAACAGTACTTGACCAACCTCCTCTCCTGGGCACTCTCAGAGTCTTGTTAGACGGTGTAATTGCTGGCTACCAAGACCTTTTCTGGTTACCTTTTTAGCTTTCCAACTCTTTGTAGGATTCAAGCTTTGTCACTGACTTAAGATTTCAAGAAACTGTCCTACTGAGTGGATTCTATAGCTGTCCTCTTCCTGGCATCTGAAATCCATGGAGAAAATGTGTGTCTTATTGTGCTTGGAATATGCTTCTCAAACCTATGATGTTTTGTGCAAGTTATTTCCAGAAGTTCTTTTGGCTATTGTAGACTTTGGCCTTCTGGACTTATTTTTCCAGAAGCCATGTAAATGATCTGAGAAAAGATCTGAAAAATATTGTTCCAATATAGAAAATCTTTCCATAGAGTCAGAAAACTCTGTAGTTTTACTTAACAGTCCAAACACAAAGGTCATGTGGAACACATAAACATACAGAAAAGCAGTGCTCCACAGGTTTCATGTTGTCCTTTAATCTTTGCCAGAGCAAGTTACTGGTGCAGCTCCCCTTGTTCTGAACTAGAAGAAAACATCCTTCCCAAGTAAAGTCATTACTGCCTTCTTGGAACATTGGGCCTTTTCTTGCTCATTCTTTGGCTGGGGAGAAATTATAAAGCCATTCCAGGTGACCTCTTAGATAAGACGGCCTATATCTGTTAAATCAGTTTTACTCAGTCAGAACTAGGCAATTATATAGCATATGTATTTTTAAGTAAAGAACCATTGTCTTTTAACCCCTAAACTTACATATCTGATAATATGCTTTCAACAGAACAAAGCTAGCAAGTAAGATCAAACTAAATGTTCCTTTAAGATGAAAACAGTATTCATTTTCCCTTTTTATAATCCTCTCTACTCACAGTTGTCCTTTGCTTGTTTTGATTACAGTATTTATATATATACTATTGCGTCTGTTCAGCTCAATAAAGATGAGGAGAGTTTTTTTCTTTTCTGGCATAGTATTCTGAGGAGTTAGTGAGCTGTGTGACTGAGAGAGAGCTGCAGAGCCAAGGCAGAGAAGACAGTAGAATTACACAGCCACAAACAGTCTTGAACTAAGACAACCTCTCTCTGCAGAGGTATTGGATTGACTCAGCCAGCTGCTGAAACCTAATCTTAAGTATGAAGAAACACATATTTAAATGGAAGTGGACAGTATAAGAGTGAAAGGCCATGCACACAAAACAACACTGGCAAATAGATAAGATAGAAACAGAGTTGATAATTTCATATACCATTCATAAGGCAAGATTTAGCAACATTAACAAAAGGAAAATTCACCCACGTACCAGGAGAAAATTAAGTAGTTCTGCATAACTGCTTTGTGTGACCTGCCATCTGCTAGTCAATCACTTCAAAGTTTTTGAATGAAATTCAAACTGTGGTAAAAGAAAGAAGTCTGCCACTGACTTGTCAGCTGTGGTGGGTACTTTTTGTGGCATGTACACGTGACTCTGCACAATAGCTGAAAACAGCTGCCTTTTATTTCTTATATCTTTCTTTCTTTGTCTGAATCTGCAGTGAATCTTGCCTTTTTATATGCCCTTTGAGAATCTCTGGTAGTGATGGTACTTCCTGTCCACGCATTACAATATATACTGCAATCTTCTGTCACACTAGCTTTAGGCACAGGCAGTGCTTTAATCTGCTGGCACCTAAAACATATCTACTTTCTGGATTCTTATTCCCAAACAACACACACGATAGTGGTCAACTTCAGGTAATCTGCTCATTTTTTTCATGCAAAGATTTTTTTTTTCTTACCTGGTCTTAAAAAAAGAAATTTTTGTTGTTTTGCAAAAGCTTCAGTGTAAACAATAATCAACATAGCACCAAAATATAAAAGACAAAATTGGCTCTGCATTTAAAAGAGGCTCAGGTGTTTATTGAATTCTGAAGAAAGAACTTGTTATTTTCCAGTTTACACAACGACATCTCAATTATCACCTTCTGTATATCCAAGTTTTGATTCTTAATTGACAAAACACGACAAATATGTATTTATTCAGCTATCTCATTTCAAGAGAGCAAAAAAGAGGAAGGGGGAAGCATGGGACTCATGGTAAGTCCTCAAAATGATAGGGAATAAGACAACTTAAAACTAGACATTACTTGTACAAAATGCAAAACTTCTTAAAATGCCAGTAAAAGTGTAAATGTAGCTTATATATCCCCTTCAGTGCACCATTCCTGACACGGAACCTTTTTTTAACACTTCATCTGGAAAAGATGCTGATATAAAGGCATTTGACAACTTCCCTTGTCACATTCTTTCATGCCTTATATCAGTCAACTGGATACTTTCAAGTGACAGCAAAACTAAAACACTGGGGCAGAGGCAAAGAATGAAGAAAGTAAAAACATTGAATAGTTTTGCAATACCTTATAAGCATGGGTTGGATGCACTAATTTTCTCTTCAAAACTTGAAAACTAGAAAGAAACATTGCTTTAGAATTACTAAAGGTGGAATGCAGGTTTTATCTGCCCCTCTAATACACAGATAAAACTGACAACACTTTCTATAAACAGATTGTACCAATTTGAACTAATGGTTATGAGAAACAAAATGGGCTTTTATTTTGGCTGGGTTTTAGGCAACTTGTAAGCATAATAATGACTCCAGGCACAAAACAATAAGCTGGTCCTAAAACACCGTGGGTGTGTGTCCCGGTTTTGGCTAGGACAGGGTTAATTTTCTTCCTAGTAGCTGGTATAGTGCTGTAGTTTGGATTTTGTTTGAGAATACTCTTGATAACACACTAATGTTGTAGTTGTTACTAAGTAGTGCTTACACTAAGTAAAGGGCTTTTCAGTTTCTCATGCTCTACTGACTGAGAAGGCTGGAGATGCGCAAGAAGCTGGGAGCAGGCACAGCCAGAACAGCTGACACGAACTGGACAAAGGGTTATTCCATATCATATGACATCATGCTCAGTCCATAAACTAGGGGAAAGTTGGCCACAGGCCACTGCTTGGAACTGGCTGGATATCTGTTGGCAGGTGGTGTGCAATTGCATCGTGCATCACTTGCTTTGTATATTCTTTTATCATTATTATTATTGTTATTGTTATTACTATTTTATTTTATTTCAGTTATTAAACTGTTCTTATCTCAACCTACTGTTTTTTTTCACTTTTACTCTTCGAATTTTTTCCCCCATTCCACGATGGGGGGGAGTGAGCAAGCAGCTGAGTGGTGCTCATTTGCCAGCTGGGGTTAAACCATGACTGTGGAAAAACAAAGACTTCTCATTGGCAGAAATTTCATATTTTATAACTAAAAGGTACTTCTAAGTCAGCTTCAACATTAATGCGTGTCCCTCAGAACAGTGGGAAGAAATTACCAATGGGTGATTTTCGCTCAGAAGGCTTTGGTAGTGGTTGGAAGAGTTGTTACTGTCAGGACTCTGCTTGGACATTGATTAGCCTGTAATGAGTGTCAAAGATGGGGAAGCCTGCCATGCTTCAATACAATAAAGTGAAAAATGGTAAGCGTAAACTTAGAGAACTATATTCTCTGCTGCTTCTCTCCTGGCCAAGAGTAAAAAAATCTACAAATCAAAATCTGTGAATGCAAAATACACATCTCTGTCCCTTGAGGATTTCTTTCATATTCCATAACCTAAAGTTCTATGATATTTATAGTGCAGTAAATATGTCTTTTTAAAAAATACTTGTGAATAACCTGTGGAATAAGCTGAGTATTTGGTACTCAGCCTTTTCCTCATCAAAAATAAAGCAGATCCCCCAGATGTAGGAGAATAAAAGGACTGATGATCCTACTTTGTTCTCCTATCAACAAGTCGATCAGATCATATTGTCAAAATATAAATTAAGGTATTATGATACTGAAATATTTCTCAGGTGTTCGTATATTAGAAGTTATTATATTCTTACAACAAATATACTTTTAAGCAAAATATTTTTAAAATTTAATTTGGAGTCCTTGCTTCAATTGTAAAAGTAACATGGAATAAAACATAAAGAATTGATAAACACTGCTTATAATTTCTTATAAGAATTGTTTACTTTAATTTATTTAAAGTATATTATAAAATAAATTAAAAAAAAACTGTGTATATAACAGACCATCAGTAATGGTAACTGCACCTTGAATGTATTCCCAACATGTACAAGTATATATGTTGTACAGAGGTATAAATCGCTCTTGGCCCTGATGTGGATTTCTAACCCGCTTTTGTGCTCAAATTCCATACCACAGTTTATCTAAAACTTCTGGTTTGAGGCGTTTTGCTTGTTCTCTTTTGAAAAATTGACGTAAAGGTGTTTTCTGTTCTTAAGCATAAGAAAATGCAAAACAAATGGTTATATTCTGAGTATCCTTAGAACTATGCAAAGCTTTCTCTTTTAATATTGAATTTGGGGGCAAATTAAGCCTTCACTGAGAAACAGCACTAACACTGTCTTCAAGAGAAAATTCCTTTTTATTTATCTGAGTTATGAATATTTAAAAATCACATATGGCAGGATTTTTCCTAAGCACTTATGATTGGCTTAGCTGTTCCAGTGGAATTAATGGTAACATGCCCATTAAATTCAATGCAAGCAAATTTAAAGCCAAGATTTTTAGTGTTGTTCTCCGCAGACTTGTATAGAAGATACAAGTAGATTTTAAAATAGTGGATTCTCATTTGGAATGAGTTGGATTTGATTCCATCAGAGTTGGTAGCATAACAGTTGTCTTTTTGTCAGTGTAAACTAGCAGAAGCCATTTACTGTCTTTGTGTAATGAGACAGCTGAAACTATAATAGCCATGAGTGAAAACACAAGCTCATGTGTTTAAGCAGAAGCTGAAATAGGCAATACAAGAAGTTTTCGTAAGAATCAGCACAGCAATGGCTGAGATGAAGTCACTGATTATACTAGAAAGAGTTGACAATCTGATACAGAAGGTACCAAACTGTGAGGAGAAGGTGATACACCAGATGTGTTCACTGCCATTCAGAGAGATCTGGAAAGGCTGGAGAAATGGGCCGATAGCAACCTCATGAAATTCAACAAAAGACAGTGGCACACCCTGCAGCTGAGGAGGCATAACCCCATGTGTCAGTACACACCAATGGCCCATCAGCTGGTGTGCAGCTTTGCAGAGAAAGACCTTGTGATCTTGGTGAACAATAAGCTGACCATGAGTCAGCAATGTGCCTTTGCAGCAAAGAAGGCCAGCACCATCTTGCCACATTAGGCAGACCATTGCAAGCGGATCAAAGGAGGAAGTCCTTCCCCTGTACTCAGTTAAAATGAGACACATCTGGGTGCTGTGTCCAGTGCTGGGCTGGACAAGAGAGACATGGATATACTGGACTGAGTCCCCTGGGGAACCATGAAAATTATGAAGTGACTGGAACATCTGTCACATGGGGAGAGGTTGAGAGAGCTGTGAGTGTTCATCCTGGAGAAGAGGTGGCTCAGGGGGATCTTCTTCAGGTCATAGAATCATAGAATCATAGAATATCCTGAGTTGGAAGGGACCCACAGGGATCATCGAGTCCAACTCCTGTCCCTGTATAGGACAACCCCAAAAATCATACCATATGTCTGAGGGTGTTGTCCAATTGCTTCTTGAATGTTGTTAGGCTTGGCGCCGTGACTACCCCATGGGGGAGTTTGTTCCAGTGTTCCACTACCCTTCGGGTGAAGAACCTTTTCCTAATGTCCAACCTAAAACACCCCTGGCATATCTTCCTGCCATTCTCTCGGGTCCTATCATTGGTCATCAGGGAGAATAGTACCTGCCCCTCCTCCTTCCCTCGTGAGGAAGCTGTAGACTGAGATGAGGTCTCCCCTCAGTCTCCTCCAGGCTGAACAGACCAAGTGACTTCAGCCACTCCTCATACGGCTTCCCCTCTAAACCCTTTACCATCTTTGTGGCTCTCCTCTGGACACTCTCTAGTAGCTTTGTGTCCTTTTTGTACTGTGGCACCCAAGTACTCAAGATGAGGCCACACCAGTGCAGAGTAGAGTGGGACAATCACCTCCCTCAACCAACTAGCAATACAGTGCTTGATGCACCCCAGGACACAGTTGGCCCTCCTGGCTGCCAGGGCACACTGTTGGCTCATGTTCAACTTGCTGTCGACCAGAACCCCCAGATCCCTCTCTGCAGGGCTGCTCTCCAGCCTCTCGTTCCCCAGTCTGTATGTACATCCAGGGTTGCCCTGTCCCAGGTGCAAAATTCGGTGCTTGCCCTTGTTAAACTTCATACGGTTGGTGATTGCCCAGCTCTCTAATTTGTCCAGATCTCTCTGCAGGGCCTCTCTGCCCTCGAGAGTGTCAACGGCTCCTCCCAATTTTGTGTCATTGGCAAACTTTGATAACAAACCTTCAAGTCCTGCATCCAAGTCGTTTATGAAGATATTGAAGAGCACTGGCCCCAAGATGGATCCCTGAGGAACTCTGCTAGTGACCGGTCATCAGTTTGATGTAGCCCCATTTACTATAACCCTTTGAGCCTGACCCATCAGCCAATTGGTCACCCATTGCATTATGTGTTTATCCAGCTGTATGCCGGACATTTTGTCCAGGAGGATACTGTGAGAGACAGTACCGAAGGCTTTACTGAAGTTCAAAAAGATTACATCGACTGGCTTCCTTTGGTCAGCTAGGTGGGTAATGTCATAGAAGGAAATTAAGTTTGTTAAGCAGGACTGTCCCCTCGTGAATCCATGCTGGCTGGGACCAATGACTGCATTGTCTTTCAGGTGTTTTTCACTAACTCCCAGAATAATCTTCTCCATAATTTTGCCAGGCACAGAGGTGAGACTGACAGGCCTGTAGTTACCGGGGTCATCCCTGTTGCTCTTCTGGAAGACTGGGACAATGTTTTCCAGCTTCCAGTCAACTGGGACCTCTCCAGGTTCCCAAGAGCATTGAAAAATCATTGAGAGAGGTCTTGCTATGACATCAGCCAGCTCTTTAAGTACCCTCAGATGAATCCCATTGGGCCCCATTGACTTATAGGGACACAGCTAGAGCAGCAAATCTCACAGAATTTTGGGGTTGATTGGGAGTTTGTCTTTCTCGCAGTCATGGTTCTCTAGCCCAGGGCTCTGGGGGTTCCAGAGCCCATCATTGGTGTTGAAGACTGAGGTGAAGAAAGCATTAAATGTCTCTGCTTTGTCTATATCCCTGTTTGTGAGGTGACCGTGCTCGTCAAGTAACGGGCCAATGTTATTTCTGGCCTGCCTGTTGCTATTTATATATTTTAAAAAGCCCTTTTTATTGTCCTTCACAGTATGGCCAGCTTCAGCTCTAGTTGAGCTTTGGCCACGCATATTTCCTCCCTACAGTGGCGAACAGCATCCCTGTAGTCCTCCCATGTCACGTGACCTTGCTTCCACTGGCCATACATTTTCTTTTTTCACCTTAGTTCTAGAAGAAGATCCCTACTGAGCCAAGCTGGCCTTCTGCCTCGCCTGCTTGACTTCTGACAGTTTGGAATTGACTGTTCCTGTGGAATTTTGGAATTGACTGTTTGGAATGAATGTTTGGACTTGAATGTTTGAATGTTTGAATTGACTGTTTGGAATTGAATGTTTGGAATTGACTGTTCCTCTTAGGAGGTGGTACTTAAAAAGTGACCAGCACTGATGGACCCCAGCACCTTCAAAAGCTTTTTCCCAGGGGAGCTTACTAAGTAGTTCCCTGAGCAGCCTGAAGTCAGCTCTCCCCATATCCAGAGTTGAGGTCGTGCTGGCAGTTTTCCTTCTGTTACCATAGATTTTAAACTTGACTGCTTCATGGTCGCTGTGGCCACGGTAGCCACCAATTGCCACTTCACCCACGAGACCCTCTCTGTTAATAAGCAGCAAGTCAGGAAGGCACCTTTCCTGGTCGGTTCTCTTAGTACTTGTATCAATAAGGTATCCTCCAGATGGTTTAGGAATCTTCTGGACCTGTTTGTACTAGCTGTGTGGTATTCCCAGTTGACATCTGGCAAGTTGAAGTCCCCCATAAAGACAAGGGCAGATGACTTGGAAGCATCCCTTAGTTCCTTAAAGAATAACTCATCTGTGTCGGCATCCTGGCTGGGTGGCCTATAGTAGACTGCCGCAACGACATCTGCTTTATTTGTCTGTCCCTTAATCCTTACCCAGAGGCTCTCAGCTGTGCCATTGCCAACTGCTAGCTCCATGCATTCCAGCCCCTCCACTGCATACAATGCCACCCCACGTGTAGGTGTAGGTATATAAATACCTGGGAGTATTATTATAATACCCTGTAGGTGTATAAATACCTAAGAGACTGTGTTAAGGAGAAGGAGCCAAACTTCTCAGTGGTGTCCAGTGACAAGACAAGAGGCAATTGACACAAACTGAGATACACGGAAATAATTCTAAATAGAAGAAAAAAAGGTTTTATTGTGAGGGTCGTCAAACAATAGAACAGGTTGCCCAAAGAGGCTCTGATGTCCTTGTTCTTGGACATATTGAAGCCTGCCTGGACACAGCCCTGGGCAATGTGCTTCTCTGCACATCTGGGTGAGTGTAGACAACCTCCAGAACTGCAGGCCAGCCTCACTTACTCTGTGATTCTGTGATAGTTCTATCAGGAAAACCACTGCCAAAAAATAACTAGGAGCAGAGAGAGAGAGAGATTGAACAATTACAAGACACATCGTCATGGCTTCATGATTCTGACAAAAGTGACTTTGAAGCTTCTTGCTTTATAAGATATAGTTGGAGCCACTAGTGAAGTAAATGCCACCTGTTGCTTGGTATCTCATGTGATGACAGAGCAGGAAGTCTTTATTCACACTTCATTGTTGTCCACTTTATCTAGAGACACATGTATTCCACCATCAATATATCTTTTTATCAGAAACAGAAAACCCACAAACCTGAAGTAGTTGCTCAGATCAACTCAGATCATACAGCAATACAGTTGCTGTATCAGAGCTACAATAATGTTTCTTAGAAACATATGAAACGATATATTTTTCTCTTTTCCCCCTATTTTTCCCTATTCCAATGTTTTGCTTTCTTGTTTCTTGCATTCTATAGGCATCTGAGATGCAGAAGAGGACAGGAAGAAAGCAAAATGGAGAATATTAGAGAGGAGCAGATAGTCTGTAAGCAATTGTTATAAAAGCATAAGATATCTAGAATGTCACACTATGGCTGTCAAGCTGGATGACGTGTTTTGCATTAGAAATCTGGAGAATTGAAAATTTCCATTTAAGATAAGCTACAGTTGTAATTTCACTATGTCAAGTTTATCAGAAGCTTACTTTTGGTAAACTTCTGAAAAACGATTGTCAATGACAGTAGTGGAACAGAGTGCTGTTTTGTTTACCTTTAGCAAATACCATATTGACATGTAGTTTCTATAGCTTGATAATAAGCAGTATTTTGTTGTAAAGTTTATGATGACATCTATAAGCTTACATTTATTTCTGACCAAAATCTCATGGAAATTACCTCCTCAATTCAAAAATACTGTATCAATTTTTAAAGTATATGTCATAGCTTGATTTACACTAACTGATGCTTCAGTCAGTTCACATACAAGAAGGTGAACAACCTATTCCTATCCCATATTCACCAAGCAGTAGCTTGGTAGTTAAGAAATGTCTAAGCACAATAGGATAATCTCTTGGTTTGTTATGGCATTGCTTCTTTTTGAATGCTCCATTTGTGTTGGATGTTTAACTTCATACCTAATATACCAAAACAAACATGGGGTACTTTGGATGGTATTTAAAACAGTACAAAGTTGATGCAGGAAGATGATTTTTTGCAGACCACCAGCTACTGATGCCATCTGCAGGTGGTAGGAACACTTCTTTTTCTTTTTTTTTTAGTTTTCTTGAGATAAAGTATTTGTTACAGTTGATGAGGGTACAGATTATAAATATAATTCAACTAAAATATAGAAACATGGGAAATATTTTAAACCTTTGTGATGCTTTGGGGGGAAAAAATACTGTTTGATTTCTGATGCTAAGGCGGCATCCTTGACAGGTTCCTTTTCCTCTGTCCTTTAATCTTTTCACCTCCCCTAGGAAAGAAAATCAATTGGTTTTCTATAAATGTGGATAAAAAATATCCAGTGGTGCTAAACTGCTATGTATTTTTCCCTTTATAGATATGGAATATTGTGTCCATGAAATGCTTTTCCTATGAGCAGTTTAAATTTTTAAATTCTTATATAAGCCCACAGACAGTGATGCAGCCTGTAGTATAAATGATAATGAATATGATCTCCCTTTGTGATGCAAAATAATCACCATCACAGGCCTTCTCAGAGAAGATGTCAGCAGCTTCAAATCACAAGAGGTTTGTCTTTTGCTGTAAAGTAAGAACAATGCTATGCCAAAGCTTTGAAGGAAGCTCTGCATAAGGAAAGGAAAATGCTCAAAAATGTTACTAAACTGTTGTGCAAATCCACATGGGAAAACAGACTTCTGCGACAAATAATTTTCAGCAGGTATCTCTTAGAGCTTTTCTTCCATCTCATAGGCTTCTGATCAGTGAGAAGACACTGGAACACAAGGTGATTTAGGTCTTGTGTTTGACACTGTGCATTTTTCATTCAGCCAAATAAGTAATGAAACACCCTGAAGCAAACTTTTCCATATCGCATTTTGATACATGGAGACAACAGTGATCCCGTTGTTGCTTTCATTTAATTAAGCTGCTTCCAGAGAGAGAGAGAGAGAGCAAATAGTCCAGTCTTTCAACTTCTAGCAACAAAATACAAAAGCCAGTGTATGTTTCCCCTGCAATAGAAGTAAAAGTTCCATTTGTTCATTAATATTGAAAACTAGCCCAGTGAGATAAACCATTAATTACTTTGACAGTGTTTCTTCCAGTGGTATCTTACATTCGATTAATCACAGCATACAGACTTTGATACTGCCCAACACTTTCCCCAAAACAAACTTTGTGGAAGCAAAAAAACCACAGTGAAGAGTTAATAAAATGCATAAATAAGCTGCAGGTTGTGGGAGAGGCATTTTGTTTGCCCCTCCCCCCTATATCCATTTGTCTTTCATTCTTCTTGTCTGCCTTAAAACCTTTAATTCTTTAAGGCCTTATATCCCCGTCAAATACTGACGTTTTCAAGTTCATCTGTTTTATGATACTTCAAAAGCTCCTTGACATGATTTGGTTTGATTAATGGTTGGCACTATTCTGAAAGTATGTAGCAAAGGGACTGCCCAAAGGTAATCACAGGAATCAAGAGTCTATGTGGTCCTATTTCAGTTGAGCTGTCAATACAGAAATCACCAATGAGTGGAGTGTTTAATTATAACTTGGGGAATTTTTGTGTTGTGCAGTGATTTTGACATCTTAGTCTAGATAGGATTTTTCACAGCACATGCCTTGCAAAACGAACATAATTCTCTCAGACTGGAAGGTTTATCTGTGGTTTGATTGTTTTTTAAATTCATTTTTAGTTTTTGTAATAAGAAAATAAACTGATAGAATTCTTTAATCATTTAGAAAGATAATGTCAGGATGAGATACCCAAAATCTTCAGTTTGCAGCATGGTATACAGTTCTTGCCTCATTCTTGTCAGGAAACTAGGTATTGAAATATAGATGTATTTTACTCTGTTTCAAAAGGCAGTAATCTTGTATATTTTATTATGCATTCACATGATTAGAAAACATCCTGGATATTTAGGGTGTCATTGAGCTTGTAACAATCAGGCAGGAGTGCCTGAGAAAGTAGGTCATGGAATAAACCCTATAGCATTGAAAATGTGATCTAAAATAGACAAACTGCATGTCCAAAAGGAGTTCTTCCCTTATTTCTGAATCCAATGACATTAGTCCCAGATGGATGTGTGTACAGTGCAAGCAGCTTTTGAAAGACAATTAAGAGAAATGTGTGCGTAAGGCTTGGTGTCCTCTTATTTGAATAAAATTATTGTGTGATTGTCAGATATAGATGCAATCCCAGAGAGTGCAACGTGTTGTAAACAAGACATAACTGCTCTAGAGATAATCTTTCTGTAATACAGAATCATGGAAAAATATACTTTGGAAATTATTTCTGGTGGTCATCTTGTCCCCTGCTCAGAGCAAGAACAACTAGATCAGGTTGTTCAGAGCTTTGTCCTGTTGATTTTTGCATACAATCCAGGATGGAGATTACACAGCCTTTCTGGGTAACCTGTTCAAATCTCTGACTACTCATAATACGCAAAAAATTCCTCTTGCTACCTAAGCAAGAGAACCTGTGTTCTCTCTCTTCTTTTCACTGCACAGCTCCATCTTCTCTATACTCTCCCATTAGATAGCTGAAGATAGCAATTATGTTTCCTCTCAACCTTCCTTTTCTTAAAGGGTGAACACACCCCCAGGTCCTGCAGCCTCTCCTTGGATGTCCAGTGCTCCATCCCTGATTCCCTCAGTGGAACTCACATCAGTATGTCGGTGTCTGTGTCATGCAGGGGAGCCCCAGGCTGTGCACGGCACTCAGGAGTGTTTCATGGGTCCCAGATGGCTGGGCAAGATCACTTCCTGGACCTGCTGGCTTCACCCTTGCTTGTGCAGCCCTGGACAGGGGGGCTGCATTGCTGTACAGGGACATTGCCAACCTGGTATCCTCAGAGCATGTTCTGCTCCCATCCACTTGGCCCCAGCCTGTTCTGCTGCAGGGCTTTGTCCATCCCAAGGCCTGGGCTTTACATTTGCTTTTGATGATTTTCATGGAGTTCCTGTCCACTTGCTTCTCCAGCCTCTCTGGGCTCCTCTGCATATTAATCCTGTCCTCCAGTGTATCGACAGCTTATCCAGACTGGGTATCATCCATATATTTGCTGAAGATGCAGCTTATCCCATCATCTAGGTTGTAATAAGGATAATGAAATAGATAATTAAATACTAGTGAAATAATATTGACTCCAGACCAGCTCTCTGACAGACTCCCATTGTAATTGGCCTCCAGCTGGACTGTGCCACTGTTCATAGACCTTTGATCCTGATAGTCTTGCCAGTTTTCCACCCATGTTACAGTCTATCTACCCTATTCATATTTCAGCACTTTTACTTAAAAGTTACTATGTGATGCTATAGTGAATACTGTAGGATGCTACATTTGTTAAGCTTCTAATTTTCTAGAGACTCTGAGAAAACAATAATTTAAGCTAAAATGAAAAAATAATTGGGACATAGACAAAATTATCACAAAATATGTAAAAAAGATGATCTTCTAAGTATCTTTCTAACCACCACTGTGAAGGACCTTCAATATGAATGGCACAGGAATTAGAGAAGCTTATGCTTTGTTCTGTATGTTTTCCGTTTTTGACTGCTGAGGTGATTCCTTGTTCTTCATATACTGGGAAGCTCTTTCTAGTTCTCTGAATTCATCATCTGTGTGCCTTATGATTGACTTAGCTATTTCAGGAAGATATTTTCTGAAGGATATACACCAAAAAAGGTAAACTTTGTAATGTTAAAATAGCATTATAATGCTGATGACTGCAGAGGGTGTCTCCCTTGGTGACCTTAATCTTTTAAGGTCACAAAATCAGTTTTCTGTCTGGAAGGTTTAGATAACAATTTCCTTCATCACAGGATGGTAAAAACATAGATGCAAATACTTAGGAAGAGAATCTGTAGATATTAATATAAGGAAATCTAGTAATTTTAAAATTCCATTAGCAAAACAAGTTTTCTCTTAGAAATTCCGATTATCTTTGGATTCTCCAGCAGAATTGTTGCTGTTCACAGTATGCATTCATCTATATCATAATTCTATACACATTTTTTTTAGGAGTTGGGTGACAATATTCTGAAAAATATGTAAACAATTGAATTCATTAAAAAAGGCTTGAGAAGGCAGCAACTAAACTGCTGCCTGACCCCTGCAGTAATACCCTCCATCCTTGAAAATAACCTATCAGTATAAGAAGAGAGATATGAAATGAGAAAATTTTTGTGGCAAATTTAACTGCAAAGTAATTGTTTTCTACATGGATAGAATTGTTCAATAATGTCTTATGGAATCTGAAAGTAAATCTAACAAATTCACTAAGCTAGTCCTGAAAGACAGAACCAAAATGCTTTTTTTTTTTTTTTTTTTTTTTGCACTGCAAGTGCACAACATTAAGACAATCTAATACTAAACCAATGTTCCTGGAAGATGTGAAAATAATTACATGTTCTGCCTGAGCCACTAAGCGGAGAAACATTCTGTCTCAGGCTTCTGTAGAGCATGTCAATTTCCACTTTCCATGTTTTCAGCTTTCAGTGCACAACCTGCTTGAGAATGCAGTGATTTGGAAACAAAAGCATCCTCTAACAACAAGGGATCCTGAAAATTAAGCAGATGCCAAACTCCCCTGTGGACATGCTGAGAAAAAAAAAAAAAACACTTGTAGAAAAACACCATTCATTCCCATGGAAGTCACAGTGAGGAACTAAAAAAAGAAATATCTTAATGAGCCTATATCTTGCTAATTGTACCTTTTGCATGGACATAGTACAGTTTGCACAGAGCAAGGCAGAGTTTTATGCTTAGTATGATCCATGCTCTTCCATCATGGAGATTAGGCCTCCATTTTCTAGGGAGAGTTTTTCATCCATTTTGTTCAGATCAGTTTTCTTTATAAAGGAATAGATTTCAATGGATCCAAAAAGGCACTGTATCTAATTTGTAGAATGACCTGAAAGATATGTTTAAGAGAGGTTAAGGTTAATTTTAAGATAAGTTAAGAGAGGTCAGTTGTTTCAGTTCTGGGAAAAGAGTTCTTACAAATTCTTGCTCATTACAAATCGAGGTGGTCAGCTACCAAAGCACATCCTTCCTTCTGTTTTTAGTGAAGTCAAAATCTTCTTATATGTCTGGTCAACAAGGACATGTTACGTTGCATAGGGCTGGGGCAAGTACTATCCTAGCTTCAGTTTTAGCATTGTTCACAGTTTATATTACACACTATTTGTCTCCTTTGCTTTGAAATACCTTTCTCCAAAAATGTACTTATTTTTCACTCTTCTTTCTTTTATTACAGAAATAAAAAGAGACATGGTAAATAAAGCAATATTCCTATTGTATATACAATGTCAGCTGTTAAACTTGCTACTCACCTATACCTAATTCCTATCATTGACCTTTCACTGGTGATTGTCATACTCATAGCATGGCTGTATAAGTGGATGAGTGCTGTTACTGCACTCTGTCTCTGAATCAGACAACAGAAGCTGACTTTGTACAGAACAGAACAGGATGCTCAGTCTGTCTTGATTCATGGTAGGTCTTTGAACAAGTTAGGCAATACTATTTAGATGGCTAGTGCAGGTCCATGTCAGAATGATTGCATGTCCTCATTTTCCTTCTATTTTAAAATGTTAGTTTTAAGTTAACTTTTGCTTTTCAATATGTTAAATGTTTTTATTCTATAATTAATGTTACTTCTGAGTGGTAATTAATCTGAGAAATAATCTTGCAGTGCAGTTAGTTTACTGTGGTGTTTAAATAGCTGTGATGTGTAGAAAGGAAGAACCTGGATCAGAGTAAGCATTTGTAATCTGTCTCTTGAATGTGAGGAACAGGTATTTCATCAGACAGCATGTAAAGTGAGCACAGTTAACCCCATCTTTGGTAAGCAGGCAATAACTTGTTCCAACATGTAGTATTCCTCCTGGCTCTTGACTGTTGTTCTGTTCTGACACCTGAAGAATAAGGGTTTCATTCTTTCTATTGCCTTCATAGATTCAGCCTCATTTACATGGGAGCAAAAGACTAGGTAACTGTGACTATGAAGTCACAACTATATTACCTTGGTGCTTACGGTTTGTGTATTTCTCTCAGTGTATGCTTGCAAAATTTGAAAAATGTGACTTTTAAAGCTGTGTACCTGCTTTCAGAGTCTGTATCAATTTTCCTCTCCCCCCCCCCTTTTATTTCCACTGTCACTAATGCTTTTTTTGTCTTTAATTAACACTGGTGTCAAAACCCAAGATGTTCTGAGCAACATACCTGTACAGAGAATAAAGAAAAAGAGATAAAGAGAGGATCTCTAAAGAGTGAAAAGCTTTCTTGGCCAGCAGTTTAGAGTTTGCATAATATACCATTATAACAAGCCACATATTCTATGGTGGCTTAAAGATAGTGGATTTAGAACTTTAGACTTCATGGAGAAATTGAACAGAATAGCTAGTGTAGAATATATTGGCTTTTAACAGCTATTCCAATCAATGTATCCATTTTAACTTCTTGTTCAGGTATGTTTAAAGCTCTCTTAATATCTGAAATTGCAATGTTATTTCTGTAAATTAACTAAATGTATTGAAGGCAATCACAAGTAAGCTATTTTTTTTTATTTGTTTCTGAATGCAAGCACTAATTTTCTGCCTGAAACAGGAACAGATGAAAAATAGAGTAATGCAAATTAATATAGGATGATATAGGTTTATGAAGAAGCTTCTCCTTTTGTTACTATTATTTGTCTTACGTTATTTCTCAATTTGAGAATGGTAGTGTGTATTTACCAATTTTAGCCATTTTACACTTTCTGTCTTGGTCTGAACTTAAAGGTTCTCTTCCTATGTAGCTGGACCACCAAGGCTAAATAGCTTTTTGGCTTTGATCAGGATTTTCTTTAATTTGGTTGTCCAGTGTGAACTCTTGTTGACCCCATAGCACCTTCCTCTGAACTGTTCTGGGATTTGCCTTCTGACCTGCAAGGAGAATAGCCTGCCTTCCACCTGCCTGGAGCTGCTGTTACTCACCCGATCTGTCAGACTGCTCATCAGCAGATACCCTTGTGGAAATCAAGAACAGTTTTAGAGTAAGCTCCACTGTATAATGTCTATATTAGAGAAAAAAAAAAAAAAGTTAAAAATGAAACAATAAAATATAGACATAACACTCTCCACTTGCTGGATATATCATATAGTTGGTATACAGTGTTCAAACTGAAAGTTTTCTTACTGCCCTTGCATGTGCATTGCTCAGAAACATGCTGTCTCTTCTTTCATCAAGTTTGGCACACCATGGAATACAATCATGCACTCGTTTGTAAGTCCTAATTAGTTCTATCATTTCTCAGAGACTGGGAGCTACTGCACTTATTACTCAATAACAGTAATAATGTACATGCATTATATTAAAAATATTTTCTTAAATTTATAGCCATGAAGTACAACATATTTACTTAATGGGAAGGCTTCTTTCTGTCTGTCAGCAAGTGCAGTCATTAAATTCATTGGCCATAAGTAACTGGTTTATTTGTGTGTAGTCACTAAACAATTTTAATAATAATTACATGTACTGTGCAATTCATTGTTTTATTTAGGAGGCCATTTTATTTCCCTGGCATATCTTTTCAACATGATATTTGTTTGAAATGGTTCATTATGCACTATTTAAGAGCTAGTAGAGAGCAAATATACTTTAGTTAAAAAAAAAAAAATCATTCTTCTGTCAGATATACATTTGTTTAAGGAGTGTCACATTACCAAATTTTATGAATTGACATGGAGGAAATATAGTTTGGCTCAGAGCTGTTGACAGTTCCTCATCTATTGGTACATTAGAATTTTTGTTTCCTGTGCTTTCTCCATGTCATTTTGGAAATAATCAATAAGCTGTTCTTCCTGTTGTTTTAGTCACAATTAAAATGCTTTTTATTGGTTATTAAAACAAGACAAACAAAACCTTCCATGTCTATGTCATTAGAAGAATAGACTGCATGGGGAAACAAAAAAAAAAGTAGGACAATCTTCCTTTTCGTTAGGGATTTTGTAGGTGAAAGACATGAATCTTTATGAGGCTGTGTAATATTAAATTCAAAAGATTGACCAGAACCATGCTTCTGAGTAGAGAATCTTGTGAGCATTACCGGCTACAAATGCATTAGAGTTCTGGAACTGACAGTTCTGCTAGTTATACAAAAATTCTGAAAGTGTCTCATCTGGGTTATAAAGAAACTTTGAGACAAAGTACATAGCTTGTATACGGGACCTAAAATGATGGGTATGCTGAAAATCAGGGTCCTGATCTTAGTCTATTAAAATTAACATCAGTATTCACGTTCTCATGGTCGGGAGGAAGAGACAGCACTGTAATTTAACCAATAAATAGCCAAGTCCAAACAGTGATATAAAGTTGGTTAAAAAAAATAAATCTGGACGGTTGATGACATCTGAGCAGGGTATTCCCACAACGACAGCTGTTTCCACAGCAGAAAAGGATTAAACCTTCTCAACTGCTTTTGCCTGGGCTAGTGGGCTGGTCTTAATCAAGGTATCTGACAATTCTTCATGATAAAATAAATAGTCTCCTTTCATATGTTGATTTAAGAGTATTAGTGTACACTTGAAGGAGGGCTGTGGCACTTAATGTTCTTTTATTTTGCTGTTTACTGTCTAATTTGTCCATGAATGTAGCTGGGTTGCACCTTTTGCAAGCAACAGCATACAGTGCAACTGATTACTGACAAAGTTAATAAATTAAAAAGAAATGTACACCTGTGGGTAATTAAATTAGACTAGAGGAAAGTTGTAGAGATTAATGCATGCAATCAAACTATGTGCCTTAATCACTTACACTGTCAGCTGTAATTTATGGCAGAGCTTCTTTACAACACTTCACTTTTAGATAAACTTTAAAAGCATGTATATGCAGAAAGGAAGGATACTGCATTTTGGGTTGGCATCTAGTGCATTTTGACAGCTAACAGTTCCACAACAGCAACAACAACAAAGCTCGGAACAACCTCCTTTACCACTGCCAAGCAACACTGAAATTCTGTGATTAAGCACTAATCACCCGAATGTGCATGAACAAATTTGACAAGGGTCCTGAACTACTATGACATCTAGGGAGATGGAACCAGAGATGTCTGCTAGAAAACCTGACAGAAGTCAGTCATTCAGTTCACACCACTTTCTATGCAGTACTGCTTATTTACTGACTTTTCTTTTAGCAGTTTTTAGTTCAACCTAACTTTAAAAGTATCATACACATGCTTGCTGTATAGGTAATTGTGCCAGAAAAAAAAAAAAAAAAAAAGACGGGTGACATAGAGATGACAGGAAAGGAATTTTCAGCCTTCTAGAGTTAAAACACCTTCATTTTTAAAAGATTTTCATTGAGAAGTCATTTTAGACACCAATAATAAATGTAATTCATTTGTTGAAGCGTGCATGTACATTTCCATCACTTATGCAAACATGTTTGTGCAGGTGGATACCTATACAATTGCTTCTTTGCTACAACTGCTGTTAAAAAAGAGAAAATAATTTATCACTATTTTTGAATATACACATTAATGAGAATGAAGTAGATGTTAATCTGTAGCATTTTGACACTGAAAGACTGGAGAGAAAAAGATGTATCTTCACAATTCTCTGACAAAAATATTCACCACTTCAAACAGGCTCATACAGAATAGAAATTGTATACTGAAACATTTTAAAATTGAGGCCTGGACACACAAAGGTTTTAAGGCAATTAAGATCCACATAGTGGCTGACACATTTATTTCACAAAATGTGACAAAGACATCTGAATCAAAGAAGCAGATTTAGGTTGCAAATTCTATTTTCTTGAGGATACTTACTGTGAGGGATGCTTAAATTCGGGATAGAAACAGGATTTCTGACACACATTTGTCTCTCCTTGAAGTTTAGACATGCTTCACTGAATGCACTAGCTTTCTTCATGGGCATGGCTTTTTCCCATTAACTATACAGGAAACCTATGGACATACAGGAGATCTGTGAATTCTGCTCCCTTGTCTTAGTATTTCAGATTTTGAGCTATTGCATCATTGCTGTACCGACAGGTACAACCACTTCAATGAATCTGAACCAGGTTTGTACTAAACTTTAACTAGAAACTTAATGTTTCATGTTTCAGAATTTTTGCTTAAGACATTGTGGTGGGTTGACCTTGGCTGGATGCCAGGTGCCCACTAAACCACTGTCCCGATCCAATGTCGGGGGAGGTTTTGATATGATCCCAAGGACGAGATTAAGACGCTGGAATCGGTCAAATGTCATACAACCTTTTACTTTTATTCGAGGGGAGAAGAGAACAGAGGGAGGAGGGAGGGCAAGGGAGGAGGGGAAAAGAATAGGGGAGAGAGAGAGAGAAAGAAAGAGAAGGAATAGGAGTTTATCGCCACCACCTCGAGTCCTGACGATCTTCTGCTGGGTCTCCGGTGGCCTTGGGCGTCGTCGGGGACCGAAGCGGGGGGGGGGGGGGGGGAGGCTTGAGGGTGCAGGAACAGAACGAGTGGTCTCTCACGCGCCGCCGCTGCCGCCCTGCCCGAGGGCCACGTGTGCTCCTTATATAGGGGCTCACGCATGCGCGGATCACAAATGCGTACGTGCGGCTCGCCACGGATGTGCCGTCCCCGCCTCTGCTCTTTTCGCGCCTTTTTGTCCCCGCCTCGGCTCTTTTCGCACCTTTAGTCTGGGCGCAGGCGCACGAGGTTGTTTTTCTTAAAGCTGTGGAGAAGGTGGTCTTTTCGAAGCGGGACGCTGGATGGCGCTACAGCGGCAATGTCGAGACAAAAACCACATTTTTCTATCGGTCCTTTACAACCACTCTACCACTCCCCTGTCCTCAACTAGACAGGGGGAGAAAAATAGGACAAAAGACTCGTGAGTAGAGATAAGGACAGGGAGATCACCCACCAATCACCGTCATGGGCAGAACAGACTTGACTTGGGGAAATTAGTTTAATTTATTGCAAATCAAATTAGCATAGGGTAATGAGAAATAAAAACAAATCTTAAGATACCTTCCCCCCACCCCTCTCTTCTTCTTGGGCTCAATTTCACTCCTGATTTTTTCCACCTCCTCCCCCAGACTGGTACAGAGGGACAGGGAATGGGGGTTGTGAGCAGTTCATCATATATTGTCTCTGCCACTCTTTCTCTGCTCCAGTGTGGGGTCCCTCCTGTGGGAGACAGTCCTCCATGAACTTCACCAACGTGGGTCCTTCCCACAGGCTGCAGTTCTTCATGATCTGCTGCAGCACAGGTCCTTTCCACGGGGTGCAGTCCTTCAGGACTGGACTGCTCATGTGTGGGTCCCTCACAGGGTCCCAAGTCTTGCCAGAAAACCTGGTCCAGCATGGGCTTCTCTCCACAGGGTCACAGCTCCTGCCAGAAGCCTGCTCCAGTGTGGGCTTCCCATGGGATCACAGCTTTCTTCAGGGCACATTCGCCTGCTCCAGTGTGGGGTCCTCCATGGGCTGCAGGTGGATATCTGCTCCAGCATTAACGTCCATGGGCTGCAGAGGGACAGCCTGCCTTACCATGGTCTTAACCATGGGCTGCAGGGGAATCTCTGCTCCAGCACCTGGAGCACCCCCTCCCCCTCCTTCTTCACTGACCTTGGTGTCTGCGGAGTTGTTTCTTTCACATATTCTCGCTCCTTTCTTCCAGCTGCTGTTGTGCAGCAGTTTTTTTCCCCTTCTTAAATATGTTATCACTGAGGCACTACCACCATTGCTGAATGGCTCAGCCTTGGCCAGTGGCCAGTTCATCTTGGAGTCAGCTGTCATTGCCTCTATTGGACATAGGGGAAGCTTCAGGCATCTTCTCACAGAAGCCACCCCTGCAGTCTCCCTGCTACCAAAACCTTGCCATGTAAACCCAATACAGACATCACTGAAGTCTGAAAGCAGCGAGGGTTGATATTCAGTAAAAGGCTTAAAAATATGTTTCTTCCTTAGCCTAAATATTAGTTCTTTGAGAGGGGTACAGACTCAACCAAGGCCCAAATAATCACTTTCTGGAAAGATTTCAGTATAACTTCAGCTCATTTCTAACTTATATTAAGCCATTGCATATAGTGTAATTTGACAGTTTATGTTACTGAGGATATGACTTCCAGAAACCTGAAAAAGGCCTATTTATTTTTAATGGAATAGATGGTATTCAGTACAGCTAGTTGAGGGGAAAGCTGAGACTGAAAGGTTCAATTGCTGGAGTAACACTAACCGTAAGCCATCCCCTACTCGCATTCATTTCAAGTCAGCCAAACATAATTCTGCCCTTTGGGAATTCAGACATATTGAAAACTTCACCCCTTGTCTGTTTTTTAATCTTTTTTTGGATAGAACATAGGAATTCTATGATGTCTTCTTATCATCATGTGTTTTTTAAAGTCATGTTGTAATTTTTATTTTCTTTAAAACATTGGAAAGATATTTTATGCTATAAAAATTATTTTAACATGGTCATGAGATATGAGGTATACACAAAATTAGTGTATAATTTGAAATAACATATTCAAATATTATCGATCTTCAGGATTCCAGTTAATAAGACTTTATTTCACATTGTTGCTGTTAGGATTCATCTGGAGGCTGTAAAATGAAATAAGATCAATTTTCCCAATACAAGCATCTGCTTTTGAATGTCAGGTTTTTTAACCACAAAAAAAAAGGAAAACTTTTCTCTCTTTGTCTATATCTTAAAGTTCATGCCCATTCACAAGGTAACAATTACCCCAGGAGGAGCTGGTGGTTGCATTGTTCTCTTAATGAATTTTATGTATGAAAAACATCATCTGATTAATCATAGCATTACAAATTTTATTTGGCAAACTGCACTTTAACATAAATATGCAATTGTACACTTTGTGCTGAGTGTGGCTGCTCTTATCACTACTGGGACCATCTAGTATCTCAGAGCTGTCATAGCACAGAGGTTACTTGAGATAAATCACTTACCAGCAGCTGCAGGCCCTTCCAAAGTAACAGATTAGATACAGTATATGCAGTGCAATGCAGACTGAAACAGACTGACTGAATATTCTGGAAGCTAAATCAGTAGCATCCTCCTCCCCTGTTAAAGCTCAGACCTGGCAAGGTGTCATAGAAACTAGTGAAGATCATTCTTCAGTAAGGTCAGTGCAGTCTGGAATAAGAATATATTGAGCCAGCATAGCAAATACATTGTCATCATGGACATTTTTTGCTGCTGTTTTCCTTTTTTGACAGGTTAATTTTTTATTCTGCTTTCACTGTTACACCAATATGGCTGAGGATCCTTTCCTGTGTACAGTGTAGCTCTCTAGGAGGGAGTAATTGCCACGGGACAAGCCAAAACTGAATTGTGAATAACCCTTTGATAGCTGGAGTCCAGAATAAAGTTAATTTTATGCAGTTCATAATGATTTCATTGTTGGTTCAAGATGAATGAAAGAAAACTTACTCTATTCAAATGAGATTTACAGACATTGAAGCCAAGCTTCAGCTAATGGTTTAACAAGGAAGAGAAGATCAGAATACATGTGGCTTTGTACAGAAATAGATAGTACTGTCTAACAACAAGGCACCTGTATCTCTCCCTTCTTCTCAACAAAATCAGGGGAATTTGTCAGTACACCTTGCTTACAAGTCCTCTGACTCTATTATAAGCTATAGGATGTGTTCAGAGAAGAATACAGCACATAACTTTTCATTTATGGCCAGGCATGGTTGGAAGAAGATGGGGAATTTTATTATCAAGCTTTTCATTTGACACATACAGGACTTCTATCCTTTTTCCTCAACCAGTAATCTCAAGTTTTGTTAAAATCACTCAGCTCCTCAAAAATTCCAGAGTTCTGAGGGTTTTTAAAGTCAAATCACCTTGTCCAAAGTAGATGTATTCAATGACCATGTACAAAAATGTGTCTTCCAAAACTAACTTTCTACACCCAAAATGGCTGTCAGATTAGGAATAACTGGCAAGAAGTACCATTCACAGAGAATTTTCCCTCTAAAAATGGTGAGAAAGCAAAAGGATGTGGAGAAAATGCAAGCTTTAAACTGTAGCAGGAGGCAATTAAACTTAGGGGGAAAACATGGTGACTGTTGTAGAGGGAAACTTTAAAGTGAAGTAGAAAACTAAGGAGGAAGGTTTAGCATAATAACCCTAGTACGCATAATGACGTTTCTTGTATGCTATAAGAGCATACGAGAGCTTGTGTGCTATGAGAACTTATTCCTTTTTGAATGTCAAAATGCTTGTCCTGAGACATGTCATCCAGCTATTTGCATAAATATTAAGATATAGATTTATTTCTATGAAATATATAGCTAAGTTACTAATTGTCAATAAATTCTCTGAAGTAGTGGGAAAATAACTAATTATTCTGCCTTGGTCATCAGTCAACAACAAATGCCATCAAACATTTTTGACTTAACTTCAGTAAAGCTTGTCTTTACTTTGCATGGAAAAAAATGATAAAATCAGTTTGAAACATTTTTATATAACCCACTTTCAAAAGGGAGATTAGTGTTTATTGCCATTTATTCTTAATTAATCTTTTCCTAATAGAAAGCAGAAGAATGAACTCTTTAGTTTGTAGCTTGTATTCACATTGTTTTGGCTTTATTTTCCCTCATGAATCCTGACTGAATAAAAGACAAACCCAGAGGATTTGCATCCAAAAATACAAAAAATGTAGCAATGGTCATATCTGGATCTTGATAAAGGTTCAGGTAATTTCAGAGAACCTCCCGCTCAGGAGTTGTTAAATCATGAAATTTCAAATAAACATAAAGGTAACTCATTGACTTACTAGATCTTAATGGTTATGCAGTCAAATGAAGAGAGGTCAGAAAGCTGGTTGGATCAAACAAGGAGAATCATTGTGTACTGTAGAAAAATGGCAGTTAGTAGTGAGAAAATGCACAATGAAGATACCTCTGGTAACTTTTAAAACCAAAGGAACCTGCTACAACAAAGAAGCTAGAAAAAATATGCATCTTGGGTAAAAAGAATGACTGTGTTATCATGGTATACAAAAAAGATATTTTAAAAAAAAGTCACCTCAAGCTGAGCTGGGACATACTGCACAATTCCAAAGAGAAACCATCTATATTAGGGAAACTGTAGCTACTTTATAAAATTCACTAGTAAACCCCAATAACTTTTTGTCTCCATTAAGAAACTAGGACAGAAAAAGTGTTTAGTTAAATTGGCATTGCCTGAATATCTGTTTTTCTTACACCCAGTAAGAAATAATTTGGTTTATAGTTCTGTACAAAGTCTGTTTGTCAGAAATGCCCATCCCATGTCCTGGAACAGAAATCTGTGTCTTTGATATGGCTGTTTTATCTGTTGAAGAGCCTTAGAAGCTGGACCATAGTAGGACACACTGCAAAGCTTTTGGGCCACAGGATCTTGTGCTAGACAAATATGTGCCTTGGCAAGGTCAGTCCATAGACTAGAGGCAGAAGCAACACCAAAATTTCAGATATTCACAGGATTCAGAAGCCTATGAAGCCTAGCATGATGGACTCCAAAGCCAACAGTGAACAAACATTTAGGTATGTTCCCTGCTCTAGATGGCGGATTGGTGGGTGGAGGGTGTAAATGGGAACTTGGACACTCTTATGTCTCCGTGAGTGGGAGGGAGACATCAGTCTATTGTTAGTCCAGAAAATAATGCAGTCATTCCCATGTAATGAGTCACAGAGTTACCTTGTTATGTTTCCTATGTAGCAGAGAGGTGTACCCCTTTCTGTAATTTTCTGTGAGTAGACGGCTTTTCCCCATTTTCCTTTTCCTTACTTTTTCTTCCTCCCAAAAGATAAATGCTCTCTCATTTTCACATGCACTCCTGCTCCCAGCTTTCATTACAGTCCTGGCTGTGCCTTACATCTAGTAAGCTTAACATGTCTATCTGTCCTCAGAACTAAAGTGCACTGGAATACTTAATAAACCAAGAGAGTTATCTGACCCATATTACCCGACAGACCATATGCATGTCATCTCTGTAAAGCACCTTGCATGCCTCTGTCAGCCAAAAGCCTTCACATATTCTGTCCGTTTTGAAATAAGCATCCCTTGTGTAGCAGACTGTGCACCTTTATACATATTTCACCACCTACACTTGTTTTAACTGAACCTAGATGATGTTCTTCTGACACTTGTAGACTTTAAAATATCTTTGACTGTCAGAGTCCCAGACCTTTCAGATGCATAGACATTGTGATGCTCTAAAACACAGACAAAAAACAACTGTGTGTGTGCAGTAAATGGATTATGAAGTTTAGATAATTTTCTCCAAGCACTTCAGTAATACTGGAATTCCTGACTGTCAATTATTTTGCTAAAAACAATGACCCTGCCTGCAGCAGTGTGAGTGGTTTTTATAAAATTTAAACTAAGTTCTAATTAAGTTTAAACTGACATTCCACTGCTGAACTGCTGCTCTTGTGTGGAGCAGGAACAGGCCACAAGCAATTATCCTTTCTAGAGTAAATGACATGGGCTACCAAAACCAGGCAAGCCAAAGGAAGAGGACACTTTAAACACTGAATTTCTGTTCTAGTCACCTTTGTTAATATACTTTCTCTGTCTCTCCTTTAAAACAAAACCAAAACTAACACAAAAGAAAACAAAAAATTAATGTTGAAAGTTTTTAATTGTCACTCATCTTCCTCTGCCCAAAGACTTCATCAAACCATGCCAGACTTTAATTTGACCTGCATCACTCCTGAAATGGTGGGACACAGAGAGTCCTCTGACTCCTTATGCCTACTGTTCACACAGACAGTGGATAGAGAGGGCCAGGGGATTTGGGCAGTGTCATTCCAGTTCTTTTGACAGAAGTGCTGAACAGCAAAGGCATTTTTAAAAGATATTTTCAAATTCATCTTTAAAAAAGATGCCTTCAGTAAAAAATGTGAGAGGGAAGTAATGAAAATATATTAGGAGTTACAGTTGTTAAACAAATGTTCTGTGATGTCCTTCAAAATGTTAGAGGAAGAAAGCAAAAAACTTGAAACACATATTCTTACTTCTTACATTATTTTTTCCTTTTTCTCATATATCACTGCAGGAAACAAAATTTCAACAGGTTTGCTACAGATGTTTCCTAGGTAAATCACTGGTCCAGGCAGCTTAAATCACAAACCACATAAAAATAAACCACCCAGAGATGTAATTAATACAGAAATGTGTAATGACTAATTCTGTGGCAGAGGCTTGAAAATGCATTCGCTTTATCATATTACATGCCTAGCCTGACCTTGAAAACTCATTTGAAACTCAGCTAAGGGGGGGAAAAAAAAAGAACAAAAGGGTCTTTTCATTTCCTTTGTCTTATTGTTCTATTTTTCCTTTTTAATTTTCAGTTCTAGGGGTGTCTTATGTGTTTGAGGAAATATTTAGCATTATTAGTTAGTTAGTTTGTTATACTGCATGTCATATTGATGGAATCATTGTCACTGGACAGAGAATATTCCTTAGCATGATTATGTGTGCTTTGCACGTTAATTTTGAGTTATGATTGTTACTTGTAATATTTTCTATCCAAGATGCAAAGATGACAATCGGGGAGGCAGAAAATAGGTGTCATTGTATATATTATCCTCCTCTGCCTAGTCAAGTTCAGAAAAATTTGACAAAATACATATTCCTGTTGGAAGTTGGGGTGTAGCTGTAAGCTAGTCATGTGCAAAGACTCCCCCTCTTCTGTTTTTTTCTGATCTTTTTTTGGTAAAGATTTAGTACCAGTACCCTTGTGGCACAATACTTTTTATTTATCCTTCCCCATGCATAGCAAAAGGGTGGTCTGCTGCCTTGTCAACATCTTTTCTCATGTAATAAAGAAACTATATGTTTATATTTTCATACATACTAGTTATTTGTTTTCTACTACAAATGCTAACCATGATAGCAGGAATAATCCTTCAGGCCTTGAAACCTCAGAGAATCAGAGTCTGTGTGTAATAGCATCAGCAATCCCACCACATAATAATATGTCTTAAATCTTTCCTTTCTCTTTATCCTATTCCCCACCCCTGAAACATAATTTCAGGTACTTCTGTTACAAGTTTGGACTTCTGATTTGGGCACTGGCCATTCAAATAACCAAGTACAACTGTTGAACCTTCCTTTATTGAGCAGCTTTCAGTAGAGAGAATATGAGAATACAGTAAACTTCCATGTGTTTTTGGAGGAGATGCTAGAATTGTTCTATCAATATTCTGTCACAACAGTTCTGGATGGGCACCATGAAAGTCCCGAAACAACTGGATGTCTGTTGCCTTGCTCATACCTAATTTCTCTTGAAACATTTCTCAGACAGCCTGCTCTGCTGAAGGCCTGTACTCCCTGTTTTGACTGGATTGGATGTTGTGGTTTAATCCCATCTGGCAACTAGGCACCACACAGCCACTCACTCACTCCCCCGCAGTGGGATGGAGGAGACAATCAGAAGAGTAAAATTGAGAAAACTCATGGGTTGAGATAAAGGCAGTTTAATAAGGAAAGCAAAAGCCATGTATGCAACCAAAGCAAAACAAGGAATTCATTCACTACTTCCCATGGGCTGGCAGGTGTTCAGCCATCCCCAGGAAAGCAGGGTTCCATCATGCATAACGGTTACTTGGGAAGACAAAACCCGTCACTCTGAATGTCCCCTCCTTCCTTCTTCCACCAACTTTATATCCTGAGCATGACGTCATATGGTATGGAATAGCCCTTTGGCCAGTCTGGGTCAGCCCCCCTGGCTGTGCCCCCTCCCAGCTTCTTGTGTACCTGGCAGAGCATGGGAAGCTGAAAAGTCCTTGACTAGTATAAACGCTACTTAGCAACAACTAAAACATCAGTCTGTTATCAACATTCTTCTCATCTGAAATCCAAAACACAGCACTATACCAGCTACTAAGAAGAAAATTAACTCTGTCCCAGCTGAAACCACAACATTTGGTTTAAGTCAGAATAGAATAGAATAGAATAGAATAGAATAGAATAGAATAGAATAGAATAGAATAGAATAGAATAGTTCCAGACCTACACCAATCACCTAGTCCAACTGCCTGATCACTTCAAGGCTGATCAAAAGTTAAAGCATGCTATTAAGGGCATCGTCCAAATGCCTCTTAAACACTGACAGGCATGGGGCATTGACCAACTCTCTAAGAATCCTGTTCCAGTGTTTGACAACACTCTTGACAAAGAAATGCTTCCTAATGTCCAGTTTGATCCTTCCTTGATGCAGCTTTGAACCACTCCCATGCGTCCTATCACTGGATACCAGGGAGAAGAGATCAGCACCTCCCTCTCCATTTCCCTTCCTCCAGAAGCTGTAGAGAGCAATGAAGTCTCCCCTTAGCCTCCTTTTCTCCAAACAAGACAAACCCAAAGTGCTTCGCCACTCCTCACAGGACATAGCTTCCACTCCTTGTACGAGCTTTGTTGCCCTCTTCTGAACACATTCAAATACCTTAACATTTTTCTTAAATTGTGGGGCCCAGAACTGCACACAGTATTCAAGGTGAGGCCACACCAGTGCTGAATATAGAGGGACAAATCCCTTCCTTTGACCAGCTGGTTATATTGTGTTTGATGCACCCCAGGGTGCAGTTTGCCCTCTTGGCTGTGAGTGCACACTGCTGACCCATATTGAGCCTGCTGTCAACCAGCACTCCCAGATCCCTTTCTGCAGGGCTGCTGTCTAGACATTCCTCTCTCAATTTAGACTTGTGTCCAGTGTTACTTTGTCCCAGGTGCAGAATTTAGCATTTATTCTTGTTAAATTTCATGCCATTGATGAGTGCCCGATCCTCCAATCTACCTAGATTCTTCTGCAAGGCATCTTGTCCCTTAAGAGAGTCAACAGCACCTCCCAGGTAAGTATCATCGACAAACTTGCTAATGGAGCATTCAGCTCCTGCATATAGATCATTGATAAAATGTTCAGAACTGTCCCTAGAGTTGAGCCCTGAGGAACACTGCTGGTGACTCGTCATCTGCCAGACGTAACCTCATTCGCTACAACCCTTGAGCCCTGCTATTCAGCCAGTTCTTCACAGCTGGACAACTTGTTCAGAGGTTACTGTGAGGGACAGTGTCAAAAGCCTTACTAAATTCCAGAAAAAACACATCCACTGCCTTCCCTTCATCCATTAGCAGGTGACTATCATAGAAGGATACCAAATTAGTTAAACAGGACCTTCCCTTTGTGAACCCATGCTGACTGTGCCTGACGATTGTGTTGTCCTTCAAATGCCTTTAAGTAGAACTCAGTATGATCTTTGAGATATAGTATAGTTCAGGCAGTTTGTGTCAGCCACTCACATACAACTGTTCTAGCCTTTTTGGCTAGACCTTTTTAGTCTAGAAATATTTAGACACAACCTGTGTGCTAGGAAAGGTTAGAGTAAATTGTAAATTTGCCATAGCACCCATATCTCTCGAAGAAGCAAAATCTAAGCTCCAAATGCTTAGATGATTTATGCCACTAGATTTTGGACCAGGCTTTGGGCCAAAAGCTTTAGTAGTGATTATATTAAACCATATCTTTAATTCTTCTTTGTTGTCACTTTTGTTTTTTTCCTAAACATCTTCAATATATTTTCTGTAGGAAGAAATTTTGAGGCACTATTTATAATATTTTGTTAATATTTTTTTACAAATTAAAATATTTGTGCTTAAAATTTAGTTAGTTACCAAATGGATTTTAGTCACTGTAATTTTCAAATGTTCACAGACAGTAGACCATAGATCTTATTATTTAATAAGGTGATTCATTTATACTAATATAATTTTTCTGTTCAGACCACAATGCTGTGCATGATGCTTAATTCTGAAGACGGTAATGGGTTAAAATTCCAAAGAAATTCTTTCTTTTCTCTGGGAATTAAATAAACAGAAATACTGTCTGTCCATCATGACATCCCAATAGGGGGCTTTATAAATTTTTAACATCTTTAGAGAGGAATAATACCAGAAGAAACATTAACTTGAGGTGACACGTTACAGTCATCTCAGTGACCATATAATAATAAATAATAATAAATGTTCATTACAAATATTAGCAAGTTGCTAGACTTATGATGAGGAAATGATTCTAAGCATCTTGCAAAGTATGACTTTTAAGATGTTAGAAATCTATTGCAGTGGTTAAAGTCTTCTGTGGTAAGAAGCATTTGCTTACTTCAGTACTCTGTATATCTGACTTTCATAAGTCCTTGAGTTTGATGGTAGAAAGTATGTCTTCTGAAAGTGAGTCTGATACTTTGATTTATGAAAATGTTGTAGAAATAAAACAAAAAAAGAAAAATGGGACACCTGGAGGAATGATACGCAGGAGTGTAAATGTAGGGGGACACGCCAAATATCTTGAAATATACATCATGCTCTAAGATAAACAGTCTTCCTGGTTTTTGTTACAGATGAAAAAATACAGTGCAGAGTCACCAGATTCACATGCTCAGCATACCAGCAGCGTTGTTAACGTAACTCAGGTTGAGTGAGACTGACTTTGCAGAGGAAGCATTTTTCTGTGTGTTGGATTTGAAGTATCACCCTGTGAATGTTCATACTGCACGTTGGGCTTGACTGTGAAAAAACTGAGGAAATTACTCTGTAGAAGTAGAAAGTAGAGTTTGGGTAGGAAGAGATTCAAGCCAAGCAAGAATAAAGCACGTGTGACACCTTAGTGATGAATAAGTTTTGCTCCAGCTGTAAGCCTTGGAGTGAATTTCAACCTCAGCAAACAAATGATGAATGTGCAATGTCATCCAATTGTTTTTGTGTTTGAAGGATCAAAATGGTAAGGCACAGTTCAGGAGTGAACTACACAAACATTGCTATCAGGAATACAGTTTTAGAAAAGTGAATATTCACCATGGGTGCCAGGGAGAAAGTTGATCAGTAAATGCACAGAAGTGACACCCCCTGCCCCACCTTTTCCCCACCCCTGAAAAACACTATATGTCTCCTCCCAGCCCCACCCCCTCCCAAAATAAAGATTCCAAGATGAATCAATCAATCACCGATGACTAAAATAAGAGGGGTTGTAGAAACACTGAAAGTTTTCTATGCCTTGTTTTTAAGGTCAGCCCAATATGTGCATTGCAAAAGTATGAATTACCTAATCATTCACTAAAAAGAAAGAATAACAAAAAATCTTTCCTCAGTGCACCCAATAGTTGTAATTAATACTTATTTTGCACTTCGGAAAACAAAGAGGTTTTAAAACTTTGTTTGTTCAATAAACCAGGATATTTTTTTCATGGTGTGAAATGGATGAAAATGAAATTTGAAGACTTAGTCAGGAACTTCTGAACTCCAAACTCTTTGAGAATAAAGGAGACAATACATTTATTCCTGAGCTGGAATTATGTTCTATTTTGAGTCTGTTCACAGAAATGTGAACCTTTCACTGAAGAAAAAGCTTTCTATTCTGGCAATGCTGCTGGAAAATGCCCATCTAAAATGAGTCATGTTTAGGAGCAGTTGTACTTGCTGACATATTTGAATTGTGTCTGTGACTAAGCATGTTTACAATATCTCCTTTTTTCTTGAACTGGTACAGAACCACCAGAAAGTTGTGGCAAGGAGAGATGCAAAATTGGCCAGCATAAATGAAACGTATCAAGAGGAGCAAGGTTATGAAGTAGGCATTGGAAGCTGTCATTATGCAAGAGAGGGCTTATGGCATGCATTTTGTCAGCTGAGATTCCGTGATGAAATTCATAATTCAAATCCAAACACTCAGTAGTAAGTGCTGCAAACTATTTACTTGGGGTAATGGGGTGAATAGTGAGTATACTCAACCCACTGTCACTGTGTAAACATCAGAAACATTGTCCAGGGTTGTGTCTCAAACTAGAATGCACTGTAGAAGCAGACGTATGCCTGAAAGAGCCCTGTTGGATAAAGGATCATTCTTTGCTTATTTGGACTGGAAGATGGTCTTATACTAAAAGCAAGCCATCTACTGCTTTACCCAGGGGAGATCTGACAAATTCATATTAAAGGAACTGTGTTATTTTGTAATCATTAGAATACTTAAATGTAAAGTAACATTTTTTTCAATGAAGCCAATATGTATTTTTCCAATTTAAGAATGCAATTTTTTTTTCATTATTCTGTTTTTATTAACACATTTACTTGACTTTGAAGATTTATACATTGTAAAAATTCCGTGTGTATAGGCCATCACAATGGAGCAGGGCAAACAACAGAAAGATGACAGATGGAGTAATAGCCTTCTTTGGGAAGCATAAGAACTTGAAACCTATGAAATAAAAAGGAATTGACAGAAATGAAACTAGTCTGATATAGCTTAGTGGAATCAGTTATTGAAATCTGATTGCTGGAGTTAACAGCAACCAAAACTTGACTATAAAAACATTTTAAAATTTGCCACCAGCATGCAACCCCCCCCCCCTTCAAAATGCTGACTTGCGAAACGGAAAAGAAATAAAGACAAATGAAATTAATATTATAAATAAATTATGGTTGAAACAGCCTCCATTTTCCAGGAATACTAACTAAAACATTGGAGAGTGGGTATGAGATTTGTCCTTGGGTGCTGTACTTGTATTTTCTGCTTCTGTTCGGTGCTTAATATTGTCTCTTTTCAATATTACCTGTTCCATATCAGAAACGTATTCTGCAAGTTGCTGAATAAGCTGAGACCTAAATGTGTACTTGGTACACTGAAAAAAAAAAAAAAAAAGTATTATCAGCTGCATAAACAAAGCAAGCAAGCAAATAAATATGTTAAAGCTAAGAACACCAGACAAAAGCTCAAGCAGAGCCACCAAAGTTCTGGGCTACTTTTTGTGAAGATCGGGCAGGGAAAAGGTAAGAACAAATAAGCACAAAACTGACTATCCAGTGCTACTTATTCAGTCTGGATTGCAAGTTATCTGTCTGTCTCAATAGTATTGCAGTTTTGAAATCCTACCTATCGAGAAACTTAGCCTACAATGAGACAGATTGTGACAACTTGCATCTAAGAGTGTTGCACCTAAAATAGTGGTTAATCAGAGAAAACAGGTTGTTCTAGCTAGACTATGTTTGGGAAAAAAAATGGTTAAGAAGGAACTGTAGTGAGAAAATGCTAGAACAAAAGATTTAGGTTTGGGGAGGTATTTTTGGGACTGTCAGATTCACTATACAAAATATATTACATATAAACTCTAGACTATCGTATAATACCTTGGAAAACAGGAAATTGATTCAAGCCACTCTGTCCACTCCCTGTAGTAGTTACTGTTCAATATCTACTTACAAGTGTTAAATTTCACCTTACATGGGATGCCAGATAATTTATAAAGTATATGAAGTAAAACATACATTTCATATAAAAGTAAAGGTGTGTATTGGCATTTCAGAAATTTTATGAAGATGCAAACTGCTTATGGTTAAGTTTCATAACGTGAAGATACCTCAGATTGAGCATTGTTGTGGATATGCATTAGGTAAATTTGATTACAAACTATGCAAGTACCTGGGTACAAAGCAGAGCTTTCATCTTACTATACTTGCTTGTTTTCAGTTGTTGACCTCATTGTCAGCTGACTCTGGATGTACTAGTGTGGTGAGTTAACCTTGGCTGGCTGCCAGGCGCCCATGAAGACACCCTCTCACTCCCCCTCCTCAGCAAGGCAGGGGCAGAAAATAAGATTAAAAGCTCACAGGTTGGGATAAGAACAGGGAGATCACTCACCAGTTACTACTGAGGGCAAAACAGACTCAACTTGGATAAGATTAATTTAATTTATTGCCAATTAATAACAGATTAGGATAGTAAGAAATAAAAACAAATCTAAAACCACCTTCCTCACCTTCTTCCCAGACTCAAATTCACCCCTTCATTCCCAACTGTTCTACCTCCTTCTCCCATCCCAAGTGGCGGAGGGTGATGTGGGAGATGGGGGTTGTGGTCAGTTCACAGCACTTTGTCTCTGCCACTCCTTCCTCCTCACACTTTTCTCCTGTTCCACTGTGGGGTCCCTCCCATGTGCAGCAGTCCTTCAAGCACTGCTCCAGCATGGGTCCTTTTCTATGGGGTACAGTCCTTCAGGAACAGGCTGTTCCAGCATGTGCCCCCTCCACAACTCAGTTCCTGCCAGAAAACTTGTTCCTGCAGGGGGTCCTCTCCATGAGCCTGTTCCCATGTGGGTTTTCCATGGGCTGCTGCTTCCTTCAGGGTATTTCCACTTGCTGTGGTGTGAGGTCCTCCATGGGCTGCTATCCAGGGTGGATATCTGCTCCGGCATGGTGTTCTATGGGCTGCAGCGGGACAACCTGCTTCACCATGGTCTTCTCCACAGGCTGCAGGGGAATGTCTGCTCTGGCACCTGGATCACCTCTTCCCCCTTCTTCTTCACAGACTTCGGTGTCTGCAGGGCTGTTTCCCTCATGCCTTTCTCCTCTCTCACAGCTGTTGTGCAGTGCTTTTTACCCTTTCTTAAATACTTTATCACAATGGCGCTACCAGCATCACTGACGGGCTCAGCTTTGGGCAGCAGCAGGTCCATTTTGGAGCTGGCTAGAACTGGCTGTGTCCAATATGGGGTCAGCTCCTGGTATCTTCTCACAGAAGCCGTGCCTGCAGCTCCTGACTGCCTCCCCCGCTACCAAAACCTTGCTGCGTAAACCCAGCACAACTAGACAACCACACTGATTTCCAGTTTGATCCTAAACTGGAGGCTTAGACTAATATTCATCTGAATCAAGGGAGACTTTGAGAATTCATTCCTTCCCAAGTTATACAAGGTGCTGTACATGTAAGAGTGGGACAGTATCTTATGAGAAACGTCAATTTACAAACAGGCTGAAATGTATTTTCTGTCTCCTTTGGGTGCAGCAGATTTCCAAACAACACTGATATGGGAGAAGCTGAGGTACACAGGCCAGGGAGATATTGATGATAAACATAAGGGATCTTTCACTGTTCAGTTCCATCTCTTGTGCTATGCTAGCAATGCAGTGACATGGGGTAGTAGCGAACAGAGTGGAAATATTCTGGGTTCTTAAACTTACCAGTGCTTCGGTAGCAAACAAGCAAATCTATAAGGTTTAACAGGGCAAATGCTGGCTCTTGTTCTATGGAACTAAAAAAGCATAATAGTCGAATTCACTAATGATATGAATCTGGGACAGGCAGTAATGATTTAGAAAAGTATTATTTCATAACAATATTTAAGTACTGACAGAAATATAAGCTAAATTAATGAAGATTATTATGAAATTCTACACTCAAGAAATTCTAGATCGTGGAAAGTAGATAGTTGTGCACTTTGAAAGACAGAAAAGGAAAGGAGTAATATTTATAGTAGTATAGTAATAGTTATAGGCTGTCACAAACAGATCTTATGTATTTCATCACATCAAATTGTTACCAAAGAACAAACGTTATACTGAAATGTTATTTGAAAAATACATGAACTTTTATACTTGGACTAATGCTGCTAAAGATTTAGTTGTGTCCCGTTTGGGTTATAATAGTTCAAGAATTGCAACTTATCCAAAATAGTCTAACAAATTTATCAAACATCTTGAAAATGAAACCTATCACAAAATATCAAGTTTAGGTGCTGTTTAGGTTGTCATGCCAATTAGCCTTTCAGAGCTATTTCATGTGATTATCAAGACTGAAATTCCTCGTGTTAGGAATGTACCACTCGATATTGAGTAATGAAATATTCACTGGAACAGAGAAAAAGGCCAGAGACATAGATATTACAACCAACCAGTCATAAGGAATATGATTCATTCCCTGCTCTGCAAGTCTCTTTTATCGAAAGGAATTCCTTCCCAGCAGGCTTTGGAGATTTTGTGGCCTAACAAAGATATCAAGCTGTTTCTAAGCCAGGAGCTCAGGAGCACACTGGAAGTCTGAGACAGCCAACCTTGAAGCCTTTGATATTACAGAGTTGAAGGGATGTCATCTTGGTTTAGTTAATTTTTTGTTTGTGTTTGTTTGTTTTGGTGGTGAAGGTGGTGGTAGGCTTATAAATTTTAGGATATATATGCATCTAGAAAATGGCAGCAGAAGTACAAAGAGAAAGGAAGCTTTTATAACATGCCCAAGAGACAGCTTCTTTGAAAAGGTGCTTCAAAAATAGACCTGGAGTGAGGCACCCCAGAAAGCAAGAGGAACACGATTTGAGTTAGGGCGTTTGCAACTTTCCAGTGTGACTGCAAGAACACCAGTCAGCAATAAGAACGAAAGTACTTGAGAAAAGAAAGGAGTGGAAGCTCTTGTATGCATATGTCTTTTTTTTTTGACTCAGGTGGTAATAGCAGTTATCAGTGGAGTGCCCACATACGGTTATTGCTAATTCCTCAGAAACCATTCACAGTTTGTTGTCAAACAATCCTATGTTTTCTAGTAGATCTGACAGTTTCTCCAGGGAAATTTTGGAGAGTCCACGTAAGAAGAAAAAGGGCGTCATATCTGAGTAACGGGGGACTCATCTGACTTAGAAGTTTAATTCCTTCAGCAACATTTCCAAAACTGTACAGTGTTCCTAATGGATTTCAAACCCACCAGTAATGTTTATGATAACAATTCATAGGAACTAAATCACTTGCTCCTAATCTATAAGAAGAGATTCCTTTGTGGTGAAGGATTTTTTTCAATTTTGGAATATTTCTTAAGGCTAGTGAGGAAAAGAACCTGTATAAATAACTGCAATAGCTTTGGTTTCATTTTTCTAAGCCTCTTTCCCTGGAGACAGTATAATTTACTGTTGAGCAATGGTTTTAACTAGTCTAGTGAAACAAAAATACCCTGAGTTTTGAATAGCAACATTTCGCTAATCCATCATAGTGAAGTAGGTAATGCAAGCAGTAGCCTGAATTCTTACTAACTCAGAAAGTGTGTGTGCGTGTGTGTTGACATGGAGCTGAGTGTCCAGAATGTCTGTTTCTCCATTTCTGAAGTTTATGCCTGAGAGAACCCAAGAGTACAAATTCTTCCAGGTGAAAGGGCAAAGGTCCTTTCTTCACATCACATTCTGATTTATTATTTGGAAGGGTTGCTGAGAATGTAGCCATACTATATGTTTATAACTCACCTTATTGAATTAAACCCTCCCAAGAAAATAAGAAAAAAGTTGTTTGATTCTTTCTTTATCCTAGGCCCATGTTAAGCTGTGTAGTGGTTCAAAAAGATAATGCTATTAGCACAAATCTAATCAAATCTGGTCAGTATAACTGTAGAAATCTTTTCAAGAACATGGGGCAATATATATATATTTGTATATGTATATAAGTAATATATAATTATATACATATATATAGAAAAGTAAACATCAGTCTTTATTTTGTTTTTAGAAAAAGGTTTTGATTCATAGGCTGTGAAACATTAAATCAGCCTCCATGTGACATAAAAATATGACTCTTTCCCAACTATCCCATTTCTTTTCCAAGGGGTTTGAGTGTGTGTTGATTCATTGTTGCATTATTCCCCGGGGAATTTTAGTCTATAGATGGGGTCCGAGTCACTGTCATGATCACTTGTAAATCTGTTTATTAGTACAGTGTTAGGAATTCCTGTTGTAGGATCATGGCTTAAGCAAGATTGTCCAATTGTGATCTGTTTGCAATTGCAAACATTGAGCACTGTATTTTCAGGCATTGCCTTTTTTAAAATTTCCAAGTTTTATTTATGAGCATTTTTTCACATACAGTTGATACATTAAATATTTTTCTATTTTTATAGTTGTATTCTTACTTAAACCCCCTAAATTAATATAACACTTCACTTTTCTTCTCATAATTCTAAAGTACCATACCATTTTAAACATTAATAGGTGTAGAAGGGGAAGGTATAGATCACTAAGATGGAATTTAATTGATTAACCTGGTATCGTCTTTTGTTGCCATAGTGACTACTCCTCTGCTTACAATATTTTAAAAGTAGTCTTTCAGTATGCCCCTTTTGAGAAGCAGGAATGCTAATTCAAAAATACTGAAGTAATGTTTTCCTCTTTTGTTTCTTACTGAAAAGCTATGCTGCAATTTTAAGTAGAAAAACATGGTTTTTTTAAAAAATAGAATCATACAAACAATAACCTTTTGACCCAATCTTCCTTAATGATTGCAACTTTAAGTATTTTATAGCACAAGGAAACACAAAGCAAAAGAAAAATTTTAAAATTCCCTTATACGTTCAGACTTTCTACTCAGTCATAACAGCAACTGTATTACAGAAGTGGAACTCTCCTGTTGGGGTTTGTTCAGAAAGTCACCAGAAATGTATTGTAATTCATATGAATCTTGTTTTTACTGCCTAGTTAGCTCTTGCAGCTCTTGCAGGTCAACCTATTTTATTATTTCTATTTTGCAACCCTCTTGTGTGAGTGATTCAGCTAGTGGTATACTTCCCTCCCAATCAGTAAACAAGCCAAGTTGTAGTCACTGGGCAACCAGAGAGGCCATCTTTCAAATGAGACATATGAACAAGGTTATGATCTCTGTAATTTGTAATATTTCACAGAACATGTTGCAAACCTGGGAGCTTTGTTTCTTTTGCTTGAGGCTTAGCTTGCTAGAACGGCAATCAATTTTACTTAACATTTTGTAAAATTTGCTGAATTAAAATAGCAAAGATATTTGTATTTGTAACCATTTTAGATGTATGTGGCCTGATTTCCATGTTACAAGTGACACACATCTAAACATCTCTTTCTTCCTGTAAAAATTATTGACAATCAAATTTCTCTGCTTATCTTCATCATTGCTTTAATGTTGCTTTACTTTTGACTTTACACTAAGCCTGTTCTTTTTCTTTCTTCAGAATACAATAAAATATTTAATCCATAAAAAAGTGTGTTAACTCTGAAACCTTAGTCAAAATTCAATATTTATAGTTATAATTTGGCTATCCAATACCTTGTATTCTTAAAATAACTGAAACTGCTTAGATATCAAAGAACTTCAAGAACCTTAAGTAAAGACATTCGGTTAAAGTTGAAACCTACTAGTAATGTCTTCAGGTTAAGATTTTTCTGTAATCTGCTATACATTTCTTTGGGATGGTATTTTAGTATTACAACATGTTTGTAAAGTAGGGAGATGAAATAATCTCCATTATACTGACACAAGTGAAACCTTCCACTCACTCACACAGAGAGCTTGAACTCCAAATAATTTCAGCTAGTCTCAGATGTAGCTCTCCTCTTAAAGCTTTAAACTTCAGATATTTGTCCTGAAATACCATCTGTGAATTGTTGGATTACATGCCAAAGCCATTAGGTGGGACTGATTTACACCACTTCTCATATTGTTAAAAAGAAGCCATATTTTACCTCAGAAGCAGTACCACACTGATGATGGGTGAAGTGACTTTTTCATTATATATTCCTTAGAAACTAAAAAGCTAAAAAATGTGTTAACAGATTCCCTAATCATCTTACTGTAAAGGACGTTTCATGTCTTGTATCCATTTTCCTTTTCTGTTTCCCCTTCTGTGCTTCCATGACATTTTAAAAGTGTGTCAATGAAACAGCTATTTCAATAGTGTTCCTTGCAGTGCCATGCATTAAAAACAACTCTGTCATGTTCAAAGCCCTCCCTCACTTTTATAGAAGAAAGCCACTGTATTACTCTTGAAGTTTAGATTCATCCTAATGTCCTTCTCAGTACCAGAGCTTTCACTAGTACTGTTCTTCACTCCATTTGTACAATCTATATTTCAAGTTTTTGGATCTGTTCTTTTTTTAAACTTAGTTATTAGCATGACATTGGCCAACTAAAAAAATCAATAAATCATTGGGCACATTTGCTAATTCCAGATCAGAGGTATGAATGATCTCTTTGTAGTGAATTGATAAATAATTCTATTATTTCTTCAACTTAATTTTTTCAATAACAAATCTCTTATTTTCCGTGCAAATAGTGGTTTAATATATTTTATAGAATTTGTATGACAAGCAGTCCTTGTGAAACACTATGGAGTTGTTCTCAGTAGTGATATCCTCCTCATTTGTTGAAAACTACCACGTAAGCGTTTTTATTATAATTCCTTAAAACACTAATCAAGCATTTAACTAATGTTAAAACAAATCCCTACATTTCATAGCCATATTAAGGTGTATGGCACTAAAGTGAGGTTTTTTTCCATACTTGTGAGAATCCAAAATCTTTTTGATGGATGAACTGGGATATTCAGGGATGAATGACAGAATTATGATCAATGTTTTATACCTGTATTTTCTATCCTTGTTTCATAGTTACTTAAGCAGATAGATAACTCACCACTTAAAATTATAATAGATTTAAAATAATAATAAAGGAAATTTGATTTTAACGTGTTAATAAATGTTGTTAATATTTTGCACTTAGATATCTGTCTTTTCTTGGAATTATCTTCCCTAGCTAGGTAAGTATCATCGTCCCCATTGTTCTAATGTTAATCCCAAAGGATGCATCATCTGTCACTAAATGTTCAATATAAAACTGCTCATTTTGTTTCCTTTCACTCACTGTGGAAGCAGAGCACAAAACAGTCCCTCTGGCATGCTCATCAAAACTGTGATATTGCTGATTAAAATGCAGAGAAACTGGCATTTTTCTTTTATCTGCAGTCCATCATATCTTTATTGTTTGAATCTCATTAACACTGTGTTTTTACTCTCTCTTTAGCATTGGTATTTTTGTTTTGGACTTTTTCGTTGTTTTTTTCCCCCCACTTACAGAAAACTAATTAAATAGACACAACCAAAAATATTACATATAGATTTCTCAGATAACTTTCTGTGATAACATTTAAACATATCTTCCTAGTATTTATGTAGTCTTCTATCATAATTAGAAGGTAAAGTACAAAATTTGGTGTAATTTAAAACTGCCTGTCTTTTATGCAAAAGTAATCAGTTCTTCAATATTTTTAAAATTTACCTTATCCCCTTTTGAACTTTTCTTCCCTATGCTCTTTGGATTTTACTTTAATTTTAAGATTAGAATTTTTTTAAAAAGTTATTTCCAAATCTCTGTATTGCTTTTGTGCATTTACCATCTTTTTAACAAAATATTCCACAGGTTGCTCTTTATAAATGCCTAAATGATCAGGTTTTCTTGCATACTTCTTCATCAGGCTGTTTAGTATAAGGTGCATCCCATTTTGACCAGGCTGCAAGTGCCACATTTTTGCATGTAGTCCCACCATATAATCTTAACAGCACTATACTTTTCTTACATTGGAAATAAGATATCCAGTCTATGATCTTCTTCCAAATTATAATCAAACAGAAATGTTTTAGTACTATGTTGTTTTCCAATGATCATGTAAAGATTGAACTAGATACACATAAATTCTCCATATATGTATACGTATGTGTATGTGTAGACATAGGTGTATGTGTGTATGTGTATGCGTATGCATGTGTAGAGTAAAAATCACTTTCACAGTACTATATCCTGGTTTTTTTAGGAGCATCCCTCTTTCTTGGCAGAAAAGAGAAGGTTCAATTTTGGGATCAAAATTGACAGAGGTGAATCTAGTCTTCCTCCTCTTTTCTCTTGTGTAATCAATCCAAATAATTTTCACAATAAAAAATAAAGAAAAGAAGAAGTTATTCACAACTACTTTAAAAAGACCCTGAATTTGCCACTGAAAATGGGAAAAGAACAACCTGTGTTGAATACTTTTGTAGTTATTAATGTAAAATAACTTTGCCTCTTTATCTTCTCTTATCTCTTGAAAAGTTTGGCATCCAATTACTGCTATGAATGTGAAAAAGCACGTATTTTTCCAAATCAATACATTTATTCACTTAACCCACAGCCATAACAAAGAACTAAGTACCTATTGATCAGCAAGCTGGACCTCATAGAATTTTCTATAGCTTTTATACAACTTGACTTACAATAGTCCCTGAAGACCTTGTTATCATTAGATAACAAGAGTTAAGGATCATTAGAGTAATGAGTGCTTTGACTATCTGTCTTTACAGCCATTTGTGAAGTCATTTTGTTTCTTATGATCTTCCTCACAGACAAAAACCAGCATGAACTGTACTGGGTTATTTTGGATAATTCATTTGCATGTATGTATATGCATAGAGTTTATATCTATTTAAAACAAAACAGTGCTTACAGTGTAAAAATTCTTGAGCTGTAAGGCAAATATTGCATCTTGCAGTGTTTGGCCAGTGAATAAGGGAGTGTGTTTCAAGTTCAGAAAACTTTGTATTGATTACTTACTCTGGAACATCACTTCCTGTGCAGCTTGTCAACTATATTGGAAGATGCTGTGTAGCATCAGATGGTACTTGGTGTGAGTAAATAGGAAAGTGGTGCAAGCAGGAAATAAATAATTGTTCTGGTTTAACCCCAGCCGGCAACTAAGCACCACACAGCCACTCACTCACTCACCCCCAGTGGGATGGGGGAGAGAATAGGAAGAGTAAAAGTGAGAAAACTCGTGAGCTGAGACAAAGACAGTTTAATAGGTAAAGCAAAAGGTGAAAAAAAAAAAAAAAAAAAAAAGCAAAACAAGGAAGTCATTCACTACTTCCCATGGGCCAGCAGGTGTTCAGCCATCCCCAGGAAAGCAGGGCTCCATCACGCATAACGGTTACTTGAGAAGACAAACGCCATCATGCCGAACGTCCCCCCTTTCCTTCTTCCCCCAGCTTATATACTGAGCATGACATTATATGGTATGGAATAGCCCTTTGGCCAGTTGTCCTGGCTGTGGACCCTCCCAGTTTCTTGTGCACCTGGCAGAGCATGGGAAGCTGAAAAGTCCTTGACTAATGTAAGCACTACTCAGCAACAACCAAAACATCAGTGTGTTATCAACATTATTCTCACATTATCATATGATATATCTCATTATGCTCATACTAAGTCCAAAACACAGCACTATACCAGCTACTAAGAAGAAAATTATCTCTATCCCAGATGAAACCAGGACAAGGATTTAAATGCCTTTGAACTGAGACTGGCTAAAGACTTTGGTTTTTTTCTCCTTTTTTTTTTTTTTTTGAAGTGTGACTTTTATTAGAAATTTTGAAGGTCGTCTTTTTTATTATTATTTTTTCTTCCATTACAAATTATGCATGGCTTTCAGAATATTCCTTCTGAATATGTTTCTTAAAATAAATTCAAATCTTCGTTTCAAATCCAAATGGAAACTGACCCTAAGTATTTAACCCTTAATTTCTGTAAATGTTATACTTTTACAGGTATTAAAAATGTTTTGTAGTTTTGTTCCATTCCTATTGAAAGTGGTCATGTACATTAAGAGACAAATTACCTGCAGAAGTAAAAGTCCACTAAATCCTTTGGAGTTACATTAGCAAGGAATTTAACTTGAAATATTTACTTTCAATACTTCTCAAATACAGTAAAGTCTCTCAATTTTTATTTCATTACAAGAATATCTGTCATTTGGGCTTTAGCTGTAACTGCTTTCCTTTTTTCTACGCATACACTTTTTCTGTGGATGTTCACAAGCTGATGACTGAGATCTATGAGTAATACATGAAAATGATAGCATAAACTTAACTCAAGTTCATTTTTCATGAATTTCTATTGGAAAACATTTAGCCTTCAAATTGTTATTTCTGTCATGTTCTTGTGATGTCCTCTCCTAATATTAAGAAATAATAAATAATAATTCAATGAAACAAATGAAACAAGTGAAAATTTCCATTTTATATAGAGAAAAAAATTAGCATGCATTTTCTAAACTGGACATGGCTTGAATATGATAAAAAATAATTTAAGTTTATGATAAATGAAGCAATTACATATCCCACGGTGAGTGAAGGAAGCAACATGAAAAAAAAATCCTATCAAAAATCTAAAGCCTAGAGCAGTAAAACTTGCATGTAGGCAACCTATCTGATCTTTCCTGTTTCATACTGGAATTAGGAGGACTGTTCCTCCAAAAAGAAGGGGTGGGAGAGTCATTTGAATTTGGAGGGGGAGGAAGAGGAAAGGAATGGTTGTGATGTCTTATTATCTCAGTTAATCAATGCATGGGATCGTCTTCTATCACTTCTGGTACTCCTGAGTTAAATAGAAATACAGCTCATTCTTTCGTTTTAAGCCTATCATGTAATATTTAGACAAAGGCTTTATAACAACAATAGGTAGACAGATTTATGGAGATCTAACACTTTAACTCACTCCCTAGTATCTTCGTTATAGTAAATAAAATGGAAAAATCCCCAAATAACAATACATCTTATAATAATAGTGCACAGAGGCATTCTTTCCTCACATGTGAGCAGTACTAAACTGTATGTATCACTTGCAGCTCAAAAGAAGCATGAACTAAAAATTACTCTAATCAAGAATGCCTTAACATGAAAAGCTGGCAAGAATAACTTGATTTCCTTCCTAACATGACACTAGACTACTTTTTGCTTAATGCTGTATAAGGTCTTGCTTAGAAATACCCTGATCTATGAGAATTGAAAAGGCAGGCAAGATGTCAGTAAAAACTTAAAAAGGGGGAAAAAAGTGGAAAAAAAAAATCCAGAGATGTCCTTGGAAACTCCTGATATCTTAACTTGGCAAGTTATTCAACATTCTGACACAGAATAAATAAAGATACTTACATAAATATAATGTCCTTATGAAGAGCCAGCATGGCTTCTGTACCAGGAAGTTCCACTTCAAACTCTACTGGACTGTTCTGAAAAGCTGAGTAACACATACCTAAGGTAATTTAGTTGATACACCTGAATTTGCAAAACTTTTATGACAATCTACCTCACCAAAGGTTACTGGGGAAAGTAAATAGAAATGGTAGGGAGGAGGTAAATGTTTGGAGTATATTAAAAACTATTTAAAAGACATGAAACTGAAGGCAAAGATAACTGGTCAGAAGGGAAAAATGTAACCAGTGGAGTTCTGCAGTGATATGGATTGAGAGTTATTCTGTTCAACCTGTTTATACCAGCCTAGAAAAGAAGGTGAGCACTAAGATGAGAAAGTGTTCTGATGATGCTAACTTCTTCAGGATAAAATGAATAAAGGACAAGACTGACTGTGGAGAATTACAGAACAACCTTATAAAATTAAATTTTTGGAATATGAAATTGCAGATGAAATTAGGTGTGATGGACTGGCCAAAGAATCCTAACATTTTATTTAGGAAGGGATGGTCTCTGTGTTACCATTGTCACTCAAAAAAACCTTGGCAGCATAATAAATTCTTCCCTGAAAATATAAGCTTCAGTGAGCAGGAATGATAAAAGGAAAGCAAGCAAAATAGGGGGAATCATTAAGAAAAGACTGGAAACAAAACAGAGGACATCACTGTGACAGTTTTTAAGTTTTTGTTTTGTTGGCCTTCTGAATACTGTGTGCAGCTCTTGTCTCCTCTTACAAAAATTACTTTATAGAACAGAAAAAGTTTCAGAGTAAAAAAATCAAAGATGTTCAGAACAATCAAGTAATCTAGGATACTGCAACCTGGGATAAAGACAGCTAAGGACACTTATGACACAGGGCTACAAACTGTAAATGGAGCAAACAAAAAGAAATGTATTGCTATTTTCTTTGGCAATAAGAACCAGGGAGTATCAGATGAAGGTAGGAGGAACTGATTCAACACAAAGAAAAAGAGTTGTTTTCTTGCACCTCTGGTAGCAGAGACGAGACAGAGTGCATGTTGATTGCTGGCATGGGTTCAAATAAAGACTGAAATGATCAGAGGAACAGAAACGCTCTGAAGCTTTCTAGGTACATAGAAACCACATCTGTCCTAGGAAGTCCAGCACATGAACTTTTGCTAGAGACATGGAGGATATCCGGGGAAAACATTGTATTTGATTGCCTTATTCTTATTCCCTCCCACATACCACTTATGGCCATTGTGCAAGAACACAGAATTGAGCTGGATAGAAACTTGTTTCATCCCTGTGCAGACATTTGCATATTCCTTACCTTTTTTTTAACCCCAATGTTAGACTCATCTATGTCACAATATCTGCAAAATCCTGCATGCTCATATTGGTAAGTTATATGTCAAATTGTATTGTATAGTCATTAAACTTTGTTTCTTTGGCCTGGCCCTAACCAGCTTATTTTATCTCATTTCTTTAACGTCTTTAACAATGAAAATATAGGAATATATATATTGGCATAAATGAGATAATAGAAATGTGTCTCTTCCTTTTGTGCTTGTAAAGCATTTACCAGCAAGGGTCACAGGTTGTAGGCTGAAGCCTTGTATGTTGTTACAGTAGATCAATATTTAAGAACTTCATAACTTTGACATGTAAGTATTAGTTTCTTAGAAATTTTTAATAGAAGCATTTTACTACATGCAATATATAGCAATGTATTTGGACATTTTAACATTTAATTGTCCTCTTGAAGTATATGACTAAACAGTTTATTTTTTTGTTTGTTTATTAAACAAATTCTTTATTTTAAATTCTTCCCAGTCATATGATATTTCCATATCTAGACACGAATTTTAGAAGACCGATATTTTTCCTTAATTTTTTAAGGATTATAATTAATATTTTCCAGAGAAACGCTGTTTTTCCTTGTGAGAAACCAGAAATTTTTCTTTTCATGCTTCTTTGTGCTAGGTTAAAATAAAATTAAACAAAAAGATAAACAACCTGCCCACACCCGCTGACTCCCTTTGTTAGGTTTACAGAATATGTAAATTCAGAATCCTTCTAAGGTACCGGAATGCAAAATGAGATGCCACATATAGTAGTTTCATGATTGGAAATGTATTCTCCTCCAGTATTTGAGTTACTCTAAAGAACAGAAACACATTGTGGTAAATCCTATACAAAGAGAAGGCATAAAATAATGTCTATTAAGGGGATATTAGTATTCTGATAGCTAAATGTCACCTCTCTATCACATCTTCCTCTGCTGGATATCTCAGTGGTCTCATCACACTGGACCCACACTGAATCCACTATATTCCGGGTGCTTATCTCAGTTAAGGATAATTCTGTTCATAATGTCTTATATAAGGGAGGGAAGGTACCCTTCCATCAGAAATGCAACACACTGTTTTTAACCTGCAGGAAATAGAAAGGACCCATAACATAGCCCAATGAATATCCTGCTCATCTCTTAAAAACTTCTATTATGACCACAGTCTGTTCTATAATGTGATCTTATACACCCTTCACATAACTTCTGGTAGCTTAAATATGAAGCAAACAATTCCAAAGTGGAATCTTTACAAAAACTTAAAATAATGTAAATTTACACATCTAAACATAGTATTAAAATCCTCAGAAGTCATCACCAGCCTTGATTTTTTAACCATTTTACTATAGTCTTCAGAAATTAACCAACCAGCTTTTCAGTATTCAAATATGTTTCTGCTAGTGATTTCTCTTCTGGAATATGTAACTTTTTCTGTCTCCTTTGGTCAATGTCCCTTATTGTTAATTTTTCTTTAAGCCAAAAAAATCCTCTTCTCAGTCTAAGAGCCTTTGTTCTTATTTATATGCCTGCTTTTCAGCAGCATAGCTGTTAAATCTAGTGATTTCTTAGTTTGCTTTGAGGCTTTTTCCACTGGGAATAGGTGACATATGTCAGGGTCCTTGTCAGTCTCTGGCTAACTCACTATACACTGTGGCAATTTTTATAAAATTAGCACAAATTAATAAATTACACATAGACAGAATCTTGAATTGCCATAGGAAGACAGGAAAGGAGAAAGCAAAAAGCATCCTCATTTACAGCACTTAACCTGGAATTATTAAAAAAGTTTATAGATGACTATTTATCATCTGTATCATTAATGAAAATATTTGTAAGAAAAAGTAACTAGAACTTACGTTCCTAAGGCTCTTTTGAAAATGAATCTCATCTGCCTGGATCACTTCTGAAATCTGGTTTTAATTCTGCTGCCAACAGACTGCAGGAAAGGGATGAATGATCCTTAATCTCACAAAATCTAATCTCATAGTGAATGAAACTGTAATTTTGTCTGAGAAGGAGAAAGTGGATATATAGTGATAGCTCTTAAATGCACTTTCCTGACAAGAACCAGTGTGTTCCTGAAATAACTTCAGCCTTCCTCCACAGACTGAGACTTGCTATCTTGCAAGGCTTTTAGAGAAAGAAGGGCAAGAAAAAAAATTGTGTCCAAAGGTCACTAATGTCATGCATGGATTTCATTCTTTTCTTTGAGCATATTGAAACAAAAATCGTAGGGAAATCATAATTCACATCCTCCTTCCTGTTTTCTCCTCAGTATCTTGTTCTGGTCTGTAAATCAGAACAAAAGATAACACTATGCTCTCCAAAGTACTAAACTTCATTGTTAAAATAATGGGTCACTCAGAGAGCTGTTTCTTCCTCACCATTCATTGTACTAGCCCATATTTGTTGAAGGACACTTTCCCACTGTCTTGGCACATAACACTCCATATCTGTATCTGGCTCTCCTTGGGTACATTTGAAGATCTCTCTGAATCTTCAGTCTATCATTTCCTTAGGCAATGTCCTTTTTCTCTCATAACATTCTTCAGGACGTTTTTCCTGGGTCTTTTCTCCAATAAACATGTGGGGCTTTAATAGGTGTTTTTTATCAATATCTCTGATGACTGTATCTCTGTCTCTTTATTTTCCTTAGAGTTCTGTTACAGAAAGCAAATACAATGTTTAAGAAGCTTAACTGAGTGTAAAATCCAGCATTATGGGATTTTGATTATTTTAAGCAGCCTTCTTGCAACTCAAAGAGTATTCATGACTGCTGTAATGGTTGAAAATTGTAAAATTTAAAAGGGATCCATTTTACACATAACAAACTCACGATCTGTAATTTTTCTTCATTGTTCCTAGTCATCACACATTAACTATTAATACAGATGCCAGACTTGACATTCATAGCGCTATTATTGTTTAGCTAGGAGAAGAGGAGGCTGAGGGGAGACCTTATTGCTCCCTACAACTACCTGAAAGGAGGGTGTAGCGAGGTGGGTGTTAGTCTCTTCTCCCAAGTAACAAGGGATAGGACTAGAGGAAATGGCCTGAAGTTGTGCCAGAGGAGATTTAGATTAGATATTAGGAAAAATTTCTTCACAGAGAGAGTGGTTAGTCATTGGAACAGACTGCTCAGGGAAGTGGTGCAATCACAGTCCCTGGAAGTATTCAAAAAAATGTGTGGATGTGCTGCTTAGGGACATGATTCAGAGGTGGACCAGGCAGTTAGGTGAACAGGTTAGACTCGATGATCTCAGAGGTCCTTTCCAACCTTAACGATTCTATGATTCTACGATCATGAAGCTTACGTCCCCTGTTAATTTTTGTTAGTGTCAGCAATACCTAGTTAAACATGCATAGACAACAAAAAAAGATGTTTTTTCTACACTAAATAACTTTTCCTGCTTTGTAAGTGACTATTAACATTAGTGCAGTTAGGTATATGCTCTTTTGCCAGAGATGATGTAAGACTTCAGTTAATATAGCCCTTTGCAAACAAGTTGCCATAGGCAAGTTTGTTAAATTTTAGTATATGTAGAAAATTTTAGGTTGTTTCTTGTGATGCAGTTATGGGCTACTACAAATTACTATAACCTTACAAATTCTCTTTGTTCATAAGGAAACCTCTGTAAACACAAATTTTACCTTTTGGCCAATGTTGCTTTTATTGCAGTGCAGAGCCAGCAGAGCTGCACTAAAACAAGAAGAGACGTGTACCTCAGAGAATTGCATAGGAATTGTGTCCAGTTTAATATCTCATCGGTAGGTTTGCCAAAAGATTGTGGCACAGGTACCTGATGGGGAAAGGGCAAAGAGGGAGGTGTGACCACATCCATAAATTAGGTGTTGAATGTTAGGAAAAGACGAGAGTTGTAGTCTCACAGGCTTGTGCACATACGTAGGGCAGATAAGAAACTGTCAAAACACCCCTGCCTCTTGCCAAGGGGGAGATTGGACACAATTATGTTTACTGCCCATACTTACCTTACATTTGAGACGTTGCGATGGGTTGACCCTGGCTGTATGCCAGGTGCCCACTAAAGCCGCTCTATCACTTCCCTCCTCAGCTGGACAGGGGAGAGAAAATATAATGAAAGTTTTGTGGGTCAAGATAAGGACAGGGAGAGATCACTCATCAATTAAGGTCATGGGCAAAACAGACTTGACTTGGGTAAGATTAATTTAAGTTATTACAAATTAAATCAGAGTAAGGTAATGAGAAAATAAAAATTAAATCTTAAAAAACCTTTCCCCCACCCCTCCCTTCTTCCTGGGCTTAACTTTATTCTCATTTTCTCTACCTCCTCCCCCTACAGATGCACATGGGGACAGGGAATGAGGGTTGTGGTCAGTTCTTCAGATGGTGTTTCTTCCTCTGCTTCCTCCTCAGGGGGAGGACTCCTCACACTTTTCCCCTGCTCCAGCATGGGCTCCTTCCCACGGGAGCCAGTCCTCCATGAACTTCTCCAACGTGAGTCCTTCCCACAGGCTGCAGTTCTTCATGAACTTCTCCAGTGTGGGTACCTTCCATAGGGTGCAGTGCTTCAGGAACAGACTGCTCCAGCATGGGTCCCCCATGAGGTCACAAGTCTTGACAGAAAAATCTGCTCCAGCATGGGTTCCTCTCTCCATGGGTCCACAGTTCCTGCCAGAAGCCTGCTCCAGCGTGGGCTTTGCACGGAGTCGCAGCCTCCTTCAGGCATCCTCCTGCTCTGATGTGGGGTCCTCCATGAGCTGCAGGTGGATATCTGCTCCAGCATCAACCTCCATGGGCTGCAGAGGGACAGCCTGCCTTACCATGGTCTTAACCATGGGCTGCAGGGGAATCTCTGCTCCAGCACCTGGAGCACCCCCTCCCCCTCCTTCTTCACTGACCTTGGTGTCTGTGGAGTTGTTTCTTTCACATATTCTCACTCCTTTCTTCCAGCTTCAACTGTGCAGGTAGGTTGATATTTATTTTCCCCTTCTTAAATACTTTATCACAGAGGTGCTACCACTGTCACTCATAGGCTCAGCCTTGGCCAGTGGCGGGTCCATCTTGGAGCTAGCTGGCATTGGGTCTATCGGACATAGTGAAAGCTTCTAGCAGCTTCTTACAGAAGCTTCCCCTGCAGTCTCCCTGCTACCAAAACCATGCCACGCAAACCCAATACAGATGTTATCAAGAATTCCTTCTTCTTCTCTCTCTTTTAGGAGGAAGCTCTAGCTTGCAAGAGTCTAGGAAGAGCAGACTTCTCCTGAAGAGAGGACTTGTCTTTCAGAGTTGGTCCCTTGCTTCCCTGTTACACTTTCTGCTATTGTTTTGCTTCCCTTGAGGCTGCTCTTGAATCATCTTTGTATTAATATCAACATAAACAAATGGGAGGAAATCATGGAAGATGTTTTTTCCACCACATACCCATATACTGCTACAACTTTGAAAAGAGGTGTCAGGGAACGTAGGACAAGAATCATAATGCATATGTGTGCACATCTATGATAGAAAAGGGCTATAAATGCAGGAATATTTCATTCAGGGACATTGGAAATGCCCTTCAAATTGATGAAAAGAGCACTATCTGGAGAACAGGATTTGTATAACCATTGTATTAATATTTTTATTGTTTTAAATTAAAAGAAAATTACTAGAGAATCCAAGTGCTAATGCTATACCACATCAGTTGTTGCCATTCATTTTTACATGATGTCTCTGTTGGAGATCTCAAATGTACCAAGATTTTGAATAAGTTTATGCTAATAAAGAGTTGCAAAAGGTTTCAGCATTATGCATGTGTAATCGACTATCTCACATTTTACAAAGCAAGTCTAACTGAAGCAGATTCAAATTAAAAAGGATTTGTTAGGTTCTCGTAAGAACATGATTAATGGGTAGCTTATCCTGACCCTAAGGCTTGATGGGAGTTACAATGCAGAATAAAAATCAGGATAATCCCATAACAGTGACACAGCAATAACAATAAACTACAGATACAAACTGATGTTAGCTAATACAGTATATCATCCTTCATAGGTATATTTTTAAGAAGAAAGGATTTGTTAAAAATGCCTAATTAAAAATAATTATTCAATGCCTTATTAATGATAAACAGAAAGCCCAAGTTAATCTCACTATATGATGGCAAAAATCATGTAAAAGAAAAAATAAAATTGTCTAGTAGAATGACAGTTAATATTGGAAAGGAGGAGCAGATAGATATTTGTAATGTGAAAATATCAGTTAATACAAAACCAGAGTAAGCAGACCTTTGTGTTAGAATAGACAATTCAAGATAGAGTGATGCATTTTGGGGCACAAGTGATGCACCTGCACCTGACCACTTGGTGTCATTTGTAAGTAGGTATTCATCAAATAGAAGAACTGCATCATACCCGGTCTAGTCTAATGGAAGCTTATGGTTTATTATGTGTGATGCCAGGAGACCACAATAGGAAAAAAAATTATGTCAAACTGAGAAATGTGGTGTAAAATTTGAATTCATCAGAGATACAGTGAAATAGAGAGTAAAAGAGATCTGTGCATATCTTCTTTTCATTTTAAGGACACAGACAGCTTAAGATCACTGTACCACAGATAATGTAAATTAATAGTAAAGTCTAGCACACATTATGATAGCATAGCATCGACTTATTACTTTATCAATTAAAATTTGGGGAAGAAAGTCAGAGCTGTAGTCCATATCCCTGACACCATTTCCAATCAGCTTTCTTGAATATATAACGTCATTTTAATTGGATCAGACACTGGTTCAGCAATGAGCCAACCCACAGCTTCAATTTACACTGTACAGCTCTATACAAGAGATGTCTCCAAAATATTAAGGCTTGGAAGGGAATTTATGCAGTGCCACCTGTGAAGAATGTGCATGTGTGAGTGGCTATGCATGTATACTCAGTGCACAAACAGAGAGACAAAGCATATAGTGAGTGCACTGTATTGTAAAGCTCCCAATTTCTGCTGCACAGTGAAGAAGATATTTTCTTATTCTGGGAATGCAGCTATTTGGTTAATGCAGTGTTTTTCACATCTGCAGAAATACTTAAGCCAATTAACAAAAATAAGTCTTTTGCACCAAAAGACATACTTAAAAAGTTAGATGCATCAGCAAAGGAAAATAAATACTTTGTTCATTAAAGCAAAACTACTCTGGTATAACTGCAATATCTCTTCCTTTTGCAATGCAAATGGTAGAGGGTTTTGGCTTTCATTGATTATCCATTACCTCTAAGAAAGGGATGATTACATTAGAAATGAGAACTAACTTAACATTTCTGCTAGGACATCACTGAGATGCAGTAGGACAGAGAACACCTGCTTGGTAAACAGTAGCTGTGCTCGGAGGAAAAAATGTCTTCAAAAAATACAGAGCTTGCCTGTAAATATCCTTCAGAAGCCATAATCTCTAAGGTTAGAAGATAAATCTTTAACATACTTCGTCTTACTTTGTTCTGGTGAAGCTATCTGAAGTGGGTCACAAGAAAGCTAGTGGAGAGATCAACCCTCCAGGGAGCCAGCAGGAACATTTTTGGCATTCACTATGATTCGTTTGCAGAAGCCCATTGTTGAAACAGAATTGTGAAGCTAACATATTTCAGCACCTGAATGCCAAGATTACATTTCCAACAGAAAACTTAATAAGAAAATTTTGAAATTAGCTATAATGTTTCCACTACCGTGCAAAATCCTTTGGACAATGATCTAGTGAACAATACTTTTAAACAGAAAGTATGATTCCTAAAACTGCGAGGTATACTAATTCAGACAATGAGTCAGGAAGACAGAAACTGCTTCCTGTGTGTACTGTACTTGGTATTTATGCTTTGTCTTTTACTTTCACTAAAGTAAAAAACCACAAAGAAATGTTAATGGTTCTCAGCTGTATTATCAGGTTTTCCTCTTATGGGGAATGTCATGAAGGATTCTGCATTATAAGGTAAGGAAAGAATAAACTAAGCCATGAAAAGAATGGTTCAGATCTTACCATTTCAAAAAGTTGCCCTGTATTTTTACTGTGTATTTGTAGCAAATGGAGGTTTTATTTCAAAACTTCTGTACAGGAAATCTTATACATACTACAACTGATTTACACAGGAAGTACAACATGGTGAGTTGTCTTTAAGGGTGATATGGGCTCTGCTGCATCTGCTGGGTACTTAAATAACTTTCAAAATTATGTATGATTATGTGAGAGTTTGATAAGAAGAAAATCACACAGTGAGTTTGTCATATAGACAAAATTTAAGTTCTATTGTTTTTCTTTGCATAGGGTTTGTTAGGATGAAGAAATTACCAATCAATATATTGTTTTTTTACAGAGTACTATCCAAACCTTGAGAAGTTTAGTCTAGCATATATCATTACTACTTAATGCCAGAGAACATGGATCACTCATGCTCTTTTTCTGCTTTCTTTCAGGGAGTACAAGCTTTATTTTATCCTATATATTTCATCACAAAGAATGAGCAAATGACATCTAAAATGTAGAAAAATAAAAGGAAAAGAGACATTTCCTTTACCAATCTGACTTCATGCACTTTATTAAATATTTAAACAAAAAACATGGTGAAGATGAGATGAAAATCAGAGAAAAGAAGGAACATATTTCTGCGCTTGAGGAGAATGGTGAGTAGTATGTTACAGCATAATGCAGTGCTTTAATATCAGTTCCTTAAGTCAGACTTCAATTGCCAAGCAGCACAGCTTTCATAAGTCCGCGTCTGTGGTAAGTAGACCAGATGGGTACAAACAGAAATAGAAAGCTTCAAAAAAAAAAAGAAAAGGGAAGGAAAAAAAAAGGTTTTGATTCTCATACCTTGCTTTAATAACACTATCAAGCTCTGTTTTAAAATGGATTGGTTTTCCAAGCAGGTGTCCTAAAGGTGCTATCAAGCATCTGAATGCCAGCCAGTGTTTGAAAGCATGCCAGCCTGATAGCCATTAATTGACAAACTGTGAGAGTCCAACATTGTGTGCAGGAAAATTAGACTTTATTCTGAGCACGTCACGATGAGAACAGTAGAGGGAGCTGTCAATCTTCACAGGAACAAAGACATACAGTATCCAGCATCAGAGATGGGCCTGTATTATCCTGTAGTTAGTCAATGCTAGAACATTACACAAAGCTTGGTGAGATATGTGTAAGTTATCCATACATACAGATAAATATGGAGTTCCATGATTTCATAACTTGACTGAGGCTGGCAAATCAACCCACATAGTTTAAAATCAGCCTGAATTTATCTACATTAACTGTTGTTATTACCCATTGAAGTCTAGCTGCTTTTTTGAATTTTAATCTAAATTCATGATGATTTTTTTCCTTTTTTTTTTTTTTTTTGGCTGTTGCTAACTCCCCAGAACTTCCCTTTGGCTGCTTGGTGCTGGCTTTCAAAGCTATATATATCCTACTAATATTTGAAATTTCCCTTGATGACTTATCAGACATTGGTGCTCCAAGAGGCATGGTAGTAAGGGCAACTAAAAGAATACAATATGTGCGAAAAAATTGCCTCAGAGGTAGAAAAAAAGCCCAGCTTGTACCAGTTATGAACTTAATATGAAGAAGTGAGCAGTGAATGGCTTCGTCAAATTATTTTTCTGGCATTTAAAGAGCTGTATTTCTTCTACTTTTTCTCCTCCAGCAACCTAGGCTAAGGAAGATTTTTTAAGTGAGACTATTGTGCTTCAGTTACAGAGTTTTTAAGCACTGTAAAAAGATCATTAAATGGTAAAAGACAGATTTATTTAGTGTCAGCTCAACACTACTTGAGATGTTGTACAAATCACCTCTGTCTTCACTTGACTGCTAATTTGCCGAAGGCAAATCTTTTTTAAATCAAGCTCAATGGTAAAGTACATGATAGCAAAACTATATAAGTGTTAAATCAAGTAAAGTCCTCTCAGGAATAAAAGATTCTGCATGAATTGGAAAATAAACTATATTTTAAATTACTGCTAACAGTTATTTGAGTAAAATATTAAAATTACACTTGTAACACTTTCCTAATTAATATAAGAAGTTCTTGGAAATAATCAGAAGTTTAAACTATCATAGCCAGTGGGCAAAATGTTAACGTAGTAATCAAAAAATAAGGATTAAAAGGACAATGAACACTTGCAAAACCTAAGCAGAAAATGACTACTTTTATCTTCTCTGTATCACAGTCTCTGATCTTCACTGTACTCAACACTTGCACATTTTATCCTTATAAATGTTTTATTTAAAGGTAAGGAAGGATATGCAGCTATTATTGGCAGATGTGTATAGTTTATCTAATGTCATATATTGTTAACATTTCACTTAATATCAAAAATTAAAAGGAAAAAAAAGTGGTTTTCTCCCCCATCTTTTCTTCTGCCCATATCAGTGATTAAATCTGATTTTTTTTGTTTTATTATGTAGTTCACCTCAACTTGGATACTCATTCAAAACAATAAGGGATAAACAATTAGAAAATTACTAGTTATGCACTCTGGGAAGCAGTTGTAGGGAAGGTATGAGATTTAATTTCTATGTTTCAGGTTTCTTTAAATTGCAAGTTTGTTCTGCCTTTCACTCAAGAGAACAGAACTCCACATTTATAACCTATTATTTAGAATAAAATACAAAAAGAAATAAAAAAACCCAAAACCAAAACCAAAAAACCAATAGAGAAAAGATTTGCATCCCTCTCAGGTAACATAATCAACCCAACAGCACAATTCTTTCTGGTTTTCCAAGAAAAAACATGTCATCTAACTGGGGATAAACACAGGCACAAATACTTGAATTATACTTTGCCAAAGAAGATTTGCTTGTATTGCGCAGTCATGTCTTGCTTAAAAATGTTGTAAAACTGTTTATTTCTAGAAATAAAACAAACAAAAATAATTTTTAAGTACATGAGATACTAGGCTTCAGAACACTGAAACAGCTAGGGCTCTCTATCCATATGGCTTCTTTGCAACTTAACTCACATCTACTTTCTCAGCATCTCAACCTCAACACTCTCTATCTCCTTAGGCTGTTAAAGAAAGGAAAAATATAACATGGACTTTGAGAGAGGTGCATGCTGAACTAAGTGGGCAGGTGAAAATCTATGTATTGATTCACAGAAATGCCGGTTTTGGTCAGAGCTCTGTAGAGCGCCGCATCGGCATTCAGCAGCTGTAGGCTTTCTGACCTTGTTCAGTCACTGTACCCCAGACTGCATTCTCTCTCTCTCTCTTTTTTTTTTTTTTTTTTAAGAGCAATTTTACAGAAATCTCCATACATCATAGCAATCTCTGCAACAGACGGCACAAATACAAAAAACCAGGAAGATCATCTGAGAAGCATTTTCTTGAGAAAGTAAGGAACTTGGAGGACTGACAACAGTTCTTGTGGGAGCCTTCACACTGATCTGATACCTTTGCCTGTGCACCCAAATAGGAAAACAATTGGGACAGCTGTCTTTATGATACCACACAATTCTTCTCTCACAGGGGATGGTTATTGTTGTTGCTGTTGTTGTTTGGAGGTCCAGAAATAGTAGTTATGTGGGACAGAACAAGGACATACAGAGTCTCTTCCTTCTAGAACCCCAGAGATTTCCTGTGGCAAGTAATGTCTTCTGATACATTGTTGCCTTTCCAGATTAGAGATGTTACGTTTAGTGTAATCCTCAGAGAGAGATCCTTGATGGTGAAACTGTACTATTAGGGATTGAAGGATATTGTAAGCACCCTAGTTATACAGCTCTGTATTCCTGATCATCTTGAGTAATCTCAAAGGTCTGGGAGCAGGATTAAAGTGCTGCTTCTTCCATGGGGAAATCCTCTCCTGAACATTTCTGGAGAAAAAAAAAATAATGACATTTTCTCTCCTTTCAGTTTCACCACTGAAAAACTGTATTGCAGGGGAGAAAGATGCAACATTTGGATCCTAATCAGAGAGGTGGGTGAGTGTCTGTTTGAAACATAAATTCATCTCAGTTTTGGCACACCATGAAAAGCTCTCTCTGTTGGATAGAAGACATTTCCTAGACAGAGTACTAAGCAATTTGAACTTTCTATTCATTATGTGCTTGCATACAAAAGTGTTCCTTTTTATAAGACTTTCATAAACAAAATCTACATATTCATACAGCCAATTTTCAAGCTATAATGTTATATTTTTCAGAAACATCCTTGCTCAAAAATTGCTAATATCAGAAGTAATAAGTTCTAATTTGCCCACAGTACTTTTTCTGGAACCATTGGAAGTGATTGTTGTATCAGCAGAACTTTGTTATTGTTTTTACTGTCAAGAGTTCTTTTATCAGCATTATACTTGTGAAATAGCTGCAATTTGTTCACTAGAGGCAATCTATCCTACAAAGTCTGGTGGCGAATGTATTTTCCTTCAGGATACTTTTGCACCATCTCATCTTTTTAAGCTGATCACTTCTGTTTCACCATAAAGGAAATTCAATGAAGGCAAAAGAAAGCAAAAGTGGATGATGGGCAGAGACACAATAATCATGTACTAGTCTATATTTAGAGATCTGTTTTCTGTTGTCTTTTCTGCTACAGTCTTTTTCTGTGGTGTTGTACAAGGGTTTTGGCTCAAAAGTCTTTGGTGGGGTTTGGAGGTTTGAGACTCTTTAGCAACAGGTTTTCATCTCTTTGCTTCATCTTACAAATTCTAAAATTATACTAATTTTTTATTTTTATTTACAATGTTTTATTTATAGGTTTGCTGTAAGAGTGAACTCAATGGATGGATTGAGCTTGGTCTGGCAATATGAAGAGGTGCTGAAGTCCATTATCTTCATGCTGAAAGGAATTCAATGCAGCTGGTTCAATATTAAATTTATTTTATGAATGCATACACATTACTGAAAAACATTTTAAAAAATTCATTGTCTTTACAGCTCATGCTACTTTCATTGTACAACAGTCACTTTTGCAAAAAGTGTTGTCCTTAATATATTACGATTCGAATTATGTGGTAGCAACATGTTCTGGCTGACTTAAAATAGTGTCTCTGGCTACTCTTAGAATAAAGAATTTAAAGTCAAAACTGCTACAGCCACACAGTGACTTGCCTCTTAGGTCCAGAGCCGTAACACATTGACAAAGGTCAATTAGAAATGTGACACCTGTTTGATTTTTTTAATTGCATAATGGCAGTGTCTATTCAAATATAATGCATTGTTTAAACAGCATCTCTATTTCTGTCAGCTTACATTTACTTACATAATCAACTGGAATTTTGGTCCTACAAAAGTTCCTCTGACCACATCATCAGATGCTGTAAATCAATGTTACTGAGATGTGTAAGTGCCAAGATACAGATGCTTTTGGAAGTCATCTGTCCAAAATGTTTAAGAAACTATTTTTCTTTTTTTTATTATTTCATTTTTAAAATGCAATTTTAAACCAGCAGAATAAGCAGTATGGCCTTCTATACGCTGGGTCAAACTGGACTTCCTTTGCTTTGTTTGAAAAAGTGTGCAGTATTTGGACTGTTATGGGTTTCTCATGTTTTAACAACAAAGATTGTTTTGTCACAGTGTTCTTCCTCTGTGACTCTGTAGCTACTCCACTTTATTGCTAGCCACTTTATTGTTATGAGTTTATTTTCTTTAATTTTTTTCCTCTTTTTTCTTTTTTTTTTTTTAATTTTCCAACAATCATTTTTTAGGGCATTCTAAATTTTGAAGCAAAACCAAATGAATTAAAGCAGTTAGAACTGCTATTTGAACTGGTATATGAAGTTTGTAATAAGATACCATCTATATAATCTATCATTTGGCAGAAAAATAATTACATTTTTTGAAAGGTCTTCAATTCATATTAGATATTCATAAGCTGAAAAAACTCCTGAAAATTGGCAGTTCAGCATGTAAATCTCAATGTTATCCACATGTGAATTGCTGTAAAATGACGAATAAATGTGATTGAAGCACTTGCTGCAGCAGCTGCATAAATCGTCTGCTCTGTCTTGATTCTTGTTGCTTTATACATTTATCACAAAGAGAAGCAAGCTTTCAATGTCATAGCAGATCTGCAAATACTAATGGTTCCTTTCTTTCCTGAGTTTTTCACACACTGTATGTACGTGTATGAGATGCTCACATCTGAGGATTGTATACTAGCAGTATACATGTAATAAATCATTTTAGCCCTGTGACTATGAAAACTTCTACAGACTGGCTGTAATCATCTCCACCAATTGTTAGCCAGGGATCAAACTGGATTCCAGAAGTATGTGTTACATCTTCAAATCCTTCAACTAAAAGTTTCAAGTATCAATGTCATTAGTCAGCCATCTTTCCCTCATTCTAGCAAAAGTTTTTGGTTTCTGACTTTTCCCATTACTCTCTGAAAAAGTACAAACAGTGTTCCAAACTTTTGTTAGATTTCATCTAAAACTTCTTTTAAATTTTATTCTGCCTTTTTGTTAATGTTTGAAAATGGTTGGAGTCCTTTTTCCCCCCTTAAAGATAGTCCTGTCTTGCAAGTGCTTATACTTATGGCAAGTTATCTTGCTTCTTTTTTTTTGTCTTTTCATAGTCATGTTTTATTTTCATTTTTCAGGGGAAAATAAGACCAGGTTGAATTATTTGTTTTTATTTTCTTTAGTTGGGATGAATTCCTAGGGTTTTAATAATGAATGTATACCAGAAAGGCCTACATAGTGATAAACATCAGGGTGAGAAAATCTCTGGGACCTTCTCCATCTCACCAAAGCTTATGCTGCTACAGAGGCATCATAAAATGATAGAACTGTAGAATACTTGAGGAAAGTATCTCTGGAGGGTTTCTAGTCCAGCTTCCTTCTCAAAGAAGGCTTCTAGGATTTAATTGCCCTCATGGCGGGGGGAGAGAAAGAAAGAAAAAGAAAAGAAAAAGAAAAAGAAAAGAAAAAGAAAAAGAAAAAGAAAAGAAAAAGAAAAAGAAAAAGAAAAAGAAAAAGAAAAAGAAAAAGAAAAAGAAAAAGAAAAAGAAAAGAAAAAGAAAAAGAAAAAGAAAAAGAAAAAAAAAGAAAAAGAAAAAAAGAAAAAGAAAAAAAGGAAAAAGAAAAAAAGGAAAAAGAAAAAGAAAAAGAAAAAGAAAAAGAAAAAGAAAAAGAAAAAGAAAAAAAGGAAAAAGAAAAAGAAAAAGAAAAAGAAAAAGAAAAAGAAAAAGAAAAAGAAAAAGAAAAAGAAAAAGAAAAAGAAAAAGAAAAAGAAAAAGAAAAAGAAAAAGAAAAAAAGGAAAAAGAAAAAGAAAAAGAAAAAGAAAAAAGAAAAAAAGAAAAAGAAAAAAAGAAAAAAAGAAAAAGAAAAGAAAAAGAAAAAGATAAAAAAGAATAAGGAAAGAGTCATTGCATCTAATCTAAATATTTTTGTTTTCTCTTGACCTGTCGCTGTTCACCCATGGGCAGAGTCTCGCCCTATCTTCTCTCCTCTTACTTGAAGACAGCAATACATTCTTTATGGAAATCTTCTCTTCTTAAGATTGAAATAACCCAGCGCCCACAGCCTGTCCTTGAATGCCCTGTGTTCCAGCTCCAGCCGCTTCATTGGCTTCTGTGGGACTTGCTCCAATACATCAGTGTCTATCTCATGTGGGAGAGCCCCAGGCTGGGCAAAGCACTGGTACACTGGTACAATGAAGGACTGTGCTAAAAATAGATACTATCTCCACCTGAACTGTTATATTTATATGGAATAACACAGATATGCTGAGATACTTACACTCAAATCACAGAAGTAGTACATCTGCATCAGTGCGGTATTGCACCTGCATCATTAGCCTTGTTTCTTTTTGGTGCCAGTTTCAGAAACCGTGCAGATTGTTCAGGAGGCATTCCCTAAAAGATTTTTCCAAATTGTAACATTAGGGCTTTCTTTTCCCTCTTTTTTCTCCTGTTTTATAAACATAGACTGTAAATTTCTTACGACAGAAGCTGTAACTTTTAAATGTTCTCTAAAATAGTCACTCCATTTTAGATACTGCATAAACAGTACTACTTTTACATTAAAGATTCTCTAATTATCTAATTCTATGAACAGGGAATGTGTGCAAAGAGCAATATTTTAGAAACATTTGCTATCATTTTGAAAAATAAGGCCCACCAGTTTTTAAAAGAAATTTGTGAGATTCTGAGGGTTACTATGGCCTGTATGTTTGATAGAAAAGGAATTAAAATCACCAAAACACATTAGCTTCTTGTAACCTTTTCTCTTTGGCAACTAATACAGGAAATTTGAGGTACTGGCCAGAGCAGTCTCATTTCTTAAGCTTTTATATTTCAAGAATGATTTGGGTTCTGTCATTGCTAGTTCTCATTTGCAGCAGTAAGAAAACACGCCCAGAAACATACTCAGCATTATGGTACATAAAGACTGTATATAGACCATTGCAGTTGCTGCCTTAGATATGACCAATACTTTTTGACAACTGAAGGTCTAGAACACTGGAGTCATGAAACACTGTGGAAGTATTCTCTACTGGATGAAAAATCTTACTTTTTCACTATGATAAAGTTCTGAATATTTCCTTAATGAATATCTAATGAAAGGATTTAATAAAGATGCGCTTATATGTTGATGTCCCTTAAATTAAATCCCTTACTTTAATTTTGAGAATCATTTTCTATAATTTTATATTGGTAAGACCATAAAGAAATTCTTTCCTCAATCCAAAGATATATCAGAATCTCAGCAGGTATAAACTGATGTGATTGCAAAAAATAAAAATAAAATACATATACTACTCATTCGCATGTACTTTAATTTTCTTATTAAGAGATTTCAGTCCAGAGGTATAAAATAGTCTAAACTAAGTTTCTTCTTAGAAAAATTTATGTAAGAATTGAAAATTTCATGCCCTGTTCCAGACTTCTGAGAAAACTCTGAGATACTGAAAAATACTTGGAAATATCTTACCTGTCTTTATTTTCTGTCAGAATTTGTAGTCAAATTCTTTGTTAGAGTACATTTGGGTTGTACCTTTTTTCTCAGTAGGAGATATTATATTACTGCTACTGCTGCTACTACTACTACTATTACTACTACTATTAGTCCAGCACAACTATGAAATACTAGAATTACTTTTCTTAAAAAAAGCCTAGTTAATTTTTTTATTTTTTACAAGAAAAATTAAGTTCCGCTCTTCTTCTAGAATGAGGGACAGTGTAAGCTATTTGGAATTAGACAAATACTCTGAGACCAACAGCTTCAGTGTGATAATAATGCCTACTGAAAAAGTGCAATTTGACTCTGAAATAAATTCCCTCCCTCAAAATTAAGTGTAAGCCTTTTATGCACAGATCCAATGCATTACATGAACTGTAGGTTCATTATAATTAAACATTTTTAAAGAAAACTTAATTTCGAAAATTAGTTCTACAAAGTTTAAATACAATTTATAGGAATAAGAGTTGACCAAATGTACCCTTTTTGACTAAAATGAGCACTAATGTGCCCATTTGTTTCCTGTGCTAGCAAGCTGCCCCTTATTTTTATGCTGATTTTGCATGATTTTAGCGTTTTGGAGACAGAGGTTGTAGTACTACTGAGCCAAGTACTTGATGTGATGTAGAATACAATGTATATGTATGTATGTCCCTTGGCAGCAGCTGATAGGGCTTGAAAAAATTCCTAGGAAGAAGAGCCTTCAGGTAACAACAAAAAAAATTCAACAGTGTTCCTCACATAAAGAAATTAATGTTTACCTTTCTAATTCCGTGGGTAAGACATATCAAGAATTATAGATCTGAAATGAATGCAAGCTGTATAGCCAGGCACAGGTAGCCTTTTACATCAACATATCTGTTATCATATAAAATTATCTCCACTGGACATCATCTCTTTTTACTATAAGAAGGCTCTGCACATTTATTTTATGAACAACTAATGCAAGGTCTTTGGTAAATGCATAACCAGGTACCTCATAATACAGGAAAATTATATGGAAAGAAATTAAAGAAAATGTCAGTCAGAAAGGGCACTTGGACATTCCAAATGGCTCTTGCATATAAGCACTCAGGCTCTGCAGAACCTCACTTTTGGGAAGATTTCAGGAACATCTTGTAATCCCACAATGTAGTGTTGCTGTTGTAGTCACAGTTATCAATAACATTGCTGTAAGAGTTACATCAAGAGAAAGGTGAAAAGTGAATTAGACAGTGAAATCAAAATTAGAAGCTTATTCCCAGCTCTAATTTATGTCTAATTACTTTGGTAGGAGAATGAAATAAGCCTAAAGTGAATGTGTAGGTAATATATGAGTGATTAAAATATAAACAAATTTTGATAACAGATGCTGATTATCACTGGAGAACAAAATTTCATATTGTTATGAAGCTTGTAACAAATTTTCAAAGCGTGCTTGGTCTGCAATTCAAGTGAACACGTTTTTGTAGAATGGTATGACGTATAACTGTGGTTAAGCTGAAAGACCCATGAACACATCAAGTTATTTCCTAATTCACCCTGGTTCATAGGCCAGGTGGGCCTTGTTTTCATCAGGTCAGAAAAAAAAAAAAGAGCCTTTCTAAGGGAATCAGTCACAGGAACAGCTGGAAAACAAAAACCTAGGAAAAAGTCCATGAAGAATCTTAGGCTGTTTGATTACTTAATAGACCAATAAAACTGAAAGCTGGGAAGGACGTATATTTTCACAATATTCATTCTGTGTCTTCACTGTCTTAGACTGATGTTAGACTGTGAGCTGGTTCTCTCTGTGTAAACACTGATAGAGACGTTCAGTAACACTGATGGATTTTTTCTGATCCCCTCAAAATATCTGTGATTGAGTGAGGACTAATTATTTCCCTTTTAAATGCCAAGAACTCCACACATTATGGGAAGTTTCTTGGCCAGTTTCTGGCAGAGCTGTTAACTTAAAATTCCTGAGCCCTAGGAGTGATAATCACAAAACAATCTCTCCTTCCCAATGGCTGTAATCTATAAAGGGTTATGTGGTCTGGGGTAAGATAATATGAAGGATCAACTTCTTGCCCATAGCACACTGTTAAAGCTGAGATGATCAGAAGTATTCCTGCTGGGGCTTCCTCAGAAAAGCTTACTTCATGACAGACTTGGACTTTGGAATCAGTTTTCCACCAACATAGTCTGCTCAGTTTTGCTGGCTTTGGAGAAATACTGTGTAAAGCCTGTCTTTCCTTTTTGTCTCCCTTTTGGGACTATTGAAAATATGCCGGATGAAGGTGGGTCTATTTACTGGCATTTTTGGTTTTATTCTGTTCTTTGTATGTACAGGGTGAAAGCCTAGAGAACAGAGTAAGTGGCTTCAGATAAGCAGAACACGATAAACTTTGTAGATGTGAAGAGGTTATTTTAAAACAGATAAAAGCTATTGAGTTTTCTGGTTATAAAGCTAGAATAGACTCTCTTGAAAGTGTACATATCTAATCTGCAGGAGTGCATGATCAGAAATTTTGACATTATCCACTAGTTCCATTAATACAGTTTAATTCTGGAATGGAGAAAAAGTATGTTTATTGAAATGCTTTCAACATTTACTCCTAAATGCTTTTAGATTGCCACAATAATAATAATGTACACATCAAAGAAAAAAAAAATCATCTTCTCTACCCACCTGCTGATTCAGACTTGGGTTTTTGTTCTATGTTGTATTGGTTCTTCTAATTTGTTCATCACTGTATTTTTTTGTCAGTATAGTATATTTTTCAGTGCTGTTCCTTACTGAAGCCTTGTTTTATACTATCAACATTTTGTAGTTGCTGCTTTTCTTGGGAAAGTGTTTACCAATGAAAATAATTGCTGGAACATATTGTAAGTGCTCTGTTTAGCCTTGCTTTCTGACTACAGGAAAGCCACTGTTTTTCTCAATCAGATGGCCAGAAAATCTTATTTTACTGGTCAATCTCATTTTACATTTTGCAATCTCATTCTACCAAACTTTCAAGGCTTTGAAATGTGGGGTTTTTTTACAGTGATGAGTAACTGGGGAGAAGGGAGAGAATAAATATACTCAAATGATTTCATGAAACAAAATTCCTTCAATAGTCAGAATTTTCAGTCCTGGAAAGCTTATATGATTGTGTAATAGGTGTAAGGATTCTGAGAGTTGCAACCTTTTATCAGAGAAAGATTTAAAAATAACCAGCAGACTGAAAATTTTATTCCTATTATAACATTTCATTTGCTACACCTCATCTGTTCATTCACTTTGAGAGCAGCAAAATCTGCTTGCACTTAAATAAGTGTCATTGCCTTTACTCTCATTCACTAATCTTTATTTTCACATGATCTGCCATTTATTTCTTTTGGTAATTGCTTTGATTTTAAAATATTATTTCAAAAAAAGCTTTCTTTAAAATACTCATAATAACACTATTAAAACCCTCACCATGCTTTATTTGAAATCCTAGTTCATGTGCATTTTGCGTTGTAAATTATCCAGCTCACAACTGGAGTATTGCCTTGTAAAACAGCATGATAATACCATTGTTGCTTCATTAGAGATGCACAGGGTTTCTAATACCCCCCTCATTTTTATGTTCTGCACATAAAAAGTCCATGTTACCTACAAGTGGATTATGTAACTCCAGAAGTTTATTTTGTCTTCAGCTCATTCCTGAAGGTGATGTTCTTTTCTGATTTTATGTTGTTTTGGTGTTTAATTTTTTTTTAATGTAAATATGATTTTTAAAATATTTTCTTTCCATTTTTCAGTAACAATAGGATATGTGATACCTGATACCTGATTATGTTAACATTTACATCACAGCATGTAAAAAATGCTGACATTCACTGCATCTAATACAACATCCTGATGAGTCAAGTAATTTTAAAAGGTTTAATTTATTTTAAAAATTCAGTACATAGAGCACAGTGCCAGAGGCTCTGCAAGACATTATGGTATTATTCTCCTGTGACAACAGCTCCAGTACCAGCATTACCATTTAAATAGGAAGATATAAAGTAGAAGAAATATCGAGAGTTTTTGGCTAGCATCTGATCTTTTGTGTTATAAGAAATCCCAGAAGTATTCAGCAAAGAGGAGAATTTTACCCTGGCTGTAGAGAATGTAAATTGCTAGACTTTAAGAATGGCATGTGCTATCTAGTCATACTAATAAATAAGTATAGATCTGAGACAAAGAATTAAAAATCGTCAGCAAGCACTTTGAAATTAATCCCACCTCTTGCCTCCTTTTTGTTTTACAAAGAACCCTAATGAAAGTTATGGAAATTGTGTTACCCAGAAACACAGTTTAGGATATTACACACAGTTTATGATAAACACGAGTGGGGAACTGGTGACAACGGATATGGAGAAGGCTGAGGTACTCAACGAGTTCTTCATCTCAGTCTTCACTGGCAGCCAGGCTTCCTGCACCTAGCAAGTACCAGAACCTCTAGGAGAGGGCTGTGGGAGTGAAGGCCCTCCCACTGTAAGTGAAGAGCAAGTTCAAGACCACCTGATAAAACTAAACAAACAGAAGTCTATAGGGCCTGATGACGTACATCCCAGGGTCCTAAGGGAACTGGCTGATGTAGTTGCAAGACCACTCTCCATCATATTTGAAAAGTCACGGTGGTCAGGTGAGGTCCCTGATGACTGGAAAAAAGGGTAACATGTAACATGGGACCTGCGGACTTACAGATCAGTGAGCCTCACCTCTGTGCCTGGGAAGATCATGGAATGGGTCCTCATGGAAGCAATGTTAAGGCACATGCAAGACAAGGAGGTGGTCCGAGGAAGCCAGCATGGATTCACTAAGAGCAAATCATGCCTGACCAGTCTGGTGGCCTTCTATGACGGAGTGACTGCAACAGTCGATAAGAGAAGACCGCTCAATGTCATCTACCTAGACTTCTGTAAAGCCTTGGACACAGTCCCACACAACATCCTTATTTCCAAATTAGAGAGCTATGGATTTGAAGGGTGGACTAGTCGATGGATAAGAAATTGGCTGGATGGATGCATCCAGAGAGTTGCGGTCAATGGCTCTATGTCCAGGTGGAGACTGGTGATGAGTGGTGTCCCTCAGGGCTCTGTCTTGGGACCGGTGCTTTTCAATATCTTTATCAATGACATAGACAGCAGGATAGAGTGCACCCTCAACAAGTTTGCAGATGACATGAAGCTGAGTGGTGCAGTTGACACACCTGAAGGATGAGATGCCATCCAGGGGACCTGGACAAGCTTGAGAAGTGAGCCCATATGAACCAGATGAGGTTCAACAAGTCCAAGTGTAAGGTCCTGCACCTGGGTCGATGCAATCCCAGACATAAGTACAGACTGGGAGAAGAACTCATTGAGAGCAGCCACGCAGAGGACTTGGGGGTCCTGGTGGACAAAAAGCTGGACATGAGCCAGCAATATGCACTAGCAGCCCAGAAAGCCAACTGTATCCTGGGCTGCATCAGAAGGCATGGTCAGCAGGACAAGGGAGGTGATTCTCGCCCTCTACTCTGCCCTTGTGAGACCCCACCTAGAGTACTGCATCCAGCTCTGGAGCCCTCAGCACAAAAAAGATGTGGACCTTTTAGAATGGATCCAGAGGAGGACCACAAAGATGATCAGAGGGCTGGAGCCCCTCTGCTGTGAAGAAAGGCTGAAAGAGTTGGGGTTTTTCAATCTGGAGAAGAGAAGGCTCCAGGGAGACCATATAGTGGCCTTCCAATACTTAAAGGGGGCTTATATAAAAGGGGGGGGAGACTCTTTATAAAGGTAGATAGCATTTCAAACTGAAAGAGGGGAGATTTAGATTAGATGTTAGGAAAAAATTCTTTACTCAGAGGGTGGTGAGGCACTGGAACAGGTTGCCCAGAGAGATTGTGGACACCCTGTCCCTGGCGGTATTCAAGGCCAGGCTGGACGGGGCCCTGAGCAACCTGGTCTAGTGGGTGGCATCCCTGTGCATGGCAGGGGCGTTGGAGTTAGATGATCTTTAAGGTCCCTTCAGCCCAAGCCATTCTATGATTCTCTTCTATGATATTGTATCTCTAACATTCATGGATCAAAATGGATCGTGCTATTTCTGGATTGAGAGGCAAAAACTCCACAACTAAAGCAAAAATGCAGTTTCTTTTCCACTTTTAAATAATCCAGCTAGGATTAAATATTACCAGGCGTAATAATGTGATTCAGAATTCAAGTTTCGGTTGCATCGAAGGGCACTGGTCATGGTCACAGCTTTCTTGCACTAGAGCTCCTTATCGAAGTGCAAAGATGTGAGTATAGTCCCGCACATTTGATTTTCTGCATTTGATATAATCTATTATGTTTGCAGGAGAATGGATGCTAGATCACCATCTCTTCCAAATTTCTCAATTAGGTAGTACATTTGCAGCATCCTTAGGGTGACGCAAGGGACAATGTTCTTCCTATGATTCTAAACCTTCTGGCTTTCGGCAAGTTTTGGCCACATCTTTAACACTATTTTAATGTAGTTTTGGTGTTTAATCACTAAAGGCATCACAGTTGATCATGTCTATGAGTACTTAGGGGCTTTTCAGTATGCAGATTATTTAGCTGACATGTATGCGCACTAATGAAATTTTACTAAATATAGAGCAAACCATTATGCAGAACATTTTTCACAATATTTTTAACATTCACATCTGTACTGAGAACTTTATGTATCCTATTAATTATGTTACATTAATTATACTATAGTGAATATGTTTTATATAAAGAAACAATTTTAAAAAGAAGTTTTCCTGTAATGTTTACTGAGACAAACAGAAAGATGTTTGTGTTACAAATTGCATTGCTCAACTTTCAAATTATAGCTTTTCCACGTATTTGAATAAGCTCTTTCTTTTGCAGTCACTTGTGACGTTTTACTATGGTTCTGTATTCAGAAGCACTCATCAATCAGATGTAACTGGAGCTGGATCAGGCTTTACAAACTTAAAACACACCCATAAAGCAACCACACAATTCAAGTGACCATCTCAAGTTAATTAAGACTTGAAAGAAAAGTTTGACCTGAATGTAACTAGTTGTAGTGTGGAATATTTATAAAAGTAATTATAAAAGAGGCTTCTAAACTTACCTACATGCTGCCTGAATCAGAATAAGGGAAGTGGAATACAAAATTGATTGTTAATGTTTATGAGCTGAAACTTGCTGTTATCACTTAGAAAGAGAAACAATCAAGGAACTGTGAAAAGAGAATCAACTGTAGGTTTTCTTTAACTTTTCTGACTGGAGTTCAGGCTAAAATGACCAAGTAGGCACAGAATTCAGGAATTAGCATTCCGATTAGAGACAATGTAAAGTACAAAAATATTTGCTGTATATGTTATACTGTTAATTTTTTGCTGTCATTCCTCAGCTAAATTGATGAACATTATTTGACCAGTTGCATAGGCATCCAAATATTGAAAAAAAATATTTTCTAATATATTTGATTAACTAATAGAAAAACTGTTTTATTAACATCTAAAATTACTATATAATTAAGACTACTTCTGAATAGAAGCTCAAAATGATTGAATCACATAATCCTTTGCTTTTTAATACTTTTTTTTCCTGCAGATTATTCTTGAAGTGAACAGTATCCATCACATTGTGCAATTCTGCTTCCAGTTAAAAGTTTCCAGTTTTAAGAAACTCAGTAAATTTGAAATACGTTGTATGTCCCCTTTTGGGGTTTCGGTTGGTCAACATCAGTCCCTGGGAAGGTGATGAAACAACTAATCCTGGAAACCATCTCCAGGCACATGAAGGACAAGACAGACATCAAAGACAAGTCAGTGTGGACTTACCAGGGGGAAGTCATGCTTGACCAACCTGATAACCTCTTATTATGAAATGACTGGCAATGGATATTGTCTATTTAGTCTTCAGTAAGGCTTTCAACACTGTCTCCAATAATATTCTCTTAGAGAACCTGATGAAGTATGGGCTAGGTGAGCAGGCTTTCCTAGCCAGCCTCTTTTCAGTAGTATCCAGTGACAGGACAAGATGCAAGGGGCACAAACTGAAACACAGGCAGTTTTGTCTGAACACAGGGAAAACCTTTTTACCATGAGCATGACTGAGCCCTAGCACAGCTTGCCCAGAGAGGCTGGGGAGTCTTCCTTCTTGGAAATACTCAAAAGCTGTCTGGACTTGGTCCTCAGCAATCAGGCTCCAGGTGGCACTGCTTGAGCAGGGGACTTGGACAGGACTCCAGAGGTCCCTTCCAACCTCCACCGTGTTATTCATCCAAAGGTTTGAAGGAAGTGTTTTAGACCTGATGAACTTGCAGTTTCCACTAATCCATTTCGATGGATAAACATCTTCCTAGACTTAATAACAGACCAGAATAGGCTAGCAGTAAGGGTCAAGTCTCCATGGGACGTTGCATACTTCAAAGTTTGATTCCCCAAATATTATTACTTGCTGGCACAAAATAGAAAAATGTAAAAGAGACACCTTTAAAAGAACAAAAAAGCTACCAAAAAAGCTTGTTAGAGAGAAAATACGACAATTTGCATGGAAGTTGAAGAAAGGGGAACAGAATTCAGAGGAGAAGCTCTTGGAGACGGTCATATTAAACAACTCCACAGTCTGAATGCTACCTGCAATTGCAGCATCTCTGTAAATACTTTGATAAGGAACCTTGTTTTGGAAACATAAAGACATTTGTTTTTTATTAGGAAAGTAACAAAATACATTAAACAAGCTGGGCTGCAGACAGGTGTGACATGGTGGGGGGTCATTAAATGTGGCAAACCCAATATAGGACACCTAGCAGCCCTGAGAATGCCTGCTGCCTTTTTGAGACAGAAGAGAAGGAGAGAGGGAAAATCCAAACTAGTTTCATTGCTTAGCATTTGATCTTCAGGGTTAGAAGCTAAAGAGGACAATGAAGTATCTATTAGTGTTAGTCAGAACTTTTAAGTGGTTTTGTCACTACAATTTTTATTAATAATAATGAATTATTATAATCAAATTATGTATTAATATTGATGAATTTCTTAGGAAAATCATTGTTTAAAAGTCTACAAATAGGTCTGTCAGTAGACTATATGACTGTTTTACTTAATTTAAGAGGATATATAAAATGGCTTGCCAAGTGGCAGCAGCTCTATGGGAAAAAAATGGTAGTCTTTATATGATGAAATGAATGCTTCTGGTTTGGGCCATTGGGCTTATTTTTAGGATATGACTCACAGACTTCATTTTCTCTTTTCTTTTTCCTCATCAATTTATACTTAAACTACATTTTTTTCTTTGTGTTTATAAAGATGATACAGCTTTTGCTAGTTTGTTGTTGAATCTCTGGGGTTCATTTTGTGAGAATCCTCATCCAAAATCCAGGTTACAAAATTTCATCATTCAAACATAAGACATTTGAACAAAAGGTAATGGTCAATTTTTTCAATGTAAGCAGGTAGTGTAGCCTAAATTTCATTTTTAGAAAAGCCAAAACACATAAATTAAAATTTTGCCACTAGTATATTAAATATACACTTCCTTGAGTATATTAGTAATAAAAAGTTTTGGCTGTTGTGAACAGTGTCAAGGCTTTCTCTCTTTCCCAGTCTGCCCTCCCCATCCCCCCAGTGAGTAGGTTGGGTTTGAGTAAGTGGCTTGTAGGGGGACATAGCCGAGACAGCTGACCCAAATTGTTCACATGGAATGAAATGAAAGCTTAGGTAAAGGAGAAGGAAGGGGGGACATTCATGGTTATAGTAATTTTCCTCCCAAGCAATGATCACACATGCTGACACCATGCTTTTCAGGAAGTGGCTAAACATCTGCCTCTGATGGGAAGCAGTGACTGAATTTCTCTTTGTGCTTTGCTTGCATGTGCAGATTTTGCTTTAGCTACTGAACTGTCACTATTGCAATCCATGAGTCTCCTCACCTTCCATTTTCTCTCAGTTCCACAGGAGACGGGGGTGGGCGAGCGACTGTGTGGGTGCTCGGCTGTTGGCCAGGTCAACCCACCACATGCTCTTTCTGTCTGCCTCTGCATTTACTAATCCCTGTTCACTGATGTTGAGGTAGGTGATATAGATACATCAGGGAATTAACAGTCTTTAATTATTAACTCATACTCTAAACCAGCTGTGAGAATACAGTGCCATGGAGCTGATGGGGTAAAGTTAGCACAGGTGGTGATGGTCCCTGATGAGATCTCTTCTTAATCTGGTCATGGTGACCAGGCTTGAAAGCTCTTTGACAAGAGAAGTTGGAACTAACAAGCTAGTTTTCTTATCCATCTTTCTTCTGTATGCATGATGGGTTTTTTGCTATTTTGCTCCCATCTTCCGCTCCCACTATTGCTTATCTTTTTGGTTTTGCCAGTCACCTTGTTTGAATTCAGCAGGAAGTTCTGCCTGTAAGCAGTTCCTTGTCCCTTATCTGCTGCATTGCCTACCAAGTTTTCGTTACTTGGATGTACAACTGCACCCATCTTTCTTTGCCCCTAGGGTGGTCAATTTGCTCACGCATTTATGTAACATGTTTATAAATTGTGTGTGCTTATTTCATGACAGTGTAACAAAATCATTATATACTGTTTTCAGATGCATAATTTGTGAACGCTTCATGAACTAAAGGTTCAAGTAGGTTCAAGGCAAAGTAATATTATCTACATCCTAATTAGAGTGATTTTGATTTATAGATATCACAGGCCTCTGCTTTGGCTGCAGTGGTTTCAATCACATTTGGGAATTGGAGAGATCTCAAATATACATCAGTTCCTTCAGTTTTATTAAATAGCCTTCTGGGCAGAATACCCAAGGTATTCACTCTAAATGAGAAAGTTTTCAGTGAGTTCAGATACTTTATTAAACACTCTATGAGAATTCATTTGGTAGCTGGACATTGTTCACTGACACTCCCGGAAACTGATTTTATATGTTATACTATTCACAGAACTACTTCCTTGATTTTCTATCATTTGGTTGTTTTTTGTTTTGGTTTGGTTTTTTTCTTTTTTTGCTACTGCTGCAAATGAACACAGGTTTTCATTGAGATTTCTACAGTGATATTTTGTTCTCTTTTCAGAAAACTCAAATTTCATTTAAAATTCAACATTATGCCTTTACATTCCACATCATATTGCATATGGCAGTACCAGATTTCATTGGTTAACAGGGTGACTGTTCACACAGCTTTTTCTTCTAAATGCTGCTGTAGATTTTTCAAATACTCATTAAAATCATGTTTTTATCTACATGTTTTATTGCCTCTCTTTGCTCCTATTTGAAGCTAATTACTGAAATATGAGTTCCTAACATGAGTTCTCATGTGCATTTTACAAACAAACCATTTTTATTATTAACTAACTATATTTCTAATGTCTTCATTATTTTCTGTTTGTAAGCAATGTCTAACTTATTACAGAACCTCACCTCCTGACTATTCGGTTTCATCTGTACTGTTTAGAAGGACGTTTTATACAACAGTTTTCTAAAATAAAAACAAAGAACTCTAGAGGCATGGTACCTCACAAAAAGAGGGAAAAAACATCCTTGGGTTTTCTAGATGAAAAAAAGGAAGAACATGATTTGGGAAGAAGACCAATCACCAACAGGGAGCAACAATTAAGAGGCTACCAAAGAAGATGGAGGTTACCAGATTTCATGAGACAGAAGGGATGCACCTGAGAGTGCTGAAAGAACAGTGATGTGATTGCAAGACCTTTATCACTTACAAAAAGTCATGATGATTGGGAGACGTATCTGACAACTGGAAAAAAAATGATCCAACATGCATCCCTGGTTTATCTAGGGAGCTAAAGTCCAGTCAGTCTCACTTTTCTACTGAAAAAGGTCAAGGAAAATAATGTCTTTCCAAACATATGCAAGACATGAAGCTAATAAGAAAGAGTAGCACTGATTTACACTGTTACAATCACACTTAACCAGCATGCTTGCCTGCTGTGATTAAATGTCCAGCTTCATTGACAAGAGGATGTAATATATCTTTGTCTTTATTTATATAACTGACACTGTTCTCCACAGCATTCGGTTTTGGAAGCAGAGGAGGTATGGCCTGGATGGATGTACTGCTAGCCGAACTGAAAACTGTCTGGGCCCCTAATCTAAAAGGCAAGTAATCAATGGCTTGAAAGCCATTATCAAACTAAGTGCCTTGGCACTGGGGCTGATAGCTTGTGTTAACTTTATCAGCTGCATGGGTGATAAAACGGAATGTGCCCTCAGCAACTTTATCTATGATACCAGTCCAGGACCAGTGTTTGGCATGTCAAATGGTAGCACTTTAGTTCAGAGGGATCTTGAGCAGCTTGAGGACCAAGCCAGAGATAGAACCAGACTACACCAGAAAATGCCTGATGTTCAAGAGAAAGATAAGATATCTTCAGAATAGGCCTATACATCAGGACAGGCTGGGAACCGATTGCCTAAGCCCTGCTGAGAAAGACCAGTGGATCACAGTGGATGCCAAGTTCTACATGAGCCACCAGTGTGCTTTCATGGTTAATAAAGCAGAAGACTGACCTACACTAGAAGAAGTGTGTCCAACAGATTTAAGGAAGTTATAATCCTCCTCTATGTGGCAGGGTTTCACCCGGAATATTTTGCCTAGTTTTGTGCACCACACATCTAAAAGAGGACACTAAAATCAGGAGAGGGTTTAATAGAAGCTACTAAGGTCAAATGACCTCAAAGGAGGTTTAGAAGAAGCTGGACTAGTTTAACCTGTTGAAGAAGAGAAGAACAGATCTCCAAATAATTGAGAGGATGTTAACAAGGTGATGGAGCAGAAATGTTTTGGATAGCGGTAGGTGATACAAAAGGTACTGTGGCTATAAGTTTTGTCTTGGAATTTTCAGTCTGGACATTAACAGGAAAAAAATATCATCAGAACAGTACTGCAGCACTGGAAGAGAGTACCCAGAAAGCTGTGCATCCCCGTCCCTGGAGACATTCAAGACAAAGGCCTGTACAATGTTAAATTTTAAAGGAGTGAAAATCTATATTTACTTTCAATCTACTTTTAAAAACTTGATTATTGCTAGCATAGAATTGGCAGTTTTACTTAAATCTTAAAAGTTTTTATCTTAAGTTTTTATCTTAAGTTTTTATCTTAAGTTTTTATCTTAAGTTTTTATCTTAAGTTTTAACTTAAAAGTTAAATCTTAAGTTCTACTTAATCTTAAAAATTTTTGTAAAACCAAGGAAATGTCTCTCGCCAAGTTCCTAGTGTATAAGATGCGTATCACACTACATGGTAAACATGAAAAAAACAGAAAAGTACTATTTTTAGACTGATATTGTTCATCCAGCATATTGAAACTCCTGTTACACAAAGAAAAGGCCCAGATGGAATGAATTGTTTCTCAAGACAGGCTATAAAAACTTGCAGTACATTCTTCTTGAAATTTTAGATACTTAAAAAATAGAATCTTTTTGTTAAGAAAAAGTACAATATTTGATAATCCAGTAGCATATTTTATCAAAATGTCAAATTTTTAAGCCAAACCAGCTCCAATATTTTTTACTTCAATCATCATCACCGTCTACAAATTCTATAAACAAGACTCCAACTGTGACCTTCCTGAGGCTGATAAGTGAGTTTATGTATATATATGCCAGATGTTGAAATAACATTACCATTCCAAAGCTCAGAGCTGGGACAAGCACAGTTTCTTCAGTAAAAGTTTTTTCTGACTGCCTTTTCAGAATCTTCAGTTCAGTAACAAATATGCTATTCAGCAAAATAATAGCGTAAGTAGTCATAGATGAAGGCATTACCTCTTCATTATATTAAGTAAAAATTCTTCTGCCTTCTGCTTACCTGTTTTCTTTCAAGGTTTCTCTTGATTGATATAACTGAAGTTACATATAGATAAATATTTTGTATTCCCTCCTTTTTATTTTCTGCTGTCAAAGGCACATCCAATATACTTACCACATGTAAACAGAGGAATAAAAAAAAAAGATTGCCAATACTATGTAAAGATATTTATATAGGTAACAAGGTATGAAAGGGTCTTTAAATAAAACAGTGCTTCGTTGGCCTCTTGGTATTGCCCCAATATATCAAGGAATCTCCATACAACTACCATGAGCTGTGTCATGTTTAATTCAGTCCAAGACCAAATAAAGGGATAAATATTTCACTGTGGAAGTCAAAATAATAAATGAGACCAGAACTAAGATGCCTGGTTCTGTGCTGTGCTTTATCCTTTGAGCACACATAACTGCAGCACTGATACTTAAGGTTGGTGGGTTTTTTTTAATTTGAAATTTCAAGAAATATTGGTTAATGTACATAGCCTCTAAATCATCATTTGTGTTATTGCTAAAGGTATAAAGTAAGTATGCAACATACCATTTACAAAGTATGGTGTATGGGGATTGTAGTTTAGCAATTTAAATTCACATGTTGTAGTCCTACTGTCCCCAGGATGCCTGGACCACTTTACCTTGTTTCCGTAATGAGAATATACTGACACATTTTCATTATTAGATCAAAGGAGTAGGGCATTACACAAAGCAAGTTGCAAAAAAACCATCAAAATTGTCTGGAGTATACACAATCATTCTAATCATTTATCATTCTGTTTTTCAGAAAACAACAGAGGAAATGGAGAAAAGGAGACAGAGGAGCTGAAATTAACAGAGTTTGTGAAATGTGGTTTAAAGTATGTTCATTTATACACAGTTGACTGGAATGAGTGAAATATAGATTTTATAATTAGAATGCCTTTTGAAAATGTCTACTCAATATTTAGAGCACTTTTCAAAAAGAGTGTTTAACTCACATTTACTGTATATTGAAACAAACTACATGTTTAAATTGTTATTTTATGTTGAAATATGTATGATTCATACCTAAGAACTTTCACTTACTAAAAAAAAAAAAAAAAAAAAGAAAGAGAAAGAATGAAAGAAATGCAGACTTACTAAATTATTAGCCTAGCTTTTATTTCTTAAGGCTGATGAAAAACTCCTTTTGAACTGATTGAATCTGTAGATTGCTTTCTTTTGGGTGATGTGATACAAAGTCAATTGGGGGTAGATAATTTGATTAATGCTCGTTACTATTGTCATAGGCTGTGGCACATCACATGAACTCTTTATTAGTAAGCAGCAAGAAACAAATATGTGAGATCAGCCAGTGTCAATAGAAGTTAATCAGTTTTCATATATTCACAAGCTAAACCTTCTCTGCCTTTAGGACATGATCTCAAGGAAATCACTTACATGAGATCATACTGAGGGAAGCAAGGACACGGTAAATGGCTTTCTTGATTCTCTTGATTATAATAGTCTACAGCTTAAATGAGATGATTGTATTGATCCCTAGGAAGAATACTCATGTAACCCATAGCAGAGATTTTTTTCCCCTCTTCTAGACATCAACCTGTAAAACCTGATGTGAGTTGCAAAAAAAAAAAAAAAACAACCTCCACAAACCATTGCAGTTGGCTACTTTTACTCTTTCATGGCTATCAAAGTCATTCCATAGTGAATAGCTTTATATAAATTATAAAACTTTTCCTAACCACAGAATGGCATATTTATTGTTACAGATTGCATTTTACCATCACATTAAGAGAATGCATCCACATAAAGGAGACAGCTCAAAATATGTTTTATGTTATACATATGTGTTAGTCATGGCTGAGTCCTGTGGCCTAGATAAAAGGACAAGTCCAGTAGAAAGAGGCAAAAAAAATGCTCTATAACTGACAAAAGATTATCAATGCCTGTACTAGAACTAAATAATGAGCTAGGCCTGTGTAAGCAATTTTTATTTCATCAATTGTTAAAAAAATAGAAAAAGAAAGAACTCCTTTCTGAAAATTTGTCATAACAATTTACAAATGTTCTTTATAGATTTAATCAACACTTTCTAGATGATTACCATTAGAAGCAGTTCAGTCTACAGTATTTTGGCCGGTAGCGCTCCAACCCAAAGAGATAAGAATAAAATGCTGTGTTCCCGAGCAGGGGGAGGAAGAGGAAGGGCGGGGCAGGATGGAAATAGGAGGATATGGGCAGGTCTGTGGTAGTACCCACTTCTATGTAAAGACAAGGTAGTACCTAATTAATGTAATTTGTGTTTGGAAGAAAGAACAGAGTTCACATACACTAATTAATTATGCAGTGGATTACTGGATGCAACTTGCCAGGTTTCAAAACCAAATTGTAAGTACACCTAAATGAAAAAATTATGGTTCCAAGTTTCATTAAAGGCTTATACTGTCATTCTGCGTATGACTAACTATTCAGACCAATCTTGAAAGATTTGTAAACCACAAACAAGGTGGAATGAACCTCAGGAAGGAGAGAAATGTTTCCTCTAAGGAACAAACTGGGTGCATTTCAAAAAAACCTTGATTATACAAAAAGGGCAGAGCATAAATTAAAGACCCCCAGGGGCAGCTCCAACTTGCAGCCAAAAACAAGTTTTGCTGCTTTACTCTGTTGGCTAGTTTCTAATTGCACACTGCAATGAAAATCGTTTATAACTAGAAAGGTCCCATAACAACATGGCAAAGGCACGGGGGCTGCAACATAATATTAGAGAACACTTACCCTGTGTGCGATCACTAGTAACTGAGGAAGATAATAACTGCTCAGCTACTCTGAAATAATTTACTCATAAAAGAATCTTCATTAAAATAACATTAAGGAGTATTTTCAACGTGGCGTGCAGGGACTTAGCTGCATGATTCCTTTTAATATTAATGGGAACTATGTGGCTAAACCCACACACACTGCAATGAAAATCTGCACTTACTGTTTTAACAAAAATCCATAAAAGGAAGCAAATTCAGGTGAAGGCTTCACTCTGTTGTGCCCTGTTATTGCTAATAATACAGTATGTAAGATTAGTGCATAACAATTGTAATGTCTGTAATAAACATTCTGCCGCACCTAAGCTCTTAATAAAAGAAGTTAAGAAGGCTTACGTCTGTGGTAAAGCAGTGATTAAATAGAAAGGACAAATGTGGAGGGAAATTTAGAATTCTGCAATCTGAATTGTTTGTGTAATAGGCTGCAGCACAAATGTGCTGGTGAGGTATAAAATAATTATTGAGTGTTCCAGAGGAGTGGAAGTTGATAATATCAATAGCAACAAAAATTGTGACATTTGATGGAAAAAGTCCTTCTGGTCAGAGAGAAATTAGAAATACCATCTGTTAATGAGAATTTTCATGTAACCCTTGGAGTCCATCCAGAAGCTGACTCAAAAAAACATGGGACCCATGGTAAGACCAGTTTGCTTTTATTCTTCTCAGTTATGTTGCCCTAGACTGGCATAAAGACGACTAATTGGGCCAGTGTGATACAGACTTCTCATCACAAAGCTAGAAAATAATTTGGTTAAAGAAAAAAAAAGGCTATGCAGTGACAACAAAGAAAGAACCATATCTGAACTTCGTCCAGACCAATAATGTACAGACTGGCAAACAGGGAGAGGAAATAGGAGCAGGTCCCATAAGGACAAATTTTTAATTCATTTTATCTGGTAACTGGTACTTTCATCCTCATAGTGAATATGAGAGATATTTGTTCTCCACTTTTATTTCATCTTATACTTTCATATTTTGTTTTGTGAGCAGAGGTGTTGGGCTTTTTTGAGTGGATGTGAGAAAGATTGTGTTGAGGCTTAAAAATTTCAGCAAATGCCAATTATTTATAATAAGAATGCCCTAAGACAATATTTGCATCCAGTTTTATCAGATGAAGAATACCCTCAATTGGAGTCACTGGAATTTGAAAACATGAAGATGATAAAGCAAAAGATTTTCAGTTATAATCACACTTGTAAGAACCCCTCTATTACCAGGAGGCAGTAATGTGAAGAAGCTCTGCATATAAAGCTTTTATTATACCTTTCATTTTTGAAAGAGTGTTATGAGAGCTTAACATTACTTTTAAATGATTGACTCAATAACCATTCCATTTTAATTGGCACTTCTGTGATTTATCACTATATCATGTCGGGAACACCCCATTAGGCCATTTGTAAGTGAATAGCAGGGTACAGTGTATCTGACAATACTCGAAGATTTCTATTGAAGGCTCCTATTAAGAAGAGAGACCTACTAAGAGAGTTTGTGTCCCCATTTGATCTAACTATTGAATTGGACTGACTTGTATCCTCCCCTCCTGCATAGAAATATAATCCTTGTCATCACAGTAATCTCTGGTGCTATCACACTGACATGTTTTCCTGTTCTACAAGCGCATGAAGAATATGATTTCAGTTTCTAAATTAAGAAGACCAGGAAGCCTAATCTCACTGAAAGTAATTGTCTTGATCATCTCAGTTTGTTACTTCCACTCTAATCAGAACAGTCTTCTCAGTCCTCACCAATGCCATAATGCCTGAGGTAAACAAGAAGCCATATCAAACCTTGGATATAGAATGAGTTTCCTTCTAAAAGCTCTTCAGTCAGACCCTGAGGAGGCAGCAACCAAGCAGAACATCTAGATATTGGTTTCAGCCCCAAGCCCACTTCTTCACTTAGTGCTCTGTTTACTCTCCCGCATTCAGGTGCTAAAGACTAATGATTCTCAGCAGCATCTGAATGAGTCCATTTTAGGGAGCTGCATTGTTCAAAACCTTTCTGATCTGCATCAGATAGTGCTATTTCAGGATTTTGTAGGTCTAATTTTAGAAAAGCAATTAATCTTGACACATTGATACATGCAGTCTTACCTTAGTATTTTGATCTGGCCCAAATGATTTTGTTTTAACTCCTACATTGCATGTTTTACATTGGCAGTTGTTACTCCACGTACCATCTGTCTTTAGCAACTCCTAGGTACACAGATGTGCTGTTGCTGTGCAAATGTTAGAGGTCAGCTTAATCTTTCTTATTTCTGAATAAAAATAATGAAATAATAATAGCAATAATAATAATAATAATAATAATAATAATAATAATAATAATAATAATAATAAATGCCTTGAAACATGTCAACATCTAATATTTACTCTAATTTGTTTCAAGTGGTTTATTGTAGACCTTTCTTGTTCTGAAAGCTGTTTTTTTAGTGAAAAAAAGCTAAGGATGAAATTCCTGCCCAAAATACAAAATTATATGTTGCATAATTAGAAATTATATAAGCTGCAAACTGATTCAATACCAGAAAGAAAATCTACAACTACTTAAAATACTGATGATAGTAATGCTATGATCTGTGGCATTTCAAGGTTATTTTCTATATACTGATTTTTGGTTTAGTGCCAGTAAGATATTCTGTCATGAATCAGAGTTTTAATAAAAAATAAACACCACAAATGGAGTCTTGCCAAAAAAGTTAATATAATAATATCTTAGAATGGATGCAGGCTATTGCAGTTCTTTCCAAAATTGTTTGTCATCTCTATGTATAGGCCTGTGTATACATACATGTAATACCTAGAAGGGTGAAATTGAAGGTAGCTTTATCATAAATAACTGGTTAAGAATTATGTCATAGAAATAGGAAAAACTCTTACATGTTAGCTCTATGTGTACACATTTTAGTAGTGGCATATCTGTGGCACCAACATATGGATACTGTACACAGTCTCTTTGTGATGCTTGGTTTTCAAACCCAGTTGCAACAAAGCAAAACAAGTATGAAACTCCTAAAACAAAAGGTATTGATTAAAATTTATTTCAAACTATTGTAAATAACTAAAGACATGTTTAGGGCCCTGGAGAGTCTGACCTCTGCTATTCCTATTGTATAAGTGAAGAAGATTGAGATGGACATTTACCGAATATAAATTCGTAACTTTCCTTGTTAAAACAAATGAGTCATTTTTCACAGCGAGTATTTTAGCTATATTCAGATTTATGAAAATGTAAAGGTGTTTTCAGGTATTTGCAACTCTGTAGTCACGAGCTTCAAAAAAGTATTTGTATAGATACACAGGAAAACAAGTGCATACAAGTTTACTGGATGCACTTGCATACACCTGTATTCGTACCCAAATAGGGTGTCTGTAGCTTACACATACCTTTATAGGCTTTTGGCAGTAACAAAAGTATGATACTTCACTCACTTTTTGAAATGACTGTATTGTTTAATACCACAGTATTTCAGAAACAGAAGCATAGAAGGCTGCTGGAAAACAAGAAATTCTTCGAATATTATGTCCAAGCAATATCAGGCTCTCTATTCCCCTCCTAGTAAGGTAAAACTATATCAGCCGTGGATGAATTGGGGAAAAAAACTATAGAATAATGTACAGGATATAATTCTGATATTATTAAATGCCAGTTTATCTGAATTTGAAGAGTTAAAGGCAAACCACAAGGATAGTTTTCATCTGAACCTGAACTTGAACACTACATCTGACTTCTAAGTTGGAGGTGCAATATGGTTCATAGCACTGTTATTTTTCTGATCTCCATCCACTTAAAATGTGAATGCATGCACACACACACACGCAGAGTTTGTCTAAAAACACTGTATGACTGACTGCTTTCCCAAAGACACATAAATCTTGAACTAAAATATTTGCACATGCTCTCTTTTCTACACATTGTGAACATTTCTACACATTGTCTCCCCATTAGCTTTAATGCAAAGAGCAAAGAATATGGTCAGTGACATATTTCTCCTTTGCTGAGAAACACTGCTGGACAAAACCTGATGGAGGTGGACTTGCCACATCTGTCTCTCTAACTCTACTGCAAAAAGCAAGAAAGCATGTTTCAGGACAAGGTATGTGCAGAAAGATAGAAACAAGGCTATAGTAAAACAAGTACCCATCACTCCAGTGTAATCAAATGTACATCAATCCAGTCCAATCTAATCTTAAAAGTAGATATTATTTATGTGGAGGAATTCTCTTATGCTTAAATTCTTCTAAAAATTATTTAACTATTAAATAAGGCATGACTGAGCTCAAGTAGTTATCTTTATGTTCCAATGTACCTGGTGATAATGGGTCTTGTGTAATATTTTGCAGAGTTTTTATCTTGCATTACAGAAGAGATAGAGCAGATTCTAAGAAGTTTGGACAAAGTACAAAACCAGATACCCAGTGTCTTATCTAAGCTTTCCCCTTTTGGCTTTTTTTTCCTTGGTTTTAGTTTATGTTTTCATTTGGTTTTGTTTTATTTTATTTTATTTTATTTTATTTTATTTTATTTTATTTTATTTTATTTTATTTTATTTTATTTTATTTTATTTTATTTTATTTTCCATTCCATTCCTTTCCATTCTATTTTCTAATCTTACTTCATTTCAGGTTTTCATTTTAGTAATTGTAAAAGTTGATAGAATCTAGAAAAGAATCTTTCTCTAAATTAAATAGATCTTCTAAAGGTATACATTTCTAGCCAGCATGTGTAAATGTGTAAGTATGTGAATACATGCACACACTTACATACACACAAATGTACCACTTGAAGTTTCATGTTAATTGGTTTAAATATGCAAAAGAAGTTAATGGCACGGTGTCATGGTTTAACCACAGTTGGCAACCAAGTGCCACACAGCTGCTCAATGTGGGGGAGAGAATCAGAAGAGCAACAGTAAGAAAACTCATGGGTTGAGATAAGAACGGTTTAATATTATTATTATTATTATTATTATTATTATTATTATTATTATTATTATTATTATCATCATCATCATCATCATCATCATCATCTTCATCACCATCACTACTATAATGATGATGATGATAATAATAATAATAATAATAGTAAAAAATTGTAATGAAAAGGGAAACAATGAGAGAGAGAGAGAGAGAGAGAGAGAGAGAGAGAGAACCCAGGAAAAACAAGTGATGCAACTCCTCGCCACCTGCTGACCAATGCCCCCCCAGTCCCTGAGCAACAATAGCTGCCCCTCGGCCAACTCCCCCAAGTTTATATACTAAGCATGGTGTCATATGGTATGGAATAGCCCTTTGGCCAGTTTGGATCAGCTGTCCTGGCTGTGCTCCCTCCCAGCTTCCTGTCCACCTGGCAGAGCATGGGAAGCTGAAAAGTCTTTGACTAGTGTAAGCACTACTTAGGAACAACTAAAACATCAGTGTGTTACCAACATTATTCTCATCTGAAATCCAAAACGCAGCACCATGCCAGCTACTAGGAAGAAAACTAACTCTATCCCAGCAAAAACCAGGACACACAGCTATTATCGTATAGTATTTGACAATGTATTGACATAATACAGGCTTTCAAAACTGCAAGGGCCATTGTCGGTCTTAATTGTTATGTTTTGTGTTACTCAATTTCTCTCTTCTTCCATGTAGGAAATACAGAAGATGAAACCATGTAGTGCAGAGGGGGAGATAAATAGACACTTAACAGGTCAAGTTTGAGTTAAGTCATAAAGTTATTATTTTAGCAGATTTGACTGCATATTGCCTCAATCCATGAAGTTCCTACAGTGGCCCAAAAAAGCACGGTTTTTTCATAATGTGTTCATCTTCTCACCCGCTGCTGACTTTCAGCTCAGCCTAATTTCCCTTCTGTTCTCCCAGCAATTTAATTCTCCAATGGGCTGTGCTGTCCGATTTCTCAAATTTCTGATTTTCTCTCTTTTCTGTGCCAGTCACAGCACTGGTCTTGCATTTCCCTGCTCCCCGCTTCCACAAACACATCTTCTAGGCCTCCTACTGCCGAGAAGTGAATAGCGAGACCCAGATGCACACTTTCCCTTTTTTTCCATAGGAAGCTTTGCTCTGCCTCACCCCTATCTTTCTCATCAAATTAATACCAGCTTCACAGAGGAACATGTTATAAAAAGATGCAGGGCAAGTAGCTTTTTATTCTCCAGGAAAAACTAAAAATCTCTGGAAACCTTCATACTGTGTAGAATTAGAATACCTAACCTTTTACACTGGCAACCTTTCATAGTTAAGCCAGTGAATTCCCAATAAAAAATTGAATATCCTGATCTTAATCTTGTTTATGTTTGTCAACACTATATACATATAAAAGAAATTTCTCAAATATAGTTTCCTTTGTGCAGTTTTCAGTCTCTTGCTCAAGTGGAAACAAAAAAATAAGTATTTCTGAGATACATCATTTGAATCTGAGGGGCCATGTATCTTGTCACAGGAGTTCTGTAGAACAATAAAAGAGGCAGCAACCAATATTCCTGGGGGTAGACAGAGAAGAAGATTAGAAACTGTGAGAAAGTTTGTGAATAAATAGCACCAGCATGAACAGAAATAGATGTAAAGTGAAGACTGGGAAAGAGTGAATGAGAAAACTCCACAGAAGGAATAAGGTATTCCACTGCAAATGTAGAATAAGCAATCAAAAGGAAAGGATTACTAATGCATAGGACAAAGAGAAAAGATGTAGTCCATGGAAAAGTACAACTTTAAAATAATAGAGCACTGCATTACTTGATAAATAAAAAATATCTTTGCAGATAAAGAAGACATAGCTAGTTCTAGCAGATAGAATTTTATCTCATTTTCTTACCTTTAGGAGGTTTGCTCACTAGTTGTATGCTAAAATATGATTGCAAGAAGTCTATACATTTAGTATGGAATGCAACTGAGCAAGGAAATAACATTGCACTGTTTGGGAAGCATCTGAAATTTGCAGATAATGTTTTAAATCTACCTATTCCTACTATTCTGCATTATAGCTTGAGCCTATCTTGTGGTATTTACTCTCATTTTGTATTTCCTACTTTCTTATGTCTTTTTTTGTTGTGAAAAAGTATGAATCAGTTTCGGTGCTCAATTACTGAAAGCAATGAAAGTTTCCCAGTTGTCACTATTATCATTTGCATTGCAGGACAGCCTAGAGATCACTAACACTGTACATGATAAAATATATAGATTCATAAGCATAATCACAACCAAAATCTGAGAAAAAACCAACCATATGGAGCAAAAAAATAAGGGGAAAAATCAGTGTAGAAAAAAAAAATCCCCAGAGAATGTTCCAGCAAAAATATTCCAACAGTGCATTTATTCATTTCTAGGTAGGACAGAAGAATGACAATAATATTTGCCAAAGACCTCAAAAGTCACTGCCATGGACAGTGCATAAGTAGAAGAAAAAGGTTAAATTTATATTTCTTATGCAAAATTACACATTGATACTGGAAAATATTCTATTGAGTAGAGCTGTTGTATAAGATTCCTATAGCATGCAGCAAAACGCACAGCAGAATGAAGAAGTGCTACAGCTTACTAAAAGCCGTCTTAAAAAAGCCATCTTAAACTTATTTTGTGTTATTCACTGTTAGTTTTTTGTATCTAAGGTGTAGAAAACAGCACTTATTGCATATTTTAGAATTGTGGGAATAGTTAATACAATTCCTCTGGAAATAAAATGATAGTAATTTTTGCATCCAGTGTAAGTACATCTCAGTATTACATTTACTCAAAAACACACACAGTTTTATATAAGAACATACAGATAACCAATACACCATTGTATCTGGAGCTAATCACAGGATGATTTTAGGACAAAAACTGTTCTGTTGAACTCTAATGTGGCCACTTACTTGCCTTCTACAGTACATCCGATGTGCCTGCTGCTACGCCACTGCATTCCACATGCAAGTTAGTCCTCAATATCTTCTGCTACATATATAGTATGTATGTATATATCATATATCAAGATTAAATTATAACCTTTCCCAAGGATCACACAGCTGACTGTGCATCCCAAGATGAAAAGAAAGGATGTACTGTTTTGATTGAGACGAGATTAATATGTGGGAATTTTTTGGTCAGTTGGTTGCTTGCTGGTTCTTTTGTTGTTGATTTGGTTTGTTTTGTCATTTTTTGTTTGTTCTCATTTTTTTAAGACTGAACATTAGCTATATGAGACCTTAACTTTGAAACCTTGCCTTGCTACTAAGCATCAGTTGTCCATCTTTCTGAACAGTTTCTAATAGTAAAACATTTGGAAAAAAAATTAGTAAAGTGTGTAGATGGATGGCAGTTATCCTGGTATAGTCAAGGCTTATTTTCTTTAGAAGCTGGGTCAGCTTTCTGCTGCAAAACTGCTTCTTGGCATTTGCAAGTTCTTTGAGTGAGACCTTGGCATTCACATACTCTGAAGTGGAAGGATTTTTTTCCTGAGGACTTTTCTACAATATAGTTAAAGGAAAATGCATAGCTAAATTATAACACTGAAGAACAGCTAGAAAAAATTTGCAATATATAATTTGTTAGCAATATCTTTGTGTGCATATCTCCACTGTCAGCTACATTTGATCTTAGTATTTCAGAATGGTATTTTCCAGGCAGAAGAGCACATTCCTACTGTGTAAGACTTGCATATTGCATAGAAAATGGATAGAAAATAGTAGTTCAGCAGTTGCAGCAAATCAACAGTACTCTGATGCTGCTTCCAACAATGAATGTTCCAGATGGACTATTTTATATACCTTTCTAAATAAAATTGCATGATAAGGAAATGGACAGAGATGGTTATGGCCTTTGTCACATCCTATTACTACTTCAGGTCTCATTTCTTCCTCAAAAAAACACAGAAAGCACTAAAAGCTGGCACTGGAAACCTTAGACTTCACCATGTGAATTCGCCCTGCTTAATGATACTGCTAAGGCTACCTGCTAGGAAGGAAAAAAAAAAAAAAAAAAAAAAAAAGGCAAACAAATATCAGGTACGTTAATATACCAACATGCCATTTCATATTTGTTTCTACATCTGCCTTTGTCTCTTTGGAACCTCAAAATGTACTCACTGTAGTAGACAATCTGTAGCCTCTTAAAAGAGTCATAGTTCTCTTTTGTCCTTATCCAGCTTCAATGTTAATGTAATGCCATATAATCTAAAGTAAATACACCCCATTGTAATACGTAGATGCAATCCAGAAAATAATAGGCAGCACCTACTCCAGTTATGGAACGTTTATTTCTCTTTTTCTGAATGCTGAATAAATTCTGATTCTAACTACAAAACCATGCTATGGCCTTTTGATCAAACCAAGCAGATTCATTCAAGTGCTTCACCTGTGGTGGCATAGCAGCTATTATTGAATTACAGTTCTGAAATTATGGGATCTAGCAGTATAATGAAACAAAGTTGAGTTCTGTCAGCTAACAGCTAGAATAGAAGCAAATTACATGATTTTGGAATAAATAACCACTACTATGGTGGTCCTTTTTTAAAAAAAAACCTCTCTTCCTCAGAAATACAAACTTGAATGAAGCTGGGGATGACAACAGACTTGGTTGTGAGGGTTTTTTGGTTGGGTTGTTTTTTTGTTTTTATTTCCCCTGTGTTTCTCCTGATTTTTTTTTTATTCAGTGCCACAGGGAGCCATTTAAGAGACCAAAATAATGTGAGATCCTTAATTTGCAAAGTAATTTAATTATTGGATAGTGGAAATACCATAGTAAAACCAGATTACTTTTTCATTTTGCCACAATAATTGGTTCCCTGAGGCAAAAGATACTCACAAGAAACATTAGCATGACCACCATTATATTCAAGTTTACCCAGAAGTAAGTCCCAGTCAAAATAATATTTGATTTATTCAGATTTAAACACAAAACCTAAAAGAATGTCTACCCTGGGAGCTTTGCACTGCCACTATTAATTAGAAATGCAGTACTGGCACCACTGCAGAACTAAATAAGTGAACCATTTTCCTCTTGTCCACTTAAAAAAAAAAAAAAACAAAAACCAAAACCAAGCCAAAATGAAACCACCACCACCACCACCAAAACCCCCAAACTCAGAAAAAAACCCCAAAGCCCCAGTGCTAAGTGAGTACACAGTTATTTACATTTCTCCTTCCTAATCCAGCAATCAGTGATGAAATCAGAGGCCATGTGGAGCACCAAATCTTCTTTTATAAGGGGAGAATAAATGTAGGAATCTATGAGTTTTTAAAGATTAATTTGGTAGTCTTTTTTAGAATTGTACATAGGAACAATTGTTTAGAAACCAGTTCAGAGGTTGTCAGGAATCAGAAAACATTCTGACTGGGAAATGAATGTGTGCTTCCTTGATCAGTATCACCAATCTGTTACATTCCAGACAGAATAACGTTGACAATATCCACCAATCAGTACTGAAGTATCCCTTTTCAGATCTCCATAATAAGGCAGTAATAAGCCATTGGTGCTGGGTGAACAACAACAACAACAACAACAGCAACAACAACAAACAACCAACCAACCAACCAAATCTAACCAACCAAGAAACCGTTCTCCTGTTGCTTTCCATCTTTCTGTAGACAATACATTCTAAACACCAGTATAGCTTAGCAGGTGCTACAATGCTCACATTCTAAACATTATTTTATTTGCTTTGATGGAGATTTATTGAAATCCAACTGAATCCATGGACAAGGGAAATTTCCTTTTTTCAGATTTTCTGAGCAAAGATACTGAGAAATTTACCACCAAAAACAAATGCAAATTTTTCAAAATTGTATGTGCAGTGAGGAGTATGCACATTTCCTTCCAGTAGCAGCATATGGTAAAGAAAGCTTGTAAGTAGTTTCACAGTCAGGTGACACAGACCATGAGAATTGTATTGGAAAGCTTAATTAGGTTGTGTAGTTTGTATATGATAGCCCACTATTTTAAAGCATTAAAGAAAGGAATGATAACAATAAACTTCCTTCCCTTGTATTAAACAAGAAGGGGGCTTGGGTGGTGGGAAGGTGGGGAAAGGGGAAGGGAGAGTAAAAGACGCAATATTAATAGGAGAAAAAAGTACTTATAAAAGACCAAAGAGTAAAAAATAAAGGGATAGAAAGGACAGAAAAAATTGATAACTGGGAAAGCAAGATGAAGTATCGTTTAGCTCTCGAAAAAGCACAGTATGAAGTCTCTCTATATCACATCTAGTCTGACTTCATATGTTATTTTTTAAAATGAAGCTTATATTATTTTTCTAATATTGTTGACTTCATTAACCGTTCCATTTGAAATGGAAGAGAAGGGAGAGAACCAACTTTTTATTTCCCCCCACAGCACAAACGAGTATAACAGCTCTTCATCCTCTTGTACCCTTTCTCCTTTGCCATACTTCATAACACTTCAATTCTGTTCATATTGAAATTAAAATCTCAAACTGTGATTCTTTTGTTTTCTTTTTTTTTTTTTTTTTGTTCCCTTAAGGGAAAACCCAAACCAAACTGAATGTTAACAGAGAGTTTATCTACCAATATAGGTTCTCTAAAACACGCTATGTTGTCTTGGGCAGCTCTATCTTGGTAATAAATTTTAGTAAACAAGTGCTCCTTAAACCCTTCTTAAACAGCAACAATAACTACTAGCAGAGCACACACACCCCCTCCACTCACATATGACTCACCACTGTTACACGCTATCTACTATGCACTGCACAGCTCCCCAGCAGAAGTCAGTCTCTAACACACTTTCCCCAATGGGTGACGGGCTCAGATCAGCCATAAGGATGGGGTGGTGGTACCACTGCCTAAATCTGTGCACTACATTTTGCTTATGCTGTCCAGGCTGCCGTGAAGACAAGGAGGTGACTGATGCTTCCTCTCTTGCAGCTCCTCTGCTCCCCCACAACAGTCAGGCCTATTGGCAAGTGGCCATCTGGAGTCTTTGGTACACCTTCCCCTACCCACCACCCCCAAAGATTTATCACCCAGAGTTTATGGTGCCAGTTGCCTGATCTCAACTTTGTGTGTCTGTACAGTTAAGCATTACTTTTTCTGATGTCATCCAATCATTAGCCATTTCACCTACTTTTTCTGGGTACTTCCCTAGGTTGCTTTTGTTACTCTCAAAATCCTGTTACGAATGAACATACTTTATATATAAAGCCAAGAATTTACTGTTAGTAAAACTGAAACCATAGTTCAAGAATTATTATTATTCCAGACCTAGTTATAACAGAAAAAGAACAAAAAAGGAAGCAAAAAAAAACCCCAAAAAACCAAACCAGGAAAAATGTGGGGCAAAGTAATTTCTTTTTAAAGGATGAAAATTATACTGGTTTAAAATTTCATCAATTCCTTAGGAATTTGTTCTTATTTTTTAATTACTTTAATGGGATATAACAAAAGTCTTCAAAGTTTTTGCTAGTCTCCCCAAGCTTACAGTGGCATTACTCATAAGTAGGTATCAATTTTTTTGCAATGGCTGCAAAAAGAGTGTCAAATGTTCTTGGTCCACTTCAATCACTTTCATTCCACTTGAGTATATTGACTGTACTGGCCTGTAACAAAAAAAAAAAAATGTGCATCACAGCTAGCATCTTAATTGTTTACCACTTGATGATGAAGCTGGCATTCTAATTTTTTTTCCTTTTATTCATATTAAACTGTTGCCATACAATTCCTTATGATGAGAAAATATTCTAAATTTATATAGAATTTATATTAGCTTGAGTTATTTTGTGCTGAGATAAAATTCAAAATATGTATATGTTTGCTGTGTACAATCAATGACATCCAAGATATTGGGCAATCTAGTCACAACATTCAATTTCTCTTTATTTTCTCAGTAGAATTTGTGGGATGGCTGAAAAGTGAAAGCATGACAGGTGCTGCCTCGCATTTTTCCAACTAAGCAGTGTAGATACCATCAGTTGGCCATATGACGACGATATTCCTTGCCAGCATCTAAAATGATTCACTACTTAAATAATTAATTGGTTTATTATTTTTTGTGTGCAGGATTAAGACACTAAACACTTAATAAGAAATGCATTTGCAGGTTATTAAATTAAAGAATGTAATCTTTGTGTTTTACTTATGCAAAAAGGGCACACCTTTTTGCATATTGGCAAAGCAAAAAGTACCAAAACCTTCAAAGCCAATAGAGATGTATAACCTCAAGAAACAATAATATAAAGTCCTATGCAATTTGATAGAGGATAAAATAAATAGGATATTAGAGAAATCTATACCTTTTTATAAACCTTAGTCTACAGGTTTTAGTCTACAGATTTTCGTAGAGAATATTATGCCTCTTTTTATGCATTTATAATTAAGCTTTTCCATAACTATAAGTTTTGCTATGGTTAACAATTGAAAAACTCGCATGTGCTGACACAAACTGCATGTAAAAAAAAAAAAATCTATATGCCAGATATCAGAGAAATGTTAGAAATTTATATAGTGTTTGAATTTTCAAATATGAACCACCATACTGTTGGCATATGAATTTCCATGGGGGAAATAAAAAAAACAAAAAACCACAAACTAAAAATGACAAACAAAAAATTAAGCAATCGGGATCACCAAAGAAAATAATGTGAGAGAGAACTGAGGTGAGGCATGCAAGAAATCTTTGGGGCAAATGTGATGACAGAGCAAGCCTGGGAAGCTGTCTAAAATGGATCCATGTTTTCAGGATTTACTGAGTACTACGTATGGACTTCTCACTCAGTTCAGTCAATTCATTTGAGTCTTTTTGTCAATAGAACAGCAAAAGTGCATTGCAATCAGCAGAGTTACTATTCCATGCAGTGATACCTTACATTCACCAGGCATGAAAATACCAGCCTGAAGACCAAACAAGGTTTCTGTGATTGCGTTAATTGTAATTTTATAAGGAGAATTAAGAAATAAAAAATACAACGGATATGACTTCAACATCCACATGTGATCATATGCAGTTTTGTGAACAGCCAAAATGTCGTTTAAGTAAGTAACAGAGCCAAATACATGTCTAATGTCTCCAGCCTGTGCTTCTGAGTCTACCAGTTGTGCATATTGCACACAGTTTTTCCTTGAACTGTTATATTCCCTCCAGTTATTTTGTGCTGTATAAAATAAGATCATACTTTTTGGTCCTTCAGATATATAAAATAAAATGTTATATTTTAATAATAAAATAAATTTTAATAAACAAAATTAAATTAATTAATAAAATAAATTTTAATAAATTTTTATATTTTGTATATTATAAAATTCAGATATATAAAATAAGATCATCCTTTTTGGTCCTATCCAGGGAACTACAGGCCTGTCAGCCTGACCTCAGTGCCGGGGAAGGTCATCGAGCAGATCATCTTGAGTGCCATTATGCAGCAAGTGCGGGACAACCAAGGCATCAGGCCCAGCCAGCATGGGTTTATGAAAGGGAGATCCTGCTTGACTAACCTGGCCTCCTTCTATGACACGGTGACCCGCTTAGTCGATGAGGGGAAGGCTGTGGATGTTGTCTACTTGGACTTTAGTAAGGCCTTTGACACTGTCTCCCACAGCATTGTTCTGGAGAAGCTGGCTGCACATGGCTTGGATAGGTGCACTGTGTGCTGGGTTAAAAACTGGCTGGACGGCTGAGCCCAGAGAGTGGTGGTGAATGGAGTCAAATCCAGTTGGCGGCCGGTCACGAGTGGTGTTCCCCAGGGCTCAGTACTGGGGCCGGTCCTGTTCAACATCTTCATTGATGATCTGGAAGAGGGGATTGAGTGCACCCTCAGTAAGTTTGCAGACCACACCAAGTTGGGTGGAAGTGTCGATCTGCTGGAGGGTAGGAAGGCCCTGCAGAAGGACCTGGACAGGCTGGATCAATGGGCCTAGGCCAACAGTATGAGGTTCAACAAGGCTCAGTGCCGGGTCCTGCATTTGGGTGACAACAACCCCGTGCAACGCTACAGGCTTGGGGAAGAGTGGCTGAAACCCCGCCTGGCGGAAAAGGACCTGGAGGTGTTGGTTGACAGCTGCCTGAACATGAGCCAGGAGTGTGCTCAGGTGGCCAAGAGGGCCAATGGCATCCTGGCTTGTATCAGAAATAGCGTGGCCAGCAGGACCAGGGAGGTGATAGTGCCCCTGTACTCAGCACTGGTGAGGCCGCACCTCGAGTACTGTGTTCAGTTTTGGGCCCCTCACTACAAGAAGGACATCAAGGTGCTGGAGCGTGTCCAAAGAAGGGCAATGAAGTTGGTAAAGGGTCTGGAGCACAAGTGTTACGAGGAGCAGCCGAGGGAGCTGGTGTTGTTTAGTTTGGAGAAGAAGAGGCTGAGGGGAGACCTTATTGCTCTCTACAACTACCAGAAAGGAGGTTGTAGCGAGGCAGCGGTCAGTCTCTTCTCCCAAGTAACAAGCAATAGGACAAGAGGAAACGGCCTCAAGCTGCGCCAGGGCAAGTTTAGGTTGGATATTGGGAAAAGCTTCTTCACCGAAATGGTAGTCAGGCATTGGAACAGGCTTCCCAGGGAAGTGATTGAGTCCCCATCCCTGGAGGTATTTAAAGAACGGATAGATGTGGTGCTCGAGGACATGGTATAGATAGACTTGGCAATGCTAGGTTAACGGTTGGACTTGATTTTAAGGGTCTTTTCCAACCTTGACGATTCTGTGATTCTATGATTCTATATACAAGTAGCTTGTGGCACAGGTATGCTTTGGAAGGAAAAGCTTAATTTTTTTTTGTTGTTGTTTCTGTTATTGCTGTGCTGTTGGTATTAGTTTTACTAATAAAAAATGTCTGTAGACATGAACAACAGAACATTGTTTTCTGGCTTCTTAAGCAGCATAGGGAAAAAATTTGTCTAAAGTATTTGTGAGATTTACTGACATTGTTGGAAAAATGGCCAGAGATTCCCCACTTTCATCCATACACAAAAGGAAATGTGGGAGCAACTGTGGCTTCTACTTGGTTGGCCTGTACTCTTTAACATGACATGTACTTAACATTACTGATATCTGTTATTTCTGCAGTGAGCCAAGGAATTAACTGGTGTGTATCTTTTGCTTTAATTCTATAAAGCTTACATAGATATAGTTCTCTCACTTCCTCTTCCAGTTTTGGCACTCTCGTTCAATTTTGGTTTTTTTTGTCTAATAACTAAGTCAGATTTTAATGCACACTCACACACACATACAGTAACACACACACTCATTTTAATAGAATAATATACCCATTAATGTTTAAATAATGTATGTTGCTGGGTGCAATAATCTCATTTTAGAACTGTCAGCTGTGGAGAAAATTGAGAGATAAAAGGGTATCCTGCATAATACGTTATGATTCGACAGTCATTTTTACCTAATCATTATATCACCCTGTCTCTCAAGATTCTTTTTAAAACTTTAGTGACTGATATGAAAAGCATATTTAGATAATGCAATAATTGGCAGATACATGCCTGCATTTAAGAGTATGTACTCTAATATTGGCAGCTGTTCGACAATTTGGAATCAGCATTATAAACAGGTCCAAATAGTGTAGTTATGGTTACTAAGTCTTTTTTTTTTACAAGCTACCAAGCGTGTAGACTGCTTCACTTGTTTCTAAATTAAATAGTCATTTTCTATCCTTCCTGCACGATTCTTTGCATGCATAAATTAATCACATGAAATTATCAGTAAGGATGCAAACACTGTCTTTATTGTTAGGTCTGCTGGAAATCCTAAAAAGTGCAAACTGAAGAGAAAAGTAAAGGAACAAAGATTCTATAATCAAATACTAGTTGATTGTTAAAGAGATATGTTGATAGTTCTATGCAAATCAAATAACTAAATGTCCTCCAGCTAGCATAAACAGAAGGAATAGTCTCATGGCTAGGTGGTGAGAATGGAAATCTGGCAGCCTGTGTCTTGCATCTTTTCTTGCTGTAAAGGCAAAAATACTGGACCCAGTGGTGTAGCAGTGGTGGTTGTCTCAAATATCATAAGAGATTAAAAAACTACAGTGCTTCTTCATTAAAGTCTCTATCTTTGAAGATGTTACTAGAGTTGTGGAAACAGAACCAACAGATTTTGTGCTGTGCAGTGGTGAACCCAGAAAGCCTGTGCTATGTGGAACAGTTTTGCACTAAATATGCAAATTTCACCGCAGTAATTCACAGACTTTGGAAATGTCACAAAAAAAGCTTCTGGAATATGGATACAGTTCCAAAGGACATTTGATCTGGAATTTATGCAGAAAATACAATAATGAAAAACACACAAAATTTTCAGTATATTTTTTGTTATTAAATATAACTCTCCTTCTGTTCTGGTGAACTATGTTTAAGATACTTTCACAGTATTATGAAAAGCATATAAATGGTTATTCCTGCCTCCTTAAGGATAATTGAATGTCTTTTTCTTTCTTTTTTTTTTATATGAGGGCATAAGCAATTAAGATATTGTCTAAGGGTACAGGAAATCTGATTAACAGATCAGAAAGACCATCTGTGGAGACTGGGTTTAACGCCAGGGGGTAATTCCCCTCTCCACAATGCTTATGTAAATCAACTTAATCCAGGAGGCTGAATGAATTTACTCTGAAAGATTGCTTTCCTTATTTGTAAATATGTATTTTCAAAAAGTATGCTGTTGAATATTATTCAAGACCATGATTCAGAATATTTCCATATATAACTAAATCATCTTACAGGTAGAGAATGAATCAGTCTCCCAAACACAAGGGAGAACTATGTCAGATCTACTACACAAGTAAATTTTCTTACTGAAAGATCTTGTAATACGATCTGTAAGCAACATTTCTGATGAGTCGATTTTGCTTTCTATATTTTTTTTCCCCCAATTCCTTAGTGGTGTTTTTTCAACTTGAGTCCGAGTGCTGCAAATCTTGATGGAGATGCCTCCTTGAAACTAGTAGCTTGTAGTCTTTGCAAGTTGCATATAAATACATTGTTCTGTGGAGTCACTAATTATATTTCAACTCGATAAACTAATACTTATTTCTTGAGCCATTCTAATGTATTCCTATTAAGAAAAAAGTCTTTCTGACTGTATGACTTGTTGATCAGATATTATATTACGCATTAAATCTATGTATGTCATTCACATATTTTCTCTAACTGACCAAATTATTTCAGTAGTTCAAATATATTTCTCATTAACTACCTGTTCTTCAAGATTCCTAGTAAATGGGTAGCTTTCTAAAGAAATGTAAGGCTTTCAGCTCTGGGTTGATGCCCTTATAGAATGTTTTTAGCTGTATGTTATTAACATCGAGCCTGTGGTTAAGTATTTGCAAAGCTGCAAACTGAGAACACATACACAAAGACATATGAACAATTAAAAATAGGGTCTATGTTATCTGTTGAGCACCAGTAAATTCTTAGTTTATGCTCTCACCATCTGAGATAGTATAGCCTCCAACAGAAGCAGATCTTTAGATCTTGCATTGAGGGCTACATATCATAGAATGTGACAAAAGAGAGCTAATTCTAAAATAACCTATAGGACTATAATTGCCTTGACTCACCTGCCTGTCATTTATACTTAGCCATAATTTATTCATGCAAGTTTAGTCAGATGTTATTGCCCAGTTGATGACAATTGCTTTGAAATTCTCATGTGTGTTTAGCCTACAGAAACCTAGAAACATGACTAGCCATACTTTCACAAGGAGCTCTGTTGTGTTCTGGTGAAGGTACTCAAATGCATAAAAATTAACAGAATTAAACTTGAAATAGAATTTCTTTCAGGACATTATATGTTTGTCTAATAGCTAAGGGGATAAAGGAAGTGTTGTAGTTAAAATGTCTGTAGAGAGGTATTTCTAGTGCTTGCTGCATCTTTTGTATTAACAATGGAATTATATTTGTATTTAGCTTTTACTGTTTTTATTTGTTTACTTCTGTGTTCTGTTTAGCGAAGAAGATGAAGAGATTATTTTAACACCAAGTAATGAACAAATGAGGGCTTATTTACAAGGTGGTTCCTGCTCCTTGACCAAATAATGCATCAGGAAGCAAAGACTGTTCAAAAGAAGGTCATGGGAACTCAGAGAAACTAGTTGTCTGGACTTTTCTTGTAGTGGTGACTTTCCCTCTGTTACCTTCTCTCTCTCTCTCTTTCTCCAGAAATGGTTCCTGTGGCCTGTAAGACAAACATTAAGTCTTGGAGTGGAAGTAGTAAGCTTCATGGGTGTCTAATATTACAAGAATATTAGCAGTAGTGACCAAAAGTCCCATGTATTACTATAGAAGAAAAAAAACAGGGCAGTATTTTAAACTAAATTTTCATACAGAAGGAAATATTAGAAAACCTGTTTTGTTTAGTAGTTTTGAGGGAATGGCCAGCCATTGAAAGGCTTGCACTGGAATCTGTACTGAAATTCAGTGCTATAGGAATACATAAAAAACATGTTTCCTGTGATAATATTTATTACAGTCTCCATAACTTTCTTTTTAAGAAAACAGCAGTGCATCAGCTTCCAAAGATTGATGCTACACTATGATCGAGAGTGAGCAACAGTTTGTGCTCCAAAGAGTTTACAGTCAAAACACAGGACACAAGCAAAGGTAGCAAGAGAGAGGGAGACAGAAGAGGCAATGTGAGAAGGTTGCATGGGCAATAACAGCTGAGTACCTACTGTAGGTTTCCTACCCAATACTGTACCCACTCACCCATTTTCTTTCTTTATTTTCTTTTTATTTTCTTTTTAATTGGCAAGGCTAAAACACCACTTTAAAACAGACAACCAGAAAGTGTTATACTCATCTGCTACAGTACACTGTACAACACAGTGCCATCACAGCTATCGTCAAAATGTATGTCAATATATTTAGAAAGAAATAGATAGGAATCCCTATACACCCTTCCCCACCACCAGCACTACACACACATCATTTACGTGTAAATGTGAGCTACAGCATTATTTAGCAGATATGAGCTACTAAATCCTTGATGGGAAGGATATTATAAATATCTCTATAATAAGAGATTTTCACCTATTTGTAAGTCTATGGTAAAGCTGGTAAAGGTTTTGAAAGGAAAATCCCTTCTTCTCTTGTACAAATATTATTATCAGCACATCTGAAAAGTATATCCAGTAATGTATGAGTGACAAATGTTAAATGATTCTGCACTATATGTCCTGTTTGTAATTAACTGGTTTGATTTTGTGTGTGTGTGTGTTTTACTGCTGAGAAGACCGCTTTGTTTTATATCTGTTAACTTGAAGTCAAGTGATACGGTAACTTTTCAGTGTTATTTGATGATTTCAGAAGAGAGGTATCATCAACTGATTTTTTTCTCTTATTTAATTCCCTGCAACATAAATCCTAGTTGCTGTTGATGATGATGATGATTGTACCACATCTTAAAAATGCCATGAAAAAGGACTAGAGCAATTCCAGCTTGTCAAATTAAAAGCTTGTAACCTAGCACTGGCATTTTTCCATGAATCCAACAGTGTGAAAAAAGCCTGTTCCAGTTGTGGAATACTCATTTAATATATTTATTAATATATTATTAACTCATTTAATATTCTCTTATTCCTTATATTAAAGAGGGAGGCTTCTGTATTAGGAACTAGTTGAACCTTCACTGTCAACTTCTTTTCTGTGCCCAGAAGGAATGAATTGTAGAACTTAGTCTTGAAAACATAAATGCATGAAGTAGCAGGACATGGTTATAATCCACAATATGAATAAATGCACTGCAAAAAAGAATCTTTCTCTCCTTTTTTCTTAGAAAATCACAGTTTTCTGAGCATCTAGATGTATTTGTACTGTGGAGGCACAGCTTGCACAACTCGTTAGATTTGGGCAACATGAAATACTTCGTAAACGTACTTCATACGTTGGAAAGAGTTCTTGCAATTCATTTTGTTCTTGTTACGTAATACAGCTCTAAATAGGTTTTTTTTCATAACTTCATTATTATCTTTTTCTAGAAAGTCTAAATCACTTCAAAAAATGAGATTAAGATTTTTACATCATTGAGGCATTTTCAAAATGGTAGTCCTGTACTACAAGTGTTTACACATGTATGTTTATAAGTGGACTTAATTTTTTTAATTCTCAACATCACAAATTGAATTAGGAGTTTTTATGTAAAACTGAAAAATAATTCCTCTTCAAGGAGGCACAGAATAAACCTCAAGTTCTGGTAGTCCTAGGAGGACCTCAAGAACAGCTATTCATACACTTTAACATCTAAAGTATACACTATTCTTACAATAAAAAGCTAAGGCACTAGGAAACCATAATTTATTTTGGTCCCTGTGACAAATGCCCTTAATACTGGAAACAGTTGCCACCCTCAGCTTTAACTATAAGGAATCAGGAATTCTAAGGTCATTTTTATGTGAAAAAGCTCCAGCAAATTATATTAGTTCAGAGCTGCCTGTAGATCATTTCTTGAATCTGGGGAATTCATGACAAAAGGGTTAACACTACATTAGAATACATGAGAACTCAAATAAAAACTAATCTCACCTCCTCAGAATGTAATTTAAAACAAAAATTAACCTGGGCTGCATATCCCACTTCAAAAATAACAGTATAGCTATTCCCACTAGTCAGTGAATATTTAAATTATTTTCTAATGGTTACAACTAGGATTCCCCTAAGTTATACCAGAACTTGAGGATGTTTTCTTGAAGCCTGTGTTAGCTATACAGTATGGATATGAACCTACTTTTTCACAGGAATCTGCAGTGTTGACAAGCTATAGACATGAAAACCAAGTAAAAGGTATGTCTCTGAGAAATGAAGATATAGGGCAAGAGAAATGCATAGATAGTGTTGATTATAAAAAAAGTGCATTTTCCATTTAAAAAAGATTCATATATGCTGTTTCATTTATCATAGAATCATAGAATCGTCAAGGTAGGAAAAGACCCTTAAGATCATCGAGTCCAGCCGTTAATCTAGCACTGCCAAGTCTATCTATACCACGTCCTCGAGCACCACATCTATCCGTTCTTTAAATACCTCCAGGGATGGGGACTCAATCACTTCCCTGGGAAGCCTGTTCCAATGCTTGACCACCCTTACGGTGAAGAAGTTTTTCCTAATATCTAACCTAAACCTCCCCTGGCGCAGCTTGAGGCCGTTTCCTCTCATCCTAACACTCGTTACTAGGGAGAAGAGACCAACCCCCACCTCGCTACAACCTCTTTTCAGGTAGTTGTAGAGAGTGATAAGGTCTCCCCTCAGCCTCCTCTTCTCCAGATTAAACAACCCCAGTTCCCTCAGCCGCTCCTCACAAGACTTGTGCTCTAGACCCTTCACCAGCTTCGTTGCCCTTCTCTGGACACGCTCCAGCGCCTCAATGTCCTTCTTGTAGTGAGGGGCCCAAAACTGAACACAGTACTCAAGGTGCGGCCTCACCAGTGCCAAGTACAGGGGCACTATCACCTCCCTGGTCCTGCTGGCCACACTATTTCTGATACAAGCCAGGATGCCATTGGTCCTCTTGGCCACCTGAGCACACTCCTGGCTCATGTTCAGGCAGCTGTCAACCAACACCTCCAGGTCCTTTTCCGCCAGGCGGGGTTTCAGCCACTCTTCCCCAAGCCTGTAGCGTTGCATGGGGTTGTTGTCACCCAAGTGCGGGACCCGGCACTGAGCCTTGTTGAACCTTATACTGTTGGCCTAGGCCCATTGATCCAGCCTGTCCAGGTCCCTCTGCAGGGCCTTCCTACCCTCCAGCAGATCGACACTTCCACCCAACTTGGTGTGGTCTGCAAACTTACTGAGGGTGCACTCAATCCCCTCATCCAGATCATCAATGAAGATGTTGAACAGGACCGGCCCCAGTACTGAGCCCTGGGGAGCACCACTCGTGACCGGCCGCCAACTGGATTTGACTCCATTCACCACCACTCTCTGGGCTCAGCCGTCCAGCCAGTTTTTAACCCAGCACACAGTGCACCCATCCAAGCCATGTGCAGCCAGCTTCTCCAGAACAATGCTGTGGGAGACAGTGTCAAAGGCCTTACTAAAGTCCAAGTAGACAACATCCACAGCCTTCCCCTCATCGACTAAGCGGGTCACCGTGTCATAGAAGGAGGCCAGGTTAGTCAAGCAGGATCTCCCTTTCATAAACCCATGCTGGCTGGGCCTGATGCCTTGGTTGTCCCGCACTTGCTGCATAATGGCACTCAAGATGATCTGCTCGATGACCTTCCCCGGCACTGAGGTCAGGCTGACAGGCCTGTAGTTCCCTGGATCCTCCTTCCAACCCTTCTTGTGGAGACTTGTCACGTTTGCTAGCTTCCAGTCATTTGGGACCTGCCCGTTTGACCAGGACTGCTGATAAATAATGGAGAGTGGCTTGGCCAGCTGCTCTGCCAGCTCCCTCAGTATCCTCGGGTAGATCCCATCTGGCCCCATGGACTTGTGTGCATCCAGGTGGAGGAGCAGGTCACTGACTGCCACCATTTCACTCTGCATCCTATCTCCATCTCCCAGGTCAGGGGCCTGAAAACCCCGAGGATGACTAGCTTGGCTATTAAAGACTGCGGCAAAGAAGGCATTATGTACCTTTGCCTTCTCCTCATCCTTCATGGCAAGGTTACCTTCTGCATCCAACAAAGGAGGGAGATTCTCCCTGGCCCTCCTTTTGTCACTGATATATTTATAAAAACTTTTTTTGTTGTCTTTAACGGCGGTGGCCAGTTTAAGTTCCAGCTGCGCCTTCTCCTTTCTGATCTTCTCCCTGCATATCCTCACAACATCCTTGTAATCCCCCTGAGTCACCTGCCCCTTCTTCCAAAGGCGGTAAGCTCTCCTTTTTTTCCTGAGTTCTAGCCAAGCTCTCTGTTCAGCCAGGCCGGTCTTCTCCCCTGCCTGCTCGACTTTCCGCACATGGGGACAGCCTGCTCCTGCGCCTTTGAGATTTCCTCCTTGAGTAACGTCCAGCCTTCCTTGACTCCTTTGCCCTTTAGGACTGCCTCCCAAGGGACTCTGTTAACCAGACTCCTGAAGAGCCCAAAGTCTGCCCTTCTAAAGTTCAGGGTAGCGGTCTTGCTGACCCCCTTCCTTACTTCTCCAAGAATTGAAAACTCTATCATTTCATGGTCACCGAGCCCAAGACAGCCTCCGACCACCACATCACCCACCAGGCCTTCTCTGTTCGTAAACAGCAAGTCCAGCGGGGCACCTTCCCTGGTTGGCTCGCTTACCAGCTGTGTCAGGAAGTTATCATCTCCCACACACTCCAGGAACCTCTGAGACTGCTTTCTCTCTGCTGTGTTGTATTTCCAGCAGATATCTGGTAAGTTGAAGTCTCCCACGAGAACAAGGGCTAGAGATTGTGAGACTTCAGCCAACTGCTTGTAGAATACTTCGTCTGTTTCCTCATCCTGGTTGGGTGGTCTATACCAGACTCCCAGCAGGATATCTGCCTTATTAGCCTTCCCTCTGATCTTTACCCATAAGCACTCAACCTTATCACTACTGTCGTTAAGCTCTAGACAGTCAAAACATTCCCTAACATACAGGGCTACCCCTCCCCCTCTCCTTCCTAGTCTGTCCCTTCTAAAGAGCTTGTAGCCATCCATTGCAGCACTCCAGTTATGTGAGTCATCCCACCATGTTTCCGTGATGGGGATCACAGATTTATGTTTATCTTCTTCCAAATTAGGTTTTTAAGAAGTCCTCTGGCAATTAAACAAAACCATATCGTACTAGCAAACAACTTATCTGAATAAATGTAAGGACATGTTTATCTTCAGATTTACAGGTGACACATTCATGTTCCTATGGGCAGATGTGAGTGTCTTACAGAAAGAATGACTTCTAATTATCCCTGCCTGGTGTAACATGGCACGTACCAGCTGTGAAGATAACACATATCGCCACTGCATATTTGAAGTGTGTTACATCTAGATTTTGTAGCTATACATCACTGCTGAAGTAGAGATTTATGGGTTTTATCATTGAAATTGGCTAGTTTGAGTTACTACCTGTAGGAACGTTAGGCTTGTGGTTTTGGTTTTTTGGGTTCCCCGCCCGATTTATTCCTCATTTCTGTCCCAAATATATATATGTATTTAAGGGTGAACATTAGCAGACCTGAAAAGCAGAATGAGAAAACTAAGATCTGCAGAGTGTAGATTTTTCTTGGTAGTATTTTTTTGTTTGTTTTTTGGTTGTTCTCCATTCCCACCGCCCTGCCCCAATTTCTCCTACGGTACAGTTTATGTGTCTTAAAACCATATGGGAAAATTCTGCTAGATTGTACTTTACTTCTGTGAAATCCTGATGACTGCAAGGCAGGCTATCTTATGACAAGTCATATGGGTTAAATCATTATATTTGAGCACGCTATGTGTCATGAAAATTGATTTTAATAATAGACTTTACTAAAAGTAGTCATTTGCTTTTCTGATCCTTTAGCCTGCATCTAGTCTTTACGCAGATACTGAGGTATAGAGTTCCTCCCTAGGAAAAAAAAGAGACTGACCAAATTTACCACTTCAGTCAAGTTACTGAGAACTCTTTTTACATCATTTTAATCTTCACCTTTACATCCAGGATGCCAGGGTTAAATTACAAGAGAAAACTACAAGAGGTTTTTCCTAATTCTATTCAGTTTCTTCCAGTCATTAAAATTCAATGTTCTTCTATTCATTAAAATTACATCTTTAACACATGCCCTTGTTATTCACATCTTCTAATATTATTCACAACACCCACCCAATTACCCATACTTAGCAAATCTAAATGAAATCAATATCTACCAAATGGAATCATGCTCTTCCTGCACTTTATTTCTCAGTCTTAATCAAATTATTTTTATTCCTCCTGTAAGAGCAACATTATTATGCACTTTCAGTACCTTTATTAACAGTAGTTCTGAACCTACAGAAATTCTTCCTACATGTGCATTCTAAAAATGTTCTTAGTACATTCAAGTTACTCAAGTTGTCACCTAAACCCACTTCATACTGAAGCAGATAGTAGATGTCCCATAGCAGAAAGCTGGTAAACTTCTATCTATAGACCCAGTCTACCCTGTTTCTAACCTCTTTGCTAACAGATTTACTTTCTGTGGCTGAGCATTCTTACTATCCTTGCAAGAATCATTATGAAAAAGATCAGTTTATGTTCTCTGCTGTGTAATTAGACCAATTGATTTCAAAAGGAAGATGGTAAAGCAATCAGTGCCCTTATTCTGCATAACACAGCAGGATTTCTGCCAGCTTGTGCCGTGTTTCATGCTCAGCAGCATACCTCCTAGTCTAGCCAACCTGCATCAGCAGGATAGCTTTATTGCCAGAGAAGTGTCTGGAACCACTTGCTTTGCTTTCCCTCACCACATCATTCAAGTGGACACATCTGTTAAGAGCAGGATTTCCCCCAATAAGTCTTATCATTAATCTTATGCTTCATTCATCTGGCTAGAATTCTCATTTGCCAATGTGACCTTTTTGAATGACTGTCTGAAACAGAAATATCCAGAACGATTATTTCCCTCTATTTCTTCTTGTTACCAACCTCTCTTAACTGATATTTTTTTCACTTCCTACAAAGTCAAAAATAGGAACAGACCTGTGCAAAGGAGATGAAGGTTACATGGAAACAATGAATTACCAACGAGCACTCAAAGGATCTTATTGGGAAAAGGAAGCAAAAACATTTGCATAAGTTTGAAAAGAGAAGGGAAACATATATTCACTTCTGATATGTTTGCACTGACATGCAGCAGTCATTTAACTTATCAACGTGTTTTACTTTTGCGATAAGATAAATTTCCTTCTTACTCCTGACTCTAAAACATAAAAGCAATATGTAAAGGTGAGTACTTCGCTTGTATTTATTTTAGCTAATTTTTACTGGTTTGGTTTGGTTTGGTTTTGTGGGATTTTTTTTCAAATATTCTTTCATAAGGTATACAGAATTGACAGAATGATGAAGTAGGTAGATTGAGCTTGACTGTTAAGGTCCTTAATTCAGCAAAGCAAGTGAGGATATATTTACTTACATAGCAGAAAAAATCCTATGGATGGTAAGATTTTTTTGCAAGACAAAGAACACTTTATTAATGCTCTCATACATGTATAACTGCCAAACAATTTGGGCTAAGGAGACTAAAATTATGCTGTCTGATGGCTTTCTTATAGGAGGGACTACTGATTCATCAATTCATTACTGAACAGCCCTCTCAAGAAACTTGGGATCCTGGCTCTATCATTTTCTAGCTGTAAGAATATTATTTTGTTTTATTGTAAGATCACGAGATAATTCAGGCTGGCAGGGGGGTCTGCCAGGGAGGTCTCCAGTCTCAGACCATGCCCAGGGCAGGCTGAGCCATGGGGTCGGACCAGGCTGCTCAGGGCTTCACCTAGCTGGAGTGTGAAACACCCTGATGCCAGAGACAGCCCAAGCTTCCTTGGCCTCAGTTCCATGGCTAGGCTGTCTTTGTGGGGAAAAGGTTTCTCCTTATCTCCAGCCTGAGCTTCTTGTGTTTCAGTTTATGACACTGCCTCTCACCCTCCCACCATAGATCACGATGATGAGCCTGGCTGTGTCTCCTCCATGCCTGACCACCAGTGCTGGGGACACTGTTGGGTGCTCCAAAACAGTCCTTTATCATGGCTGAACCAGTCCCAGTCCCACAGCTACTCCTCGCAGGACAAGAGCTCCAGCCCCACCTTCTAAGTGGCCTCCTCTCAACATGATCATATTTATTGCCATCCTTCCTCTATTGGAGGCCTGACACTGGTTTGTGTTTTGTCCAAATGGAATTGAATCTGGTGAGGGATGTCAATGACAATATGAAGGGCTTCTAGGTACCTAAAAAAGCTGAGCTGCAGAATGTCTTCCTTGTCTCATTCTTTCCTAGCAAGACTGGCCTGCAGGAATTGCAGATCCCAGAGACCAGAAGGAATGTCTGGAGCAAGGAAGATGTACCCTTGGTGGAAGAGGATCAAATCAGAGAACACTTAAGCAAACTGGACAGACAGTTATACAGGGGAATTAATGCCTGACCAACCTGATAAACTTCTATGATTAAATGACTGGTAGATGAAGAAAGAGCAGTGGACATTGTCTACCCAGACTTCAGCAAGGCCTTTGACACTGTCTCCCATAGGATCCTTATACAGAAGGAGATAAAGTATGGGCTGGGTGAGCAGACAGTGTGGTGGATGGAGGACTGGCTGAATGGCCAGGCCATTCACTGGCTGGTGATCAGTGGTGCAAAGTCTAGTTGGAGGCCAGTAACTATGGATGTACCCCAGGGATCAATACCGAGTCCATTTCTGCTTAACATCTTCATTAATGATCTGAATGATGGTGCAGAGTGTACCCTCAGCAAGTTTGCAGATGACATGAAATAGGGAGGAGTGGTTGATACACCAGAGGTTTGTGCTGCCAACCCAATAGACCTCAACAGGCTGGATAAATGGTCTGACAGAAACCTTATGATGCTCAACAAGAGGAAGTGTAAATTCCTGCACTAAGGGAGGAACAACCCCATGCACCAATATATGTGGGGAACACCTAGCTGGAAAGTAGTTTGGCCAAAAAGGTCCTGGTGGGCACAACGTTGAACATAAGCCAGCAGTGTGCCCTTTCAGCAAAGAATGTTCATAGAATCATAGAATCATTTAGGTTGGAAAAGACCTTTAAGATCATCAAGTCCAACTGGAAACCTAGCACTGCCAAGTCCACCACTAAACTATGTCCCTAAGCACCACATCTATCTGTCTTTTAAATACTTCCAGGCATGGGGACTCAATTACTTCTCTGGGCAGCCTGTTCCAATGCCTGACTACCCTTTCGGTGAAGAAGTTTTTCCTAACATCCAACCTAAACTTCCCCTGGTGCAACAGGAAGCCCTTTCCTCTTGTCCTATTGTTTGTTACTTGGGAGAAGAGACCAACCCCTACCTCACTACAACCTCCTTTCAAGTAGTAGAGAGCAATAAGGTCTCCCCTCAGCCTCCGCATCTCCAAACTAAACAACCCCAGCTCCCTCAGACGCTCCTCATAAAACTTGCTCTCTAGATCCTTCGCCAGTTCAGTTGCCCTTCTTTGGATGCACTCCAGCACCTCAATGTCCTTCTTGTAGTGAGGGGCCCAAAACTGAACACAGTATTCGAGGTGCAGCCTCACCAGTGCTGAGTACAGGGGGATGATCATTTCCCTAATCCTCCTGGCCACACTATTCTTGATACAAGCCAGGATGCCATTGGCCCTCTTGGCCACCTGGGCACACTAACAGCTCATATTCAGCCAGCTGTCAAACAACAGCCTCAGGTCCTTTTCCACCAGGCGGGTTTTCAGCCACTCTTCCCCAAGCCTGTAGCATTGCATGGGGTTGTTGTGACTCACGTGCAGGTCAACACTTAGCCTTCTTGAATCTCACACAATTAGCCTTGGCCTATCAATCCAGCCTGTCCAGGTCCCTCTGTAGGGCCTTCCTACCCTCCAGCAGATCAACACTTCCACCCAACTTGGTGTGGTCTGCAAACTTACTGAGGGTGCACTCAATCCCCTCATCCAGATCATCAATAAAGATATTAAAAAAGAACTGGTCCCAATACTGAGCCCTGGGGAACACCACTCGTGACCAGCCGCCAACTGGATTTGACTCCATTCACTACCACTCTCTGGGCTTGGCCATCCAGCCAGTTTTTTGCCCAGCGAAGAGTACACCCATCCAAGCCATGAGCCACCGGTTTCTCCAGAGAATGCTGTGGGAAATGGTGTCCAAGGCTTTACTAAAGTCCAGGTAAACAACATCCACCTCCTTTCCCTCATCCACTAAGCGGGTTACCCTGTCACTGAAGGAGATCAGGTTAGTCAATGTTAATGGTATCCTGGGCTGCGTTAGGCAAAGCACTGCCAGCAGGTCAAAGAAAGTGATCCTTCTTTTTTATTCAGCACTGGCAAGGCCACTCCTGGAGTATAGTGTCCAGTTCTGGACTCCTCAGTATGAGACAGACATGGACATACTGGAGAGAGTCCAGTGAAGGTCCATGAAGATATTGAAGGGCCTGGAGCATCTCTCCTATAAGGAAAGACTGACAGAGCTGGGACTGTTCAGCCTGGAGAAGGCTCAGGGAAGATCTTATCAATGTTTACAAATATCTGAAGGGACAGTGTAAAGAAGACAGAGCCAGGCTGTCTTCAGTGCTGTCCCATGACAGGACAAGAGGCAATGGGCACAAACTGAAACACAGGAGGTTCCCTCTGAACATCATGAAACACTTTTTTTACTGTGAAGGTGATCTAGCACTCTCAGGTTGCCCAGAGGGACTGTGGCGTCTCCATCCTTGGAGATATTCAAAAGCTGTCTGGACACTGTGCAGGGCAACCAGCTCTAGGTGGCCTTGCTTGAGCAGATTGTTTGGACCAGATGATCGCCAGAGGTCCCTTCCAACCTCAACTGTTCTGTGATTCTGTGATTCTGTAAATGGTTCATCCATGTCAAATCCCCTTCTCCTTCATCTGACTTGAAATATGCTGCAAGAGCAATTGCAGCCATGATTTTGCCCTTGAATGAAGCATGGATGAATTGCCAGTTCTTCCCTGGCATGTCATTTTTCCCTTCTTATCCCAGCACATCTGATTCCAGTGATTTATGTGTGTTTGGGTCCCTCAAGTAATCCCTGTTACCAGGGATTACCAATAGAGTATCTACTGTACCATACTTCGGTTTTCGTTTGTTTCTGAAGGGTAATATGATACCTGCCTTGTTTCTGATGCTTATGTTTTAATGTTTGCTAAATTGAAGTTTCATTTGTTAGCATGCCTTTATGTAACAAAGTGTTTATGTTACAATGGAGAAAAGGCAAACCTAAAGCCAAAAGTATCTAATAAGTATATTTTCTATGGAGAGTACACACATAAGTGTTTGCAGAGCTTGGGTGTAACTGCGGGATTTGATAAAAAGATTGGAAATGCAAAATTATAGGATTTTTATTTATGTCTTATTTTGGTTCTTTACTCCAGTTTTTATAACAAAACTAGTCTAGATTACCATGTTTAGGAGAAAAGTAATTATCTGAGTACATTAAGATGTTGACAGATACTGACTTTTTAGGTGCTGACCAATTAATTCACTCCATTAAAACGTTTAGTTTATCTACAGAAAAAAAGCAGCACAGAACAGCAGTCCATATCAGTTTTCCAAGGGAAGAGGATTTGTAGATAAACTGTACATACAAACATACATGAAAAAAGCAGTTCTATTTCTTTTCAAGCTTATGTGTCCCCATAGCTAATTAAAATACTTTTTCATGCTCACATACATTTAGTTTGAAAGTACCGTAAGACATTATAAAACTGAAGAGTGCCAGTGATATGAATTCTTGATGCTGTTGCAAAAACATCTCAAGTATTGTAAACTGACAACACTTATGTAAATCAAATTATGTTTCTAAACGTTGCATATACAACACAATAAAAAAAAATCTAAAAGTATTGTTTTCTTCAGAGGATATGTAACTGAGATTTGTATGAGAAAACATTTTTAAACAGTTTTCTTTCCAAATGAAAATAATAGCTAGCAGAGAAGAGGGGTGGGAAGGCATGGTGAACGGAGGTTCCAGGAGTCTTCCTTTTATAATAATATGTTGATCTGTAAATATTCAAAGTAATTGGACAGATAGGACAGGAGTACTGCACATAGAAATGGTGTTTCTATGGCAGTACTAGGCCTGTCAAGATCACTTGCACAACACCCTTGGTTACATGGCTTACTTCTAGCAGAAAAATAGAAGCTTTTCTTGTTCCTAAGCAATTAAAGGATGCCTTCCAAAAGAGAAAGATGCCTCTGTAGGTGTGTAGGAGAGAGAGGTACTCCTGTAAAAGAACATTCCCAAGGGACTCTCAACGGAAGCAGAAGAATAAAGTTACAATCTACAACAATTAACAATGAATGCAACCTACCATATGCCTCTCATTTCTTGATGGAGATGTTTTGTCTTGTCTGTATGGAAGGAAGTCACACGTAAAAACAAGGAGCTCATTAGCATACAACATCTTAACTGAACAGGGCTTCAAAATCATAGAAGAGATGTGCCATCTATTTGCTGCTGAAACTGGTTGACAAAGAAACAAAAAGGGTGATCAGAATATTATAGCTATTGAGAAATCCTTTACAGAACAGTAGAAATGGAGCAAAACTTTTCCACACACATGCAAAAAAGAAATAGTTTAATATAAAAATAATTATTTAACATCTTTTTTAATATATCAGTTTCAGTGCATACTAAAATTGTCCAGATCTTTAGGTTTAATGCCAATGAACTTTTAGTTTATATCTGTTAAGTTCTCATACAGGAAGGAATTAAAAATTTTAACAACAAAGGAGATATAATCTGAAGATTTTATTATTAATGTAGACTAGAAGTATCTATTTCTGTCACTCTCAATTGTGTTTTTTTAAAGAATTCTAAAATTATGTCTCTAACTAGAATCCTGAAAATTTACTCAAGCACAAAAATAAGTAGCCTTATTTTTACTTTCACGAGAGCTGTTGAAAACTCACTTGAATTTCAAACTTTTTTTTGACCTCTTGAATATTGAATTAGAACTTATTTTTACACAGAAAAAGATTGGTTATACTTACAAACCATATTCCATTTCCTTTCCTTTTCTGTATTAGAACAATGATGCAGGATTTAGCAAATGCAAGATTAAATGACTGCTTGACATAAATTCTGATTGATCTTGCAATTTTCACATGGAGTATTTGCTCATATTTGTGATATTATGCTGGCTAAAATACATCATCATCATCAAAAAAAAACCAAACCCTACCTTTTCATCTGAGAGAATTACTGTAGCATGCGAAGTAACAAAACTGGTTAGATTAACATAGTACTTGTTTTCTGAGTTATTTTCCTTTTTTTTTTCTCTCCCATAGCAATAGGTCTGCAACTGCAGCACTGTACTGGAATACAAGATCTAACTGAAAACCAAAACATATATTTGTTTGAATTAAATGGAGTCTGTTTCTCTTTCTCTCTTCCTCTCTCTCTGGGCCAGTTAAAATGCAAATACACAAATAACAAGCACTTCCACCCACACAACACAGATAAAGAACATTGCCACTTGCATTGTTAAGTTTTGTGGCCCTTACAAGGTTGCCAATAATTACCCCTTATTCTCTTACAAATAAAGCTAAAGGACCTGTTCTATTTGTCGATGTTACTTTAATTATTTTTATAATTATGTATAATTATTTTATATATAATTATATATAAATTATATATAATTATATATAATTATGATATTTTGCATTTAATTACTCCTACTCATCCCTAAACTGTTACATTGCCACTGTTTTTCTCCCAAGACAATTTCACTAAACGGGCATCTGTTAGTGATTACTCAAAAAAAAGCTATTTCTGCAATGACTCTATAGGCTAATATTTAGTTACTGCTTAAAGGACGATTGCTTATTTAAGGAAAGAAAGAGAGGGCAGGTTATACCAAGCTATTTAAACTGTAGTGCTCCAAAGAGTCAGAAATGGACATGATTCTGATCTTGCTTATGTTGAAGTTGGTGGGGCTGTTAGACCTGCTGTTTTTATCTCTCTTGTATGATTGCAGCCTATAAATTAGTTCATTCAGTTCACTAAGCCATAAAGGACTTACAAGTCTCTTACTTAATGCGTGTGTGACCCAATAGCCTTTGCTCAGTAAAGCCCTTTTCAACCTCTATAGCCTGTGCTTGTACTAAATCCCATTTTTTATAAAGACAGTAAACTCAAGTATGTAAATTCCAAGACAAGTGCTGAAGAAATTATCCTAATACTTTTTAGCAGTTTCAACAGTTAATTTATCTTCCTGTAGTGACTCCAAATTGGATTCAGGTCATGCATGCTAAAGTCTCTTTTAAAGGGACGCTGTATTTTATTTGCTTTCAAGGAAATATGTCTACATGTGTTCTTCCATTATTTTGTAATAAGCTTGGGACAAATTACCACCTTCACCTGTGGCCAAACAGAAGAAGGCATTATTCTCCTGAGGAAAGAGTCAACAGCTTCTGAGCAATCCTGGAAGGATGCAACCTAACTTTAAACTGAAAATCTTTACCATGAAAACAATGATGGAAGAGATCAAAATAAGGAGTTGTTATGGCAACTGGCATACCAAGGATAAGTATGTTGATAAGAAATTACAAACAGATACAGAAAAAAGAAGGAATGAATTGGATTACTAATTAGGAATTCAGTCATACAGTTACAGGTCTCGAAGGATGTGAAATATTTCCCCAGTGAATGTCAGCTATTTGGCTGGTGAACAGTGACAGAAGTGTTACTGCCCGTTTCCTGCCCACAAGGCACAGAGAGAATGTCATTTCTCTGTTCTGGGTTGCACTGGGCCAGGGAGTTCTCTCTGACATAAAAAAGCAAAGCTCTTTGCTTTCCTTTCCTGTTTCTTCATGAGATGTGGGGAGCTGCTGGGCAGCAAACCTAAAGGTCATCCCGTCACATCCAGGGCCCTCAGGAACATGAACAGAACAGGCTCTGTCACCCAAGAATCTCTTACTTACTCCTCTTTCTACCACATCTTCCTATAAGACCTTATTTCCCCTTCAAGTATATTTCCATTAGTGCCAGTGTTGCAGATGTTCGTCAAGAATTTCCATAGGCTTTTGTTTTGCATATAACATTGAAGTACATAGTCTATTCATTACAAAGCAGTTTACTAAAGTTGCAGAGCTAATAACTGCAAAGTTAAGAAGCACCAGAATTAACACTGTAATACTACCTCTGCCCTCCATGCAGTGCACACCTGTTTTTCCCCATTGGACCACCACTGTTGGAGCAATGTGGGTATAGAATCAGATCACATTGTGTGGTACACCAAAATTTTACAGGTATAGGCCTGTTTCAAGCATAGCATACAGCTGCTTATATACCTGTTGTTCTGTAGTAATGTTGCACAGGAGTGTTGCTGGCTCAGCCAGCTTTTTAATAGAAAGCAAACCACAATTAAAGGAATAAATACTTAAAGCATAAAAATGTGAAAGAAAAATAATAAAAGCTTGGTAGTTGAAGAACTTATCTTAATTGTTGGGCAAGGTTTGGCTCTGGACTGTGTAGACTGTAGTCCTTGTCTCCTCTTTTCTGATTTGTCAGGAAGCCTGCAGTATAAGAACAAAGATTCATCTCGATCCTGGAGTCACAGAAGACAATGAGAATTGTAGACAGGTCTTAAAACTTGTGTCTTCCACTTCTTTTATTCATAATAAAGGATGCTTAAGAACATGGAATATCACTATCATATTAAAACTCGACAGAGAAAAGTTAATTTGGAACTTTCAACTAGAAGGTGTTCCTTCAAATATAAATATTTCCTCACCTTCAGTATCGTATTGATTAACAGCTTTTTTAGGACTCCTTAGTCTCATCAGATTTATCTTTTTATTTTATTTTATTTAGTTTATATGAGTCTATTTGCCTTCAACTTAACCTGACTTTCACAGACAGCTGATCTGGGCTTTCGTTGTGTTTGGCAGTAAGTGTCCAATGTCATATATAAGAAAATATTAACTTTGTGTTGCCGCGTTCCCAAATAACAGAAAAGAGTTTTGTGGCACAAGCTTTCTAGAAGGACTTACTAGTTGAAAAGTTGACTTGATCTGTAATGTATAGTTTGCTCATGACTGTTTCTCACTCTTCTTTTTATAACTAAGGATTTCTGTTGGTAAATGTTACCAAGCATCAAATTCTTCCATACTGTATCCAGAAACTCATCAATATCCTTTGTTACCTCAGTACTCCTCCTCAGTCCTTAAGCTTGCACCTTGAAAGTGTGTTCAGTTTTGGGCCCCTCACTGCAAGAAAGACACTGAGGTGCTGGAGCGCATGCAAAGAATAGCAACAAAGCTGGTGAAGTATCTAGAGAACAAGTCTTATGAGGAGCATCTGAGGGAACTGGGGTTGTTTAGTCTGGAGAAAAGGAGGCTGAAGGGAGACCTTATTGCTCTCTACAACTACCTGAAAGGAGGTTGTAGTGAAGTAGGCGTTCGTCTCTTCTCCCAAGTAACAAACAATAGGACAAGAGGAAATGGCTTCCTGTTGCACCAGGGGAAGTTTAGGTTGGATATTAGGAAAAACTTCTTCACCAAAAGGGTAGTCAGGCACTGCAACAGGCTGCCCAGGGAAGTGGCTGAGTCCCCATCCCTGGAGGTATTTAAAAGACGTGTAGATGTGGTGCTTAGGGATATAGTTTAGTGGTGGACTTGGCAATGTTAGGTTTCCAGTTGGACTCGATGATCTTGAGGATCTTTTCCAACATAAATGATTCTATGATTCTAATGAAGAGGAATTAAACAGTTACCAAACGTGGTACTTTTTGGTCCAAAATTCCTTCTATAAAATAATTCATCTAAACCTGCTCCATTGCAGGCTCATTTCTGTTCTAATTCTTGTCAAAGAAGAGAGCAGAGATGAAGTAATGATCATCAAGCCATGGTCTTCCAGCATTTTGTGTTTGATGCTGTAAAATCCAAACAGAAGGATTTCCCATTAAATAGATTTTAAACATATTCAAATAGGAGAAACTGCACAAATATATATCTATTCATACTCTATCTCTGGCATATGTGATAGTCACTCCTGAGACTGGTTAATACAAAATCTTGGGGCGGTCAGCACCCAGCAGGTCATGTAAGGCTAAAAATTAATGGAAGTAAACCTCTACTTGAGAGAAAAATCAAGTTTATTTAATATTATTAAAGTGAATTTCTACAGCTTTCAGAATGCAATAACTTGCCATCTCTAGTCATTAGTAACCACACTCATGACCTATATGAGAATATCACATTTTGAATGCAGGAATGGTCTTGTCAGTTCTGGATGTAGAGAAAAGAGTTTCTTGCTTGTGGAAGCTGTTGGAAGAGGAGAATGACTTTCTATGCCAGAAAGTTTTCCATGCTTTTTGCAACATGCATAAAAATAGATCTGTTACATAACTGGCATTTACCTTCCATGTGAGCAGCCCAGTTAAGAAACTTATTGTTGACTCATCTTGTAATTCAGAATATTTATGTTTTACAACATAAATGGTATTATTTCTTAATTATAGTTAATATATTTTCAGGGCTTTGCTACTACCAGTTAAAAGCCAGCAGAAGTTTTCTTCAAAAAAAATTATCTCTATTTCACTTTGTGGATATGAGAAAGTAAAACTTCTTTTAGTTAATGTGGAAGCCAGTCGTACCTTTTCCCATGATTTCTACTAAACTGTGAAAAATTCGTAGCTGGAGAAGACTAGTAGTGTCATATCTTTTCCAGGATACTCTGCCTTACAAAAATGATTTTATAACACTTCATGGTTGTACAAAGAGCAGTCAGGCATGACCTCATGAGTGACAAAATTCTTTATGTTCATATCACCTGTGATTTATGACTTTTTGGACAATTGGTTGTGTGCTTGTCACAGCACATTATGCTAATATCTTTGTCTGCTGTCTTCACCAGGATCAGATCAAAGCCATAGACTATCACAGAAAGCAAGAAGCATTGTGTGTTCATTAATGTGAGAAAAACAACAATGGTATCATGCAATTCAGCAGATGTAGTTTGCTGAACAACTTACTTTACAAGAGCCTAGTTCTGTGAATACTGTCAATCACAGTCTCAACCACTTGTAGTGGTTTCATTAACTTTGGTCAAACACAGAGGCTCAAGTCACTAGCTCTTTGTGGCTAAATACCCAGCTATGAAGCTTCTCAAAGAGAAAATACAGGATGTGATTCCTTTTATAAATATGACACTCATCATCTAAGGTGTAAGAGAAACACAACCCACTGCTTTTTGAGTATTCTGGTTGAGCTGAACCAGTGTATACTGAACCAGTAGCTTGCAGGGGTGTTGTGTAGGGGAGATGGTCTTCTTCTACTGTGGTCTAAGTTTCCTCATCTCTATTTGTCTGCTGCACAGGAAGGATTTTTCTAGCAGTTATCAATGTATTTTAGGAGGATTACTGAACGAAATTTAAGTCTAGCTTTGACATCAAATATACTGACATTCATGACCTTACAAATAGCTAGTGATCCCAAAACTACTCCTACTGAAGATTTTGTGAAGGTGATCAGCCACAGATATGCAACAACCTACCCCCCCCCCCGGCCATGAGCAATAAAAATAAACAAATAGATCATTGTCAAAACTAATGAGGACATAAATCACTTTTTTGTCAGTTTCTATAAAAGCAAGACAGTTTGTGGTCTTTCTTCCCCTGCTCTCTCTGTTGTTTTCCAGAAAAAAAAGGAAACATATGGTGATCATTGCCATAAACAAATGTGTAGAGAAGAATTTTGATACAATCTCAGGTGGAATTTAATTATCCATGCAGAAGCTATATTCTCTGGTTAAAACAGCCAAAATGTATGCTCTTCACTTCTAGGAGGACCAGGCCTGCATATTACTGCTCTAAATTAATGTCTCAGTTTCAGTAGGTTTGATTCTGGTCTTTATGTCAAGATTTCTCTGTCTGTTTTAAGTACATGTATAAAGCATGAGCTCTCTTTAGTGGGACACTTCTGAATTTTCCAGCAGCCACAAGGTGTTTTTAGCCAACAGTTCCTCATAGAAAGTACAGTTCTGTGCTCTTGTCTGAGGAAATTCAGTTTCCCAGAAATATATTTGTTCCCCAAAGCTGACACTGGGCAGTGCACTGGTTCTTAGCAACTTGACTAGAAACAGTATTCAGCCCGTGGTTCCACGGTCAGTTCTCAAGCCCAGCTGTAAGTGCTTACATATGGGTATGAGGGAGATGGGGTGGGGGGTGTCTGTGTGTGTGTGTATTTATATTTATCCGTATTGGGTTTGCTGTACCTGGAGAGAAAGTGAAACATTTTCAGCTTCATCTCAATCCACTGTATTATATTGTCTCTCAATACTAGGCAGACATCATAGTGAAGAAAAAGAAAATGTCCTAAGAAGGATTTGAAGTCAGCCAAAATTGAGAAGGATATGTTAGGAAGATTAAATGATATACAACATGAAGGTCTAGTTTACAAATAGTACATAAACAAGGTTGTTTTCCAGCTGCTTTGAGATTCTTTCCCTATAACCCTGGCAGAAGTCAGCAAGGCTGGATCACCCAGCTAGTAAGCAACACTTTACTTGATGCCAGCCACTCTGTTAACTCTGGGTAGACTTCCTTTCTCCTTTATGGGAAAATGAGCTATTGCTAGCTTACTTTGTGGGCAGAAAAGCAGACTTCTTACCTTTGTTATTTGAGCAATTCCCTGGCTTGCTCTTTCCTCCCTGTCTTCTTGCAGGAAGTCTTTTTATTTTAACTGCAGCAAGCTCTTCTCTGCACTGATGCACAATATACGTTATTTGAAATCTTTGCTATTATTTCATTTAAGCCCACAAATGAAATTTTGTCCAAGACATTGGCTATACTTTCATTTTGGTAAGTTTTTCTCCTATGGTATTGAATAAAACATAAAAACAACACAGATGTTAGACCTCGAGACAAAGTATAGTCGATTTGGGTATTTCGGTGGCCCTCTGGCAGAATTTTAAAAGTTGATAGTTTGACTGATAGTTGTACACAGTTGCACTCAATTTTAAATTTTACATTGTTTACAGAACTCACAACAGTTCTGAATTTTTTTGCAACAGTTATGAATTTATATGCCAACTTCTCATCAGTTTTGACCCCTCTCCTATCTTGAAGTGTTAATTAATCCTATTTCAATTATAACTACACTAGAAAGGGAACAATTTTATAGAAAGATAACAGATGGACTTCAGAATCCCAAATCCCTGTGACTATCCAGGAGAATCTGGGTACCTAATTCATAATATTGCTTTGAAAAATCTCTCCAAACATTACCTGGAGTAAGCCATATGTTTTCAGTTAGATCAGTAGAGCCAGACTAAGTTTGCTCAACCCTCTCATACACATGGTTTTGAGAAGAGGCAGCGTTTCAAAGATGTGAAAACTCAAATCCTCAAACCTTTACATATCATGTATGCTATAGACTTTATATAATTAACAGATATATTATAAGTACAAATACTTTGTTTTTCTAGAACTAGTAAGCAAGGAAAGGAATATTAGCAGATAGGTCCTAATTTCATGTAAATTCATACAGAATTAGTGTCTTCAATGAAAAATAATAAAAAAAAGAACTGTTAACAAAATTTTCGTGATAACACCACCACAGATTTTGTGCCTTATGAGAATTTCCTGAGGTTGTATCTTTACAGAGCACCATTTCATCTGGAAGTTAGGTCTATGCTAGAGTTGTGGCTGTAATGCTGGTGTTCAAGGGTGAAAGAATCCTGAATTACAGATTCTATTTATTTTAACTGCATGACCTAATAATAGTAGCCGTGTATTGTGAGTTAACCCCAGTAGGCAGCTAAGCCTCACACAGCCTCTCCCCACTGTGGGGTGGGGAAGAGAGTCGGAAGGGTAAAAGTACAAAAACTCATGGGTTGAGATAGAGATAATTTAATAGGTAAAGCAAAAGCTGTATGCTCAAGCAAAGCAAAGTAAGGAATTCACTCACTACTTCCCATTGGCAGGCAGACGTTTAGCCATCTCCAGGAAAGCAGCGCTTCATCACTTGTGATGGTTACTTGGCAAGAAAAACACCATAAACCTGAACATCCCCCCTTTCTCTCTCTTCCCCCAGCTCTTATTGCTGAGCGCAAAGTCATACAGTATGAGATATCCTTTTGGTCAGCTGAGGTCAGCTGTCTCAGCTGTGTCCCCTCCCAACTTCTGTGCACCTCCAGCCTACTCACTGGCAGGGCAGTGTGAAAAGCAGAAAAGGCCTTGATTACTCTGTGTAAGCACTGCTCAGCAATACCTGAAACATCAATGTTATCAACAGTGTTTTGGTCACAAATCAAAACATAGCCCCATAAGAGTAATTATAAAGAAAATTAACTCTAGCCCAGCCAAAACCAGTACAAAGCGCCTGGAAGGTTTCTAAAAAACCAAATACATCCATAGTCTCAGACACAATCCTATGATTCTTGTGCATGTTTGCAACCTGACTATGACCTCATGCAAGAGTATGAGCTGTCTTAATTACAGTAGGTTTTATTAAGAAAGCATATAGGTAATATTGAATTACATATGTCATATTGTCAGACCTATTATTGCTTTGTTTGGTTGCGTTTTTTTGTCCAAATACTTAACAGGAAACTGTTAAGCAATGAGTCCAACATCTGAACGTATATCAGCTAAGTCACAAACAGGAATCACTTACATTTTAACTGCCATTAGTGCTTGTGAACGTTTCTCTATATGTATTTTAATACCATCTGTGCTGCAAGGTAGTAGAGGTCAGGAAAACAAAAAGAGCACTTTTGACCATTTTTATAAACAACTGTTATATTAATACCATTCCTTTTAAAAATATATGAGGAAATAAAACCACTTCTTTCCACCTGTGTGGGTTTTTTAATTGCAACAGGCATGTGATTTAGTTATAGCTCTGGCATGTGTTACCAGAACTGAATTTGGCTAGGGAGAGGGATTGATTCTTTTGTACCCAGACCAAGCCGACAAACAAGAAATATACCTGGGTGTCTGCAGTATAACTTTGAGAAGTATATTTCAGCTTATATTAATTATGTGACTCTCCTAAGATGGAATGCAGAGCTGTTTTACCTAAGCACCAGTTTACTGGGAAGCTGTGAGCTTCTTTACAATTTCATGAGATGGCTACTGAATCTAAACTAAGTTCTATCTAACCCAAAAGGAATACTACAAAGAAAACTATATATTTAAAAAAAAAAAAGTTTCTTCCCGTACAACATATATTTTTTAACCAAAATTTAATCAAATGTATTACTTCTACTTTATTTTCTTTTTTTTCTTTTTCCTTTTTTAAGGAAATGGAAGGGAAGGCAAGGCAAGACAAGGCAAGTCAAGTCAAGGCAGGCAAGGCAAGGCAAGGTAGGGCAAGGGAAAGGAAAGGAAAGGCAAGGAAAGGCAAGAAAGGCAAGGGAGGCAAGGAAATCCAAGGGAAGGGAAGGGAAGAGAGGTGAAGGGAAGGGAAGGGAAGAGAAGGGAAGGGAAGGGAAGGCAAGGCAAGGCAAGGGAAGGCAAGGCAAGGGAAAGGAAAGGCAAGGCAAGGCAAGGCAAGGCAAGGAAGGCAAGGCAAGGCAAGGCAAGGCAAGGCAAGGCAAGACAACGCAAGGCAAGGCAAGGCAAGGCACGGCAAGGCAAGGCAAGGCATGCAAGAGAAGGCAAGGCAGGCAAGGGAAGGGAAGGGAAGGGAAGGGAAGGGAAGGGAAGGGAAGGGAAGGGAAGGGAAGGGAAGGGAAGGGAAGGGAAGGGAAGGGAAGGGAAGGGAAGGGAAGGGAAGGGAAGGGAAGGGAAGGGAAGGGAAGGGAAGGAAGGAAGGGAAGGGAAGGGAAGGGAAGGGAAGGGAAGGGAAGGGAAGGGAAGGGAAGGGAAGGGAAGGGAAGGAAGGGAAGGGAAGGGAAGGGAAGGAAGGGAAGGGAAGGAAGGGAAGGAAGGGAAGGGAAGGAAGGGAAGGGAAGGGAAGGGAAGGGAAGGGAAGGGAAGGGAAGGGAAGGGAAGGGAAGGAAGGGAAGGAAGGAAGGGAAGGGAAGGGAAGGGAAGGAAGGGAAGGGAAGGGAAGGGAAGGGAAGGAAGGGAAGGGAAGGGAAGGGAAGGGAAGGGAAGGGAAGGGAAGGGAAGGGAAGGGAAGGGAAGGGAAGGGAAGGGAAGGGAAGGGAAGGGAAGGGAAGGGAAGGGAAGGGAAGGGAAGGGAAGGGAAGGGAAGGGAAGGGAAGGGAAGGAAGGGAAGGGAAGAGAAGGGAAGGGAATCCAAGGCAAGGGAAGGGAAGAGGAGGGAAGGGAAGGGAAGGGAAGGGAAGGGAAGGGAAGGGAAGGGAAGGGAAGGGAAGGGAAGGGAAGGGAAGGGAAGGGAAGGGAAGGGAAGGGAAGGGAAGGGAAGGGAAGGGAAGGAAGGGAAGGGAAGGGAAGGGAAGGGAAGGGAAGGGAAGGGAAGGGAAGGGAAGGGAAGGAAGGGAAGGGAAGGGAAGGGAAGGGAAGGGAAGGGAAGGAAGGGAAGGGAAGGGAAGGGAAGGGAAGGGAAGGGAAGGGAAGGGAAGGGAAGGGAAGGGAAGGGAAGGGAAGGGACGGCAAGGCAAGGAAAGGAAAGGAAAGGAAAGGAAAGGAAAGGAAAGGCACGGGAAGGGAAGGCAAGGCAAGGCAAGGCAAGGGAAAGGCAAGGCAAGGCAAGGCAAGGTGAAGGCCAGGTCAGGCAAGGCAAGGCAAGGCAAGGCAAGGCAAAGCAAGGCAGGGCAAAGCAAGGCAAGGGAAGGCAAGGCAAGGGAAGGCAGGTCAAGGCAAGAAAAAGGAAAGGAAAGGCAAGGCAAGGCAAGGGAAGGCAAGGCAAGGCAAGACAAGGCAAGGCAAGGCAAGGCAAGGCAGAGCAAGGCAAGGCAAGGCAAGGCAAGGCAAGGCAGGGCAAGGCAAGGCAAGGCAAGGCAGGTCAAAGCAATAAAAAGGGAAGGCAAAAAAGGCAAGGCAATGCAAGGAAAGGCGAGGAAATGCAAGGCAAGGCAAGACAAGGCAAGGCAGGGCAATGCAAGGCAAGGTGAAGGCAAGGCAAGGCAAGGCAGGGCAAAGCAAGGCAATGCAAGGCCAGGCAAGGCAAGGCACGTCAGTGCAAGAAAAAGGAAAGGCAAGGCAAGGCAAGGAAAGGAAAGGCAAGGAAAGGGAAGGCAAGGCAAGGCAAGGCAAGGAAAGGCAAGGCAAGTCAAGGTGATGGCAAGGCAAGGCAAGGCAAGGCAAGGCAAGGCAAGGCAAGGCAAGGCAAGGCAAGGTAAACCAAGTCAAGAAAGGCAAGTAAAGGCAAGGCAAAGCAAGGGAATCCAAGAGAAGGGAATGCAAGGGAAGGGAAGGCAAGGCAAGGCAAGGCAAGGCAAGGCAGGGCAACGCAGGACAAGGCAAGGCAAGGCATGGCAAGACAAGAAAGAGGAAAGGAAAGGAAAGGCAAGAAAAAGGCAAGGCAAGGGAAGGCAAGGGAAGGCAAGACAAGGCAAGGCAAGGCAGGACAACGGAAGGCAAGGCAAGGCAAGACAAGGCAAGGCAAGGCAAGGCAAGGCAGGGCAAGGCAAGGCAAGGCAAGGCAAGGCAGGTCAAAGCAACAAAAAGGCAAGGCAAGGAAAGGCAAGGCAAGACAAGGGAAGGCAAAGCAAGGGAATACAAGGGAAGGGAAGGGAAGGGAATACAAGGGAAGGGAAGGGAAGGGAAGGGAAGGCAAGCCAAGGCAAGGCAAGGCAAGGCAAGGCAAAGCAAGGCAAGGCAAGGGAAAGAAAAGGCAAGGCAAGGGAAGGCAAGGGAAGGCAAGGCAAATCAAGGTGAAGGCAAGCCAAGAGAAGCCAAGGCAAGGCAAGGAAAGGCAAGGCAAAGCAAGGCAAGAAAGGCAAGGAAAGGCAAGGCAAAGCAAGGGAATGCATGGCAAGGGAAGGCAAGTGAAGTGAGGCAAGGGAATCCAAGGCAAGGGAAGGGAAGGGAGGTGAAGGGAAGGGAAGGAAGGGAAGGGAAGGGAAGGGAAGGGAAGGCAAGGCAAGGCAAGGCAAGGCAAGGCAAGGCAAGGCAAGGCAAGGCAAGGCAAGGCAAGGCAAGGCAAGGCACGGCAAGGCAAGGCAAGGCAAGGCAAGGCAAGGCAAGGCAATGCAAGGGAAAGGCAAGGCAAGGCAAGGCAAGGCAAGGGATGGCAAGGCAAGGAAAGGCAAGTCAAAAAAAGCAAGGAAAGGCAAGGCAAAGCAAGGGAATCTAAGAGAAGGGAATGGAAGGGAAGAGAAGGGAAGGGAAGGGAAGGCAAGGCAAGGCAAGGCAAGGCAAGGCAAGGCAAGGCAATGCAAGGCAAGGCAAGGCAAGGCAAGGCACGGGAAGGGAAGGGAAGGCAAGGCAAGGCAATGCAAGGGAAAGGCAAGGCAAGGCAAGGCAAGGCAAGGCAAGGGATGGCAAGGCAAGGAAAGGCAAGTCAAAAAAAGCAAGGAAAGGCAAGGCAAAGCAAGGGAATCCAAGAGAAGGGAATGGAAGGGAAGAGAAGGGAAGGGAAGGCAAGGCAAGGCAAGGCAAGGCAAGGCAAGGCAAGGCAAGGCAAGGCAAGGCAAGGCAAGGCAAGGCAGGACAAGGCAAGGCAAGGCAAGGTGAAGGCCAGGTCAGGCAAGGCAAAGCAAGGCAGGGCAAAGCAAAGCAAGGGAAGGCAAGGCAAGAGAAGGCAGGTCAAGGCAAGAAAAAGGAAAGGCAAGGCAAGGCAAGGCAAGGGAAGGCAAGGGAAGGCAAGGGAAGGCAAGGGAAGGGAAGGAAAGGCAAGGCAAGGCAGAGCAAGGCAAGGCAAGACAAGGCAAGGCAAGGCAAGGCAAGGCAGGGCAAGGCAATAAAAAGGAAAGGCAAGGAAAGGCAAGGCAAGGCAAGGCGAGGAAATGCAAGGCAAGGCAAGACAAGGCAAGGCAAGGCAAGGCAAGGCAGGGAATGCAAGGCAAGGTGAAGGCAAGGCAAGGCAAGGCAGGGCAACGCAGGGCAGGGCAAGGCAAGGCAAGGCATGGCAAGGCAAGAAAAAGGAAAGGAAAGGAAAGGAAGAAAAAGGCAAGGCAAGGCAAGGGAAGGCAAGGCAAGGCAAGGCAAGGCAAGGCAGGACAACGCAAGGCAAGGCAAGACAAGGCAAGGCAAGGCAAGGCAGGTCAAAGCAACAAAAAGGCAAGGCAAGGAAAGGCAAGGCAAGGCAAGGCAAGGCAAGGCAAGGCAAGGCAAGGCAAGGCAAGGCAAGGGAAGGCAAGGGAAGGGAACGGAAGGGAAGGGAAGGGAAGGGAAGGGAAGGGAAGGGAAGGGAAGGCAAGGCAAGGCAAGGCAAGGCAAGGCAAGGCAAGGCAAGGCAAGGCAAGGTGAAGGCAAGGCAAGGCAAGGCAGGGCAACGCAGGGCAGGTCAAGGCAAGACAAGGCAAGGCAAGGCAAGAAAAAGAAAAGGCAAGGAAATGCAAGGCAAGGCAAGGCAAGGCGAGGAAAGGCAAGGCAAGGCAAACCAAGTCAAGAAAGGCAAGGCAAGTCAAGGCAGGGCAAGGCAAGGCAATACAAGGGAAGTCAAGGCAAGGCAAGGCAAGTCAAAGAAAGTCAAGAAAGGCAAGGCAAGGCAAGGCAAAGCAAGGGAAAACAAGGCAAGACAAAGCAAGGGAATTCAAGGGAAGGGAAGGGAAGGGAAGGCAAGGCAAGGCAAGGCAAGGCAAGGGAAGGCAAGGCAAGGCAAGGCAAGGCAAGGCAAGGCAAGGCAAGGGAAGGCAAGACAAGGGAAGGCAAGGAAAGGCAAGGCAAGGCAAGGTAAACCAAGTCAAGAAAGGCAAGGCAAGGCAAGGCAGGGCAAGGCAAGGCAGGTCAAGGCAAGGCAAGGCAAGGCAAGTCAAGCCAAGAAAACACAAGGCAAGGCATGGCAAGGCAAGATAAGGCAAGTCAAGGCAGGTCAAGGCAATTGAAGGCAAGGCAATGCAAGGCAAGGCAGGTCAAGGCAACAAAAAGGAAAGGCATGGAAAGGCAAGGCAAAGCAAGGAAAGGCAAGGAAAGGCAAGGCAAGTCAAAGCAAGGCAAGAAAGGCAAGGAAAGGCAAGGCAAAGCAAGGGAATACAAGGGAAGGGAAGGCAATGGAAGGGAAGGGAATCCAAGGGAAGGGAAGGGAAGGGAAGGAAAGGCAAGGCAAGGCAAGGCAAGGCAAGGCAAGGGAAGGCAAGGCAAGTCAAGGTGAAGGCAAGCCAAGAGAAGGCAAGGCAAGGCAAAGCAAGGCAAGAAAGGCAAGGAAAGGCAAGGCAAAGCAAGGGAAGGCAAGGGAAGGGAAGGCAAGGGAAGGGAGGCAAGGGAATCCAAGGCAAGGGAAGGGAAGGGAGGTGAAGGGAAGGGAAGGCAAGGCAAGGCAAGGCAAGGCAAGGAAAGGCAAGGCAAGGCAAGGGAAGGCAGGTCAAAGCAACAAAAAGGCAAGGCAAGGAAAAGCAAGGCAAGACAAGGGAAGGCAAGACAAGGGAAGGCAAGGCAAGGCAAGGGAAGGCAAGACAAGGGAAGGCAAGACAAGGGAAGGCAAGACAAGACAAGACAAGGGAAGGGAAGGGAAGGGAAGGGAAGGGAAGGGAAGGGAAGGGAAGGGAAGGGAAGGGAAGGGAAGGGAAGGGAAGGGAAGGAAGGGAAGGGAAGGGAAGGGAAGGGAAGGGAAGGGAAGGGAAGGGAAGGGAAGGGAAGGGAAGGGAAGGGAAGGGAAGGGAAGGGAAGGGATGGGAAGGGAAGGGAAGGGAAGGGAAGGGAAGGGAATCCAAGGGAAGGGAAGGGAAGGGAAGGCAAGGCAAGGCAAGGCAAGGCAAGGCAAGGCAAGGCAAGGCAAAGCAAGGCAAGGCAAGGGAAAGAAAAGGCAAGGCAAGGGAAGGCAAGGGAAGGCAAGGCAAATCAAGGTGAAGGCAAGCCAAGAGAAGGCAAGGCAAGGCAAGGCAAGGCAAGGCAAAGCAAGGCAAGAAAGTCAAGGAAAGGCAAGGCAAAGCAAGGGAAGGCAAGGCAAGGGAAGGCAAGGGAAGTGAGGCAAGGGAATCCAAGGCAAGGGAAGGGAAGGGAGGTGAAGGGAAGGGAAGGGAAGGGAAGGGAAGGGAAGGCAAGGCAAGGCAAGGCAAGGCAAGGCAAGGCAAGGCAAGGCACGGCACGGGAAGGGAAGGGAAGGCAAGGCAAGGCAAGGCAAGGAAAGGCAAGGCAAGGCAAGGCAAGGCAAGGGATGGCAAGGCAAGGAAAGGCAAGTCAAAAAAAGCAAGGAAAGGCAAGGCAAAGCAAGGCAATCCAAGAGAAGGGAATGGAAGGGAAGAGAAGAGAAGGGAAGGGAAGGGAAGGCAAGGCAAGGAAAGGGAAGGCAAGGCAAGGCAAGGCAAGGCAAGGCAAGGCAAGGCAAGGCAAGGCAAGGTGAATGCCAGGTCAGGCAAGGCATAGCAAGGCAGGGCAAAGCAAGGCAAGGGAAGGCAAGGCAAGAGAATGCAGGTCAAGGCAAGAAAAAGGAAAGGAAATGCAAGGCAAGGGAAGGCAAGGGAAGGCAAGGGAAGGCAAGGGAAGGGAACCAAGGCAAGGCAAGGCAGACCAAGGCAAGGGAAGGCAAGGCAAGACAAGGCAAGACAAGGCAAGGCAAGGCAAGGCAAGGCAGGGTAAGGCAAGGCAAGGCAAGGCAGGTCAAAGTAATAAAAAGAAAGGCAAGGAAAGGCAATGCAAGGCAAGGCGAGGAAATGCAAGGCAAGGCAAGACAAGGCAAGGCAAGGCAAGGCAAGGCAGGGAATGCAAGGCAAGGTGAAGGCAAGGCAAGGCAAGGCAGGGAAACGCAGGGCAAGGCAAGGCAAGGCATGGTAAGGCAAGAAAAAGGAAAGGAAAGGAAAGGAAAGGAAAGGAAAGGAAAGGAAAGGAAAGGAAAGGAAAGGAAAGGAAAGGAAAGGAAAGGAAAGGAAAGGAAAGGAAAGGAAAGGAAAGGAAAGGAAAGGAAAGGAAAGGAAAGGAAAGGAAAGGAAAGGAAAGGAAAGGAAAGGAAAGGAAAGGAAAGGAAAGGAAAGGAAAGGAAAGGAAAGGAAGAAAAAGGCAAGGCAATGCAAGGCAAGGGAAGGCAAGGCAAGGCAAGGGAAGGCAAGGGAAGGGAAGGCAAGGGAATCCAAGGCAAGGGAATCCAAGGCAAGGGAAGGGAAGGGAAGGGAAGGGAAGGGAAGGGAAGGGAAGGCAAGGCAAGGCAAGGCAAGGCAAGGCAAGGCAAGGCAAGGCAAGGCAAGGCAAGGCAAGGCAAGGCAAGGCAAGGCAAGGCAAGGCAAGGCAAGGCAAGGCAAACCAAGTCAAGAAAGGCAAGGCAAGGCAAGGCAGGGCAAGGCAAGTCAGGTCAAGGCAAGACAAGGCAAGACAAGGCAAGAAAAAGAAAAGGCAAGGAAAGGCAAGGCAAGGCAAGGCAAGGTGAGGAAAGGCAAGGCAAGGCAAACCATGTCAAGAAAGGCAAGACAAGGCAAGGCAGGGCAAGGCAAGGCAATACAAGGGAAGTCAAAGCAAGGCAAGGCAAGTCAGAGCAAGTCAAGAAAGGCAAGGCAAGGCAAGGCAAAGCAAGGGAAAACAAGGCAAGGCAAAGCAAGGGAATACAAGGGAAGGGAAGGGAAGGGAAGGGAAGGCAAGGCAAGGGAAGGCAAGGCAAGGCAAGGCAAGGCAAGGCAAGGCAAGGCAAGGGAAGGCAAGACAAGGGAAGGCAAGGCAAGGCAAGGCAAGGCAAGGTAAGGTAAACCAAGTCAAGAAAGGCAAGGCAAGGCAAGGCAGGGCAAGGCAAGGCAGGTCAAGGCAAGGCAAGGCAAGGCAAGGCAAGGCAAGGTAAACCAAGTCAAGAAAGGGAAGGCAAGGCAAGGCAGGGCAAGGCAAGGCAGGTCAAGGCAAGGCAAGGCAAGTCAAGCCAAGAAAGCACAAGGCAAGGCATGGCAAGGCAAGATAAGGCAAGGCAAGGCAGGTCAAGGCAATTGAAGGCAAGGCAATGCAAGGCAAGGCAGGTCAAGGCAACAAAAAGGAAAGGCATGGAAAGGCAAGGCAAAGCAAGGAAAGGCAAGGAAAGGCAAGGCAAGTCAAAGCAAGGCAAGAAAGGCAAGGAAAGGCAAGGCAAAGCAAGGGAATACAAGGGAAGGGAAGGCAATGGAAGGGAAGGGAATCCAAGGGAAGGGAAAGGAAGGGAAGAGAAGGCAAGACAAGGCAAGACAAGGCAAGGCAAAGCAAGGCAAGAAAGGCAAGGTGAAGGCAAGGCAAGAGAAGGCAAGGCAAGGCAAGGCAAGGCAAGGCAAAGCAAGGCAAGAAAGGCAAGGAAAGGCAAGGCAAAGCAAGGGAAGGCAAGGGAAGGGAAGGCAAGGGAAGGGAGGCAAGGGAATCCAAGGCAAGGGAAGGGAAGGGAGGTGAAGGGAAGGGAAGGCAAGGCAAGGCAAGGCAAGGCAAGGAAAGGCAAGGCAAGGCAAGGCAAGGCAAGGCAAGGCAAGGCAAGGAAAGGCACGGGAAGGGAAGGGAAGGCAAGGCAAGGAAACGCAAGGGAACGGCAAGGCAAGGCAAGGCAAGGCAAGGCAAGGCAAGGCAAGGGATGGCAAGGCAAGGCAAGGCAATTCAAAAAAAGCAAGGAAAGGCAAGGCAAAGCAAGGGAATCCAAGAAAAGGGAATGGAAGGGAAGAGCAGGGAAGGGAAGGAAAGGCAATGCAAGGGAAGGCAAGACAAGGCAAGGCAAGGCAAGAGAAGCCAAGGGAAGGCAAGGCAAGGCAAGGCAAGGCAAGGCAAGGCAAGGCGAGGAAAGGCAAGGCAAGGCAAGACAAGGCAAGGCAAGGGAAGGAAAGGGAAGGCAAGGCGAGGCAAGGCAAGGGAAGGCAAGGCAGGCCAAAGCAATAAAAAGGAAAGGCAAGGAAAGGCAAGGCAAGGGAAGGCAAGGCAAGGCAAGGTGAAGGCAAGGCAAGGCAAGGCAGGGCAACGCAAGGCAATGCAAGGCCAGGCAAGGCAAGGCACGTCAGTGCAAGAAAAAGGCAAGGCAAGGCAAGGCAAGGCAAGGCAAGGAAAGGCAAGGAAAGGGAAGGCAAGGCAAGGGAAGGGAAGAGAAGGCAAGGCAAGGCAAGGCAAGGCAAGGCAAGGTGACGGCAAGGAAAGGCAAGGCAAGGCAAGGCAAGGCAAGGCAAGGCAGGGCAAGGCAAGGCAAGGCAAGGCAAGGCAAGGCAGGCCAAAGTAACAAAAAGGAAAGGCAAGGGAAGGGAAGGGAGGTGAAGGGAAGGGAAGGAAGGGAAGGAAGGGAAGGGAAGGGAAGGAAGGAAGGAAGGAAGGGAAGGGAAGGGAAGGAAGGAAGGGAAGGGAAGGGAAGGGAAGGAAGGGAAGGAAGGGAAGGGAAGGAAGGGAAGGGAAGGAAGGGAAGGGAAGGGAAGGGAAGGGAAGGGAAGGGAAGGAAGGAAGGAAGGGAAGGAAGGGAAGGGAAGGGAAGGGAAGGGAAGGAAGGGAAGGGAAGGGAAGGGAAGGGAAGGGAAGGGAAGGGAAGGGAAGGGAAGGGAACGCAGGGCAAGGCAAGGCAAGGCAAGGCAAGAAAATGCAAGGCAAGGGAAGGCTAGGGAAGGCAAGGCAAGGCAAGGCAAGGCAAGGCAAGGGAAGGCAAGGCAAGGCAAGGTAAACCAAGTCAAGAAAGGCAAGGCAAGGAAAGGCAGGGCAAGGCAAGGCAGGTCAAGGCAAGGCAAGGCAAGGCAAGGTATACCAAGTCAACAAAGGCAAGGCAAGGCAAGGCAGGGTAAGGCAAGGCAGGTCAAGGTAAGGCAAGGCAAGGCAAGTCAAGGCAATTGAAGGCAAGGCAATGCAAGACAAGGCAGGTCAAGGCAACAAAAAGGAAAGGCATGGAAAGGAAAGGCAAAGCAAGGAAAGGCAAGGCAAGTCAAAGCAAGGCAAGAAAGGCAAGGTAAGGCAAGGCAAAGCAAGGGAATACAAGGGAAGGGAAGGCAAGGGAAGGGAAGGGAAGGGAATGCAAGGGAAGGGAATGGAAGGGACGGCAAGGCAAGGCAAGGCAAGGCAAGGGAAGGCAAGGCAAGGCAAGGCAAGGCAAGGCAAGGCAAGGCAAGGCAAAGCAAGGCAAGGCAAGGGAAAGAAAAGGCAAGGCAAGGGAAGGCAAGGCAAGGCAAAGCAAGGCAAGAAATGCAAGGAAAGGCAAGGCAAAGCAAGGGAAGGCAAGGCAAGGGAAGGCAAGGGAAGGGAGGCAAGGGAATCCAAGGCTAGGGAAGGGAAGGGAGGGGAAGGGAAGGGAAGGGAAGGCAGGGGAAGGGAAGGGAAGGGAAGGGAAGGGAAGGGAAGGGAAGGGAAGGCAAGGCAAGGCAAGGCAAGGCAAGGCAAGGCAAGGCAAGGCAAGGCAAGGCAAGGCAAGGCAAGGAAATGCAAGGCAAGGGAAGGCAAGGCAAGGCAAGGCAAGGCAAGGAAAGGCACGGGAAGGGAAGGCAAGTCAAGGCAAGGCAACGCAAGGGAAACGCAAGGCAAGGCAAAGCAAGGCAAGGCAAGGCAAGGGATGGCAAGGCAAGGCAAGGGAAGTCAAAAAAAGCAAGGAAAGGCAAGGCAAAGCAAGGGAAGGCAAGGCAAGGGAAGGCAAGGCAAGGCAAGGCAAGGGAAGGCAAGGGAAGACAAGGCAAGGCAAGGCAAGACAAGGCAAGGCAAGGCAAGGCAAGGCAAGGCAAGGCAAGGTGAAGGCCAGGTCAGGCAAGGCAAGGCAAGGCAAGGCAAGAGAAGGCAAGGAAAGGCAAGGCAAGGCAAGGCAAGGCAAGGCAGAGGAAGGCAAGGCAAGGCAAGGCAAGACAAGGCAAGGCAAGGCAAGGCAAGGCAAGGCAAGGCAAGGCAAGGGAAGGCAAGGCAGGGCAATGCAAGGCAAGGTGAAGGCAAGGCAAGGCAAGGCAGGGCAACGCAAGGCAATGCAAGGCCAGGCAAGGCAAGGCACGTCAGTGCAAGAAAAAGGCAAGGCAAGGCTAGGCAAGGCAAGGCAAGGCAAGGCAAGGCAAGGAAAGGGAAGCTAAGGCAAGGGAAGGGAAGTCAAGGCAAGGCAAGGCAAGGTAAACCAAGTCAAGAAAGGCAAGGAAAGGCAAGGCAAAGCAAGGGAATCCAAGGCAAGGGAAGGCAAGAGAAGGGAAGGGAAGGCAAGGCAAGGCAAGGCAAGGCAAGGCAGGGCAAGGCAGGGCAAGGCAAGACAAGGCAAGGCAAGGCAAGGCAAGGCAAGGCAGGGCAAGGCAAGGCAAGGCAGGGCAAGGCAAGGCAGGGCAAGGCAAGGCAAGGCAGGGCAAGGCAAGGCAAGGCAAGGCAAGGCAAGGCAAGGGAAGGCAAGGGAAGGCAAGGGAAGGAAAGGGAAGGCAAGGAAATGCAAGGCAAGGCAAGACAAGGCAAAGCAAGGCAAGGCAAGGCAGGGCAATGCAAGGCAAGGTGAAGGCAAGGCAAGGCAAGGCAGGGCAAAGCAAGGCAATGCAAGGCCAGGCAAGGCAAGGCACGTCAGTGCAAGAAAAAGGCAAAGCAAGGCAAGGCAATGCAAGGCAAGGAAAGGCAAGGAAAGGGAAGGCAAGGCAAGGCAAGGCAAGGCAAGGGAAGGCAAGGCAAGGCAAAGCAAGTCAAGAAAGGCAAGGAAAGGCAAGGCAAAGCAAGGGAAGGCAAGGCAAGAGAAGTAAAGCGAAGGGAGGCAAGGGAATCCAAGGCAAGGGAAGGGAAGGGAGGTGAAGGGAAGGGAAGGCAAGGCAAGGCAAGGCAAGGCAATGCAAGGAAAGTCAAGGCAAGGCAAGGTGAAGGCCAGGTCAGGCAAGGCAAGGCAAGGCAAGAGAAGGCAAGGGAAGGGAAGGCAAGGGAAGGCAAGGCAAGGGAAGGCAAGGCAAGGGAAGGCAAGGCAAGAAAAGGCAAGGCAAGGCAAGAGAAGGCAAGGCAAGGCAAGGCAAGGCAGGGCAAGGCAAGGCAAGGCAAGGCAGGTCAAAGAAATAAAAAGGAAAGGCAAGGAAAGGCAAGGGAAGGCAAGGCAAGGCAGGGAAATGCAAGGCAAGGTGAAGGCAAGGCAAGGCAAGGCAGGGCAACGCAAGGCAATGCAAGGCCAGGCAAGGCAAGGCACGTCAGTGAAAGAAAAAGGCAAGGCAAGGCAAGGCAAGGTAAGGCAAGGAAAGGCAAGGAAAGGGAAGGCAAGGCAAGGCAAGGCAAGGAAAGGCAAGGCAATGCAAGGCAAGGCAAGGTGACGGTAAGGAAAGGCAAGGCAAGGCAAGGCAAGGCAAGGCAAGGCAGGGCAAGGCCAGGTAAACCAAGTCAAGATAGGCAAGGCAAGGCAAGGCAGGGTAAGGTAAGGCAGGTCAAGGCAAGGCAAGGCAAGGCAAGGTAAACCAAGTCAAGAAAGGCAAGGCAAGGCAAGGCAGGGCAAGGCAAGGCAGGTCAAGGCAAGGCAAGGCAAGGCAAGGCAAGGCAAGAAAAGACAAGGAAAGGCATGGCAAGGCAAGGCAGGGCAAGGCAAGGCATGTCAAGGCAAGAAAAAGGAAAGTCATGGAAAGGCAAGGCAAAGCAAGGAAAGGCAAGGAAAGCAATTCAAGTCAAAGCAATGCAAGAAAGGCAAGGTAAGGCAAGGCAAAGCAAGGGAATACAAGGGAAGGGAAGGCAAGGGAAGGGAAGGGAATCCAAGGGAAGGGAAGGGAAGGGAAAGGAAGGGAAGAGAAGGCAAGGAAAGGCAAGGCAAGGCAAGACAAGGCAAGGAAAGGCAAGGCAAGGCAGGGAAAGGCAAGGCAAGGCAAGGCAAGGCAAGGCAAGGCAAGGCAAGGCAAGGGTAGGGAAGGGAAGGGAAGGGAAGGGAAGGAAGGGAAGGGAAGGAAGGGAAGGGAAGGGAAGGAAGGGAAGGGAAGGGAAGGGAAGGAAGGGAAGGGAAGGGAAGGAAGGGAAGGGAAGGGAAGGGAAGGGAAGGAAGGGAAGGGAAGGGAAGGAAGGGAAGGGAAGGGAAGGGAAGGAAGGGAAGGGAAGGGAAGGGAAGGGAAGGGAAGGGAAGGGAAGGAAGGGAAGGGAAGGAAGGGAAGGGAAGGAAGGGAAGGGAAGGAAGGAAGGGAAGGGAAGGGAAGGGAAGGGAAGGGAAGGGAAGGGAAGGGAAGGGAAGGGAAGGAAAGGGAAGGGAAGGGAAGGGAAGGCAAGTCAAGGTGTAGGCAAGGCAAGGGTCGCAAGGGAAGGCAAGGCAAGGCAAGGCAAAGCAAGGCAAGAAAGGCAAGGAAAGGCAAGGCAAAGCAAGGGAAGGCAAGGCAAGGGAAGGCAAGGGAAGGGAGGCAAGGGAATCCAAGGCAAGGGAAGGGAAGGGAGGGGAAGGGAAGGGAAGGGAAGGAAAGTCAAGGCAAGGCAAGGCAAGGCAAGGCAAGGCAAGGCAAGGCAAGGCAAGGCAAAGCAAGGCAAGGAAAGGCAAGGAAAGGCAAGGCAAGGGAAGGCAAGGCAAGGGAAGGCAAGGCAAGGGAAGGCAAGGCAAGAAAAGGCAAGGCAAGGCAAGACAAGGCAAGGCAAGTCAAGGAAAGGCAAGGCAAGGCAAGGCAAGGGAAGGCAAGGCAAGGGAAGGCAAGGCAAGGGAAGGCAAGGCAAGAAAAGGCAAGGCAAGGCAAGACAAGGCAAGGCAAGGCAAGGCAAGGCAGGGCAAGGCAAGGCAAGGCAAGGCAGGTCAAAGCAATAAAAAGGAAAGGCAAGGAAAGGCAAGGCAAGGCAAGGCGAGGAAATGCAAGGCAAGGCAAGACAAGGCAAGGCAAGACAAGGCAAGGCAGGGAAATGCAAGGCAAGGAGAAGGCAAGGCAAGGCAAGGCAGGGTAACGCAAGGCAATGCAAGGCCAGGCAAGGCAAGGCACGTCAGTGCAAGAAAAAGGCAAGGCAAGGCAAGGCAAGGCAAGGCAAGGAAAGGCTAGGAAAGGGAAGGCAAGGCAAGGCAAGGCAAGGAAAGGCAAGGCAATGCAAGGCAAGGCAATGTGACGGTAAGGAAAGGCAAGGCAAGGCAAGGCAAGGCAAGGCAAGGCAAGGCAGGGCAAGGCAAGGCAAGGGAAGGCAAGGCAAGGCAAGGCAAGGCTAGGCAAGGCAAGGTAAACCAAGTCAAGAAAGGCAAGGCAAGGCAAGGCAGGGTAAGGCAAGGCAGGTCAATGCAAGGCATGGCAAGGCAAGGTAAACCAAGTCAAGAAAGGCAAGGTAAGGCAAGCCAGGGCAAGGCAAGGCAGGTCAAGGCAAGGCAAGGCAAGGCAAGAAAAGACAAGGAAAGGCATGGCAAGGCAAGGTAAGGCAAGGCAAGGCATGTCAAGGCAAGAAAAAGGAAAGTCATGGAAAGGCAAGGCAAAGCAAGGAAAGGCAAGGAAAGCAAGTCAAGTCAAAGCAAGGCAAGAAAGGCAAGGTAAGGCAAGGCAAAGCAAGGGAATACAAGGGAAGGGAAGGCAAGGGAAGGAAAGGGAAGGGAAAGGAAGGGAAGAGAAGACAAGACAAGGCAAGGTAAGGCAAGACAAGGCAAGGAAAGGCAAGGCAAGGCAGGGCAAGGCAAGGCAAGGCAAGGCAGGTCAAAGCAATAAAAAGGAAAGTCAAGGAAAGGCAAGGCAAGGCAAGGCATGGCGAGGAAATGCAAGCCAAGGCAAGACAAGGCAAAGCAAGGCAAGGCAAGGCACGGCAATGCAAGGCAAGGTGAAGGCAAAGGAAGGCAAGGCAGGGCAAGGCAAGGCAGGGCAAAGCAAGGCAATGCAAGGCCAGGCAAGGCAAGGCACGTCAGTGCAAGAAAAAGGAAAGGCAAGGCAAGGCAAGGCAAGGAAAGGCAAGGGAAGGCAAGGCAAGGGAAGGCAAGGCAAGGAAAGGCAAGGCAAGGCAAGGCAAAGCAAGTCAAGAAAGGCAAGGAAAGGCAAGGCAATGCAAGGTATGGCAAGGCAAGAGAAGGCAAGGGAAGGGAAGCAAGGGAATCCAAGGCAAGGGAAGGGAAGGGAGGTGAAGGGAAGGGAAGGCAAGGCAAGGCAAGGGAAGGCAAGGCAAGGCAAGGCAAGGCAAGGCAAGGGAAGGAAAGGCATGGGAAGGGAAGGGAAGGCAAGGCAAGGCAATGCAAGGGAAAGGCAAGGCAAGGCAAGAGAAGGCAAGGCAAGGCAAGGCAAGGGATGGCAAGGCAAGGCAAGGCAAGTCAAAAAAAGCAAGGAAAGGCAAGGCAAAGCAAGGGAATCCAAGAGAAGGGAATGGAAGGGAAGAGAAGGGAAGGGAAGGGATGGCAAGGCCAGGTGAGGCAAGGCAAGGCAAGGCAATGCAAGGCAAGGCAAGGCAAGGAAAGGCAAGGCAGGGCAAGGTGAAGGCCAGGTCAGGCAAGGCAAGGCAAGGCAAGACAAGGCAAGGCAAGGAAAGGCAGGGCAAGGCAAGGCAAGGCAAGGCAGGTCAAAGCAATAAAAAGGAAAGGCAAGGAAAGGCAAGGCAAAGCAAGGAAAGGCAAGGAAAGGCAAGGCAAGTCAAAGCAAGGCAAGAAAGGCAAGGTAAGGCAAGGCAAAGCAAGGGAATACAAGGGAAGGGAAGGCAAGAGAAGGGAAGGGAATCGAAGGGAAGGGAAGGGAAGGGAAGGCAAGGCAAGGCAAGGCAAGGCAAGGCAAGGCAATGCAAGGGAAAGAAAAGGCAAGGCAAGGGAAGGGAAGGCAAGTCAAGGTGAAGGCAAGGGAAGGGAAGGCAAGGGAAGGGAAGGGAAGAGAAGGGAAGGGAAGGCAAGGGAAGGAAAGGCAAAGCAAGGCAAGAAAGGCAAGGAAAGGCAAGGCAAAGCAAGGGAAGGCAAGGCAAGGGAAGGCAAGGGAAGGGAGGCAAGGGAATACAAGGCAAGGGAAGGGAAGGGAGGGGAAGGGAAGGGAAGGGAAGGGAAGGGAAGGGAAGGCAAGGCAAGGCAAGGCAAGGCAAGGCAAGGCAAGGCAAGGCAAGGCAAGGCAAGGGAAGACAAGGCAAGGTAAGGCAAGGCAAGGCAAGGCAAGGAAAGTTACTGGAAGGGAAGGGAAGGCAAGGCAAGGCAATGCAAGGGAAAGGCAAGGCAAGGCAAGGCATGGCAAGGCAAGGAAAGGGATGGCAAGGCAAGGCAAGGCAAGTCAAAAAAAGCAAGGAAAGGCAAGGCAAAGCAAGGGAATCCAAGAGAAGGGAATGGAAGGGAAGAGAAGGGAAGGGAAGGGATGACAAGGCAAGGGAAGGCAAGGCAAGTCAAGGCAAGGCAAGGCAAGGCAAGGCAAGGCAAGGAAAGGCAAGGCAAGGCAAGGTGAAGGCCAGGTCAGGCAAGGCAAGGCAAGGCAAGGCTAGGAAAGGCAAGACAGAGCAAGTCAAGGCAAGGAAAGGCAAGGCAAGGCAAAGCAAGGCAAGGAAAGTCAAGGGAAGGCAAGGGAAGGCAAGGGAAGGCAAGACAAGGGAAGGCAAGGCAAGGTAAGGCAAGGCAAGGCAAGGCAAGGTAAACCAAGCCAAGAAAGGCAAGGCAAGGCAAGGGAAGGCAAGGCAAGGCAAGGCAAGGCAAGGCAAGGCAAGGCAAGACAAGGCAAGGCAAGGCAAGACAAGGCAAGGCAAGGTAAGGCAAGGCAGGGCAAGGCAAGGCAAGGCAAGGCAGGTCAAAGCAATAAAAAGGAAAGGCAAGGAAATGCAAGGCAAGGCAAGGCAAGGCGAGGAAATGCAAGGCAAGGCAAGACAAGGCAAGGCAGGGCAATGCAAGGCAAGGTGAAGGCAAGGCAAGGCAAGGCAGGGCAACGCAAGGCAATGCAAGGCCAGGCAAGGCAAGGCACGTCAGTGCAAGAAAAAGGAAAGGCAAGGCAAGGCAAGGCAAGGAAAGGCTAGGAAAGGGAAGGCAAGGCAAGGCAAGGCAAGGCAAGGCAAGGCAAGGGAAGGCAAGGCAAGGCAAGGCAAGGCAAGGTAAACCGAGTCAAGAAAGGCAAGGCAAGGCAAGGCAGGGCAAGGCAAGGCAGGTCAAGGCAAGGCAAGGCAAGGCAAGAAAAGACAAGGCAAGGCATGGCAAGGCAAGGTAAGGCAAGGCAAGGCAGGTCAAGGCAACAAAAAGGAAAGGCATGGAAAGGCAAGGCAAAGCAAGGAAAGGCAAGGAAAGGCAAGGCAAGTCAAAGCAAGGCAAGAAAGGCAAGGTAAGGCAAGGCAAAGCAAGGGAATACAAGGGAAGGGAAGGCAAGAGAAGGGAAGGGAATCGAAGGGAAGGGAAGGGAAGGGAAGGCAAGGCAAGGCAAGGCAAGGCAAGGCAAGGCAAGGCAATGCAAGGGAAAGAAAAGGCAAGGCAAGGGAAGGGAAGGCAAGTCAAGGTGAAGGCAAGGGAAGGGAAGGCAAGGGAAGGGAAGGGAAGGGAAGGGAAGGGAAGGGAAGGGAAGGGAAGGGAAGGGAAGGGAAGGGAAGGGAAGGGAAGGGAAGGGAAGGGAAGGGAAGGCAAGGGAAGGAAAAGGCAAAGCAAGGCAAGAAAGGCAAGGAAAGGCAAGGCAAAGCAAGGGAAGGCAAGGCAAGGGAAGGCAAGGGAAGGGAGGCAAGGGAATCCAAGGCTAGGGAAGGGAAGGGAGGGGAAGGGAAGGGAAGGGAAGGGAAGGGAAGGGAAGGGAAGGGAAGGGAAGGGAAGGAAGGGAAGGCAAGGCAAGGCAAGGCAAGGCAAGGCAAGGCAAGGCAAGGCAAGGCAAGGCAAGGCAAGGCAAGGCAAGACAAGGCAAGGTAAGGCAAGGCAAGGCAAGGCAAGGAAAGTTACTGGAAGGGAAGGGAAGGCAAGGCAAGGCAATGCAAGGGAAAGGCAAGGCAAGCCAAGGCATGGCAAGGCAAGCAAAGGGATGGCAAGGCAAGGCAAGGCAAGTCAAAAAAAGCAAGGAAAGGCAAGGCAAAGCAAGGGAATCCAAGAGAAGGGAATGGAAGGGAAGAGAAGGGAAGGGAAGGGATGGCAAGGCAAGGGAAGGCAAGGCAAGACAAGGCAAGGCAAGGCAAGGCAAGGCAAGGCAAGGCAAGGAAAGGCAAGGCAAGGCAAGGTGAAGGCCAGGTCAGGCAAGGCAAGGCAAGGCAAGGCAAGGAAAGGCAAGGCAGAGCAAGTCAAGGCAAGGAAAGGCAAGGCAAGGCAGGGCAAGGCAAGGAAAGTCAAGGGAAGGCAAGGGAAGGCAAGGGAAGGCAAGACAAGGCAAGGCAAGGCAAGGCAAGGCAAGGCAAGGTAAACCAAGCCAAGAAAGGCAAGGCAAGGCAAGGGAAGGCAAGGCAAGGCAAGGCAAGGCAAGGGAAGGCAAGGCAAGACAAGGCAAGGCAAGGCAAGACAAGGCAAGGCAAGGTAAGGCAAGGCAGGGCAAGGCAAGGCAAGGCAAGGCAGGTCAAAGCAATAAAAAGGAAAGGCAAGGAAATGCAAGGCAAGGCAAGGCAAGGCGAGGAAATGCAAGGCAAGGCAAGACAAGGCAAGGCAGGGCAATGCAAGGCAAGGTGAAGGCAAGGCAAGGCAAGGCAGGGCAACGCAAGGCAATGCAAGGCCAGGCAAGGCAAGGCACGTCAGTGCAAGAAAAAGGAAAGGCAAGGCAAGGCAAGGCAAGGAAAGGCAAGGAAAGGCAAGGCAAGGCAAGGCAAGGCGAAGAAATGCAAGCCAAGGCAAGACAAGGCAAAGCAAGGCAAGGCAAGGCAGGGCAATGCAAGGCAAGGTGAAGGCAAGGCAAGGCAAGGCAGGGCACGTCAGTGCAATAAAAAGGAAAGGCAAGGCAAGGCAAGGCAAGGCGAGGAAATGCAAGGCAAGGCAAGACAAGGCAAGGTAAGGCAAGGCAAGGCAAGGGAAGGAAAGTTACTGGAAGGGAAGGGAAGGCAAGGCAAGGCAATGCAAGGGAAAGGCAAGGCAAGGCATGGCAAGGCAAGGCAAGGGATGGCAAGGCAAGGCAAGGCAAGTCAAAAAAAGCAAGGAAAGGCAAGGCAAAGCAAGGGAATCCAAGAGAAGGGAATGGAAGGGAAGAGAAGGGAAGGGAAGGGATGGCAAGGCAAGGGAAGGCAAGGCAAGGCAAGGCAAGGCAAGGCAAGGCAAGGCAAGGCAAGGAAAGGGAAGGCAAGTCAAGGTGAAGGCCAGGTCAGGCAAGGTAAGGCAAGGCAAGGCAAGGGAATCCAAGGGAAGGCAAGGCAAGGCAAGGCAAGGCAAGGCAGAGGAAGGCAAGGGAAGGCAACGCAAGGCAAGGCAAGGCAAGGGAAGGCAAGGCAAGACAAGGCAAGGCAAGGCAAGACAAGGCAAGGCAAGGTAAGGCAAGGCAGGGCAAGGCAAGGCAAGGCAAGGCAGGTCAAAGCAATAAAAAGGAAAGGCAAGGAAATGCAAGGCAAGGCAAGGCAAGGCGAGGAAATGCAAGGCAAGGCAAGACAAGGCAAGGCAGGGCAATGCAAGGCAAGGTGAAGGCAAGGCAAAGCAAGGCAGGGCAACGCAAGGCAATGCAAGGCCAGGCAAGGCAAGGCACGTCAGTGCAAGAAAAAGGAAAGGCAAGGCAAGGCAAGGCAAGGAAAGGCAAGGCAAGGCAAGGCAAGGCAAGGCAAGGGAAGGCAAGGCAAGGGAAGGCAAGGCAAGGCAAGGCAAGGCAAGGCAAGGTGACTGTAAGGACAGGCAAGGCAAGGCAAGGCAAGGTAAACCAAGTCAAGAAAGGCAAGGAAAGGCAAGGCAAAGCAAAGGAATCCAAGGCAAGGGAAGGCAAGAGAAGGGAAGGGAAGGCAAGGCAAGGAAAGGCAAGGCAAGGCAAGGCAGGGCAACGCAGGGCAAGGCAAGACAAGGCAAGGCAAGGCAAGGCAAGGAAAGGCAAGGCAAGGCAAGGGAAGGCAAGGGAAGGAAAGGCATGGGAAGGGAAGGCAAGGCAAGGCAAGGCAAGGCAAGGGAAACGCAAGGCAAGGCAAGGGAAGGCAAGGCAAGGCAAGGGAAGGGAAGGCAAGGGAAGACAAGGCAAGGCAAGGCAAGACAAGGCAAGGCAAGGCAAGGCAAGGCAGGGCAAGGCAAGGCAAGGCAAGGCAGGTCAAAGCAATAAAAAGGAAAGGCAAGCAAAGGCAAGGCATGGCAAGGCAAGGCGAGGAAATGCAAGGCAAGGCAAGACAAGGCAAGGAAAGGCAAGGCAAAGCAAGGGAAGGCAAGGCAAGAGAAGGAAGGGAAGGGAGGCAAGGGGATCCAAGGCAAGGGAAGGGAAGGGAGGTGAAGGGAAGGGAAGGGAAGGGAAGGCAAGGCAAGGCAAGGCAAGGGAAGGAAATGCACGGGAAGGCAAGGCAAGGCAAGGCAATGCAAGGAAAGGCAAGGCAAGGCAAGGTGAAGGCCAGGTCAGGCAATGCAAGGCAAGGCAAGAGAAGGTAAGGGAAGGGAAGGCAAGGAAAGGCAAGGCAAGGGAAGGCAAGGCAAGGGAAGGCAAGGCAAGACAAGGCAAGGCAAGGCAAGGCAAGGCAGGGCAAGGCAAGGCAAGGCAAGGCAGGTCAAAGCAATAAAAAGGAAAGGCAAGGAAAGGCACGGGAAGGCAAGGCAAGGCGAGGAAATGCAAGGCAAGGCAAGACAAGGCAAGGCAAGGCAAGGCAAGGCAGGGCAATGCAAGGCAAGGTGAAGGCAAGGCAAGGCAAGGCAGGGCAACGCAAGGCAATGCAAGGCCAGGCAAGGCAAGGCACGTCAGTGCAAGAAAAAGGCAAGACAAGGCAAGGCAAGGCAAGGCAATGCAAGGCAAGGAAAGGCAAGGCAATGCAAGGCAAGGCAAGGTGACGGTAAGGAAAGGCAAGGCAAGGCAAGGCAAGGCAAGGTGACGGTAAGGAAAGGCAAGGCAAGGCAAGGCAAGGCAAGGCAAGGCAAGGCAAGGCAAGGGAAGGCAAGGGATGGCAAGGGAAGTCAAGGGAAGGCAAGACAAGGGAAGGCAAGGCAAGGCAAGGCAAGGCAAGGCAAGGCAAGGCAAGGCAGGGTAAGGCAAGGCAGGTCAAGGCAAGGCAAGGCAAGACAAGGTAAACCAAGTCAAGAAAGGCAAGGCAAGGCAGGGCAATGCAAGGCAAGGTGAAGGCAAGGCAAGGCAAGGCAGGGCAACGCAAGGCAATGCAAGGCCAGGCAAGGCAAGGCACGTCAGTGCAAGAAAAAGGCAAGGCAAGGCAAGGCAGGGCAACGCAAGGCAATGCAAGGCCAGGCAAGGCAAGGCACGTCAGTGCAAGAAAAAGGCAAGGCAAGGCAAGGCAAGGCAATGCAAGGCAAGGAAAGGCAAGGAAAGGGAAGGCAAGGCAAGGCAAGGCAAGGAAAGGCAAGGCAATGCAAGGCAAGGCAAGGTGACGGTAAGGAAAGGCAAGGCAAGGCAAGGCAAGGCAAGGTGACGGTAAGGAAAGGCAAGGCAAGGCAAGGCAAGGCAAGGCAAGGGAAGGCAAGGCAAGGCAAGGCAAGGCAAGGGAAGGGAAGGCAAGGGATGGCAAGGGAAGTCAAGGGAAGGCAAGACAAGGGAAGGCAAGGCAAGGCAAGGCAAGGCAAGGCAAGGCAAGGCAAGGCAAGGCAAGGCAGGGTAAGGCAAGGCAGGTCAAGGCAAGGCAAGGCAAGACAAGGTAAACCAAGTCAAGAAAGGCAAGGCAAGGCAAGGCAGGGCAAGGCAAGGCAGGTCAAGGCAAGGCAAGGTAAGGCAAGGCAAGGCAAGAAAAGACAAGGCAAGGCATGGCAAGGCAAGGTAAGGCAAGGCAAGGCAGGTCAAGGCAAGGCAAGGTAAGGCAAGGCAAGGCAAGAAAAGACAAGGCAAGGCATGGCAAGGCAAGGTAAGGCAAGGCAGGGCATGTCAAGGCAAGAAAAAGGAAAGTCATGGAAAGGCAAGGCAAAGCAAGAAAAGGCAAGGAAAGCAAGTCAAGTCAAAGCAAGGCAAGAAAGGCAAGGTAAGGCAAGGCAAAGCAAGGGAATACAAGGGAAGGGAAGGCAAGGGAAGGGAAGGGAATCCAAGGGAAGGGAAGGGAAGGGAAAGGAAGGAAGAGAAGGCAAGACAAGGCAAGGTAAGGCAAGACAAGGCAAGGAAAGGCAAGGCAAGGCAAGGCGAGGAAAGGCAAGGAAAGGGAAGGCAAGGCAAGGGAAGGCAAGGAAAGGCAAGGCAAGGCAAGGCAAGGCAAAGCAAGGGAAGGCAAGGCAAGAGATGGAAGGGAAGGGAGGCAAGGGGATCCAAGGCAAGGGAAGGGAAGGGAAGTGAAGGAAAGGGAAGGGAAGGCAAGGCAAGGCAAGGCAAGGGAAGGAAAGGAACGGGAAGGCAAGGCAAGGCAAGGCAATGCAAGGAAAGGCCAGGCAAGGCAAGGTGAAGGCCAGGTCAGGCAAGGCAAGGCAAGGCAAGAGAAGGCAAGGGAAGGGAAGGGAAGGGAAGGGAAGGGAAGGGAAGGGAAGGGAAGGGAAGGGAAGGGAAGGGAAGGGAAGGAAGGGAAGGGAAGGGAAGGGAAGGGAAGGGAAGGGAAGGGAAGGGAAGGGAAGGGAAGGGAAGGGAAGGGAAGGGAAGGGAAGGGAAGGGAAGGGAAGGGAGGTGAAGGGAAGGGAAGGGAAGGGAAGGGAAGGGAAGGGAAGGGAAGGAAGGGAAGGGAAGGGAAGGGAAGGGAAGGGAAGGGAAGGGAAGGGAAGGGAAGGGAAGGGAAGGGAAGGGAAGGGAAGGGAAGGGAAGGGAAGGGAAGGGAAGGGAAGGGAAGGCAAGGGAAGGGAAGGGAAGGGAGGGGAAGGCAAGGCAAGGCAAGGCAAGGCAAGGCAAGGCAAGGCAAGGCAAGGCAAGGCAAGGCAAAGAAAGGCACGAGAAGGGAAGGCAAGGCAAAGAAAGGCACGAGAAGGGAAGGCAAGGCAAGGCAAGGCAACGCAAGGGAAAGGCAAGGCAAGGCAAGGCAAGGCAAGGCAAAGCAAGGGAAGGCAAGGCAAGAGAAGGAAGGGAAGGGAGGCAAGGGGATCCAAGGCAAGGGAAGGGAAGGGAGGTGAAGGGAAGGGAAGGGAAGGGAAGGCAAGGCAAGGCAAGGCAAGGGAAGGAAATGCACGGGAAGGCAAGGCAAGGCAAGGCAATGCAAGGAAAGGCAAGGCAAGGCAAGGTGAAGGCCAGGTCAGGCAAGGCAAGGCAAGGCAAGAGAAGGCAAGGGAAGGGAAAGCATGGAAAGGCAAGGCAAGGGAAGGCAAGGCAAGGGAAGGCAAGGCAAGACAAGGCAAGGCAAGGCAAGACAAGGCAAGGCAAGGCAAGGCAAGGCAGGGCAAGGCAAGGCAAGGCAAGGCAGGTCAAAGTAACAAAAAGGAAAGGCAAGGAAAGGCAAGGCAAGGCAAGGGAAGGCAAGAAAAGGGAAGGCAAGGCAAGGCAAGTCAAGGGAATCCAAGACAAGGGAATGCAAGACAAGGGAAGGCAAGGCAAGGCAAGGCAAGGGAAGGGAAGGCAAGGCAAGGCAAGGCAGGGCAAGGCAAGGCAAGGAAAGGCAAGGCAAGGGAAGGCAAGGCAAGGGAAGGCAAGGGAAGGCAAGACAAGGGAAGGCAAGACAAGGGAAGGCAAGGCAAGGCAAGGCAAGGCAAGGCAAGGCAAGGTAAACCAAGTCAAGAAAGGCAAGGCAAGGCAAGGCAGGGCAAGGCAAGGCAGGGCAAGGCAAGGCAAGGCAAGGCAAGGTAAACCAAGTCAAGAAAGGCAAGGCAAGGCAAGGCAGGTCAAGGCAAGGCAAGGCAAGGCAAGAAAAGACAAGGCAAGGCATGGCAAGGCAAGGTAAGGCAAGGCAAGGCAGGTCAAGGCAACAAAAAGGAAAGGCATGGAAAGGCAAGGCAAAGCAAGGAAAGGCAAGGAAAGGCAAGGCAAGTCAAAGCAAGGCAAGAAAGGCAAGGTAAGGCAAGGCAAAGCAAGGGAATACAAGGGAAGGGAAGGCAAGGGAAGGGAAGGGAATCGAAGGGAAGAGAAGGGAAGGGAAGGAAAGGCAAGGCAAGGCAAGGCAAGGCAAGGCAAGGAAAAGCAAGGCAAGGCAAGGGAAAGAAAAGGCAAGGGAAGGGAAGGGAAGGGAAGTCAAGGTGAAGGCAAGGGAAGGGAAGGGAAGGGAAGGGAAGGGAAGGGAAGGGAAGGGAAGGGAAGGGAAGGCAAGGCAAGGCAAGGCAAGGCAAGGCAAGGCAAGGCAAGGCAAGGCAAGGCAAGGCAAGGCAAGGAAAGGAAAGGCAAGGCAAGGCAAGGCAAGGCAAGGCAAGGCAAGGGAAGGCAAGGCAAAGCAAGGCAAGAAAGGCAAGGAAAGGCAAGGAAAGGCAAGGGAAGGCAAGGCAAGGGAAGGCAAGGGAAGGGAGGCAAGGGAATCCAAGGCAAGGGAAGGGAAGAGAGGTGAAGGGAAGGGAAGGGAAGGGAAGGGAAGGGAAGGCAAGGCAAGGCAAGGCAAGGCAAGGCAAGGCAAGGCAAGGCAAGGCAAGGCAAGACAAGGCAAGGTAAGGCAAGGCAAGGCAAGGCAAGGAAAGTTACTGGAAGGGAAGGGAAGGCAAGGCAAGGCAATGCAAGGGAAAGGCAAGGCAAGGCAAGGCATGGCAAGGCAAGGAAAGGGATGGCAAGGCAAGGCAAGGCAAGTCAAAAAAAGCAAGGAAAGGCAAGGCAAAGCAAGGGAATCCAAGAGAAGGGAATGGAAGGGAAGAGAAGGGAGGGGAAGGGAAGGCAAGGCAAGGGAAGGCAAGGCAAGACAAGGCAAGGCAAGGCAAGGCAAGGCAAGGCAAGGCAAGGCAAGGAAAGGCAAGGCAAGGCAAGGTGAAGGCCAGGTCAGGCAAGGCAAGGCAAGGCAAGGCAAGGAAAGGCAAGGCAGAGCAAGTCAAGGCAAGGAAAGGCAAGGCAAGGCAAAGCAAGGCAAGGAAAGTCAAGGGAAGGGAAGGGAAGGCAAGGGAAGGCAAGGCAAGGCAAGGCAAGGCAAGGTAAACCAAGCCAAGAAAGGCAAGGCAAGGCAAGGGAAGGCAAGGGAAGGCAAGGCAAGGCAAGGCAAGGCAAGGGAAGGCAAGGCAAGGCAAGGCAAGACAAGGCAAGGCAAGGCAAGGCAAGGCAGGGCAAGGCAAGGCAAGGCAAGGCAGGTCAAAGCAATAAAAAGGAAAGGCAAGGAAATGCAAGGCAAGGCAAGGCAAGGCGAGGAAATGCAAGGCAAGGCAAGACAAGGCAAGGCAGGGCAATGCAACGCAAGGTGAAGGCAAGGCAAGGCAAGGCAGGGCAACGCAAGGCAATGCAAGGCCAGGCAAGGCAAGGCACGTCAGTGCAAGAAAAATGAAAGGCAAGGCAAGGCAAGGCAAGGAAAGGCAAGGAAAGGCAAGGCAAGGCAAGGCAAGGGAAGGCAAGGCAAGGGAAGGCAAGGCAAGGCAAGGCAAGGGAAGGCAAGGTGACTGTAAGGACAGGCAAGGCAAGGCAAGGCAAGGTAAACCAAGTCAAGGAAGGCAAGTAAAGGCAAGGCAAAGGAAAGGAATCCAAGGCAAGGGAAGGCAAGAGAAGGGAAGGGAAGGCAAGGCAAGGAAAGGCAAGGCAAGGCAAGGCAGGGCAACGCAGGGCAAGGCAAGGCAAGGCAAGGCAAGGCAAGGGAAGGAAAGGCATGGGAAGGGAAGGGAAGGCAAGGCAAGGCAATGCAAGGGAAACGCAAGGCAAGGCAAGGCAAGGCAAGGCAAGGCAAGGGAAGGCAAGGGAAGGCAAGGCAAGGCAAGGCAAGGCAAGGGAAGGCAAGGCAAGGGAAGGCAAGGCAAGGCAAGGGAAGGGAAGGCAAGGGAAGACAAGGCAAGGCAAGGCAAGACAAGGCAAGGCAAGGCAAGGCAAGGCAGGGCAAGGCAAGGCAAGGCAAGGCAGGTCAAAGCAATAAAAAGGAAAGGCAAGCAAAGGCAAGGCAAGGCAAGACAAGGCAAGGAAAAGCAAGGCAAAGCAAGGGAAGGCAAGGCAAGAGAAGGAAGGGAAGGGAGGCAAGGGAATCCACGGCAAGGGAAGAGAAGGGAGGTGAAGGGAAGGGAAGGGAAGGGAAGGCAATGCAAGGCAAGGCAAGGGAAGGAAAGGCACGGGAAGGCAAGGCAAGGCAAGGCAATGCAAGGAAAGGCAAGGCAAGCCAAGGTGAAGGCCAGGTCAGGCAAGGCAAGGCAAGGCAAGAGAAGGCAAGGGAAGGGAAGGCAAGGAAAGGCAAGGCAAGGAAAGGCAAGGCAAGGGAAGGCAAGGCAAGACAAGGCAAGGCAAGGCAAGACAAGGCAAGGCAAGGCAAGGCAAGGCAGGGCAAGGCAAGGCAAGGCAAGGAAGGTCAAAGCAATAAAAAGGAAAGGCAAGGCAAGGCAAGGCAAGGCAAGGCGAGGAAATGCAAGGCAAGGCAAGACAAGGCAAGGCAAGGCAAGGCAAGGCAGGGCAATGCAAGGCAAGGTGAAGGCAAGGCAAGGCAAGGCAGGGCAACGCAAGGCAATGCAAGGCCAGGCAAGGCAAGGCACGTCAGTGCAAGAAAAAGGCAAGGCAAGGCAAGGCAATGCAAGGCAAGGAAAGGCAAGGAAAGGGAAGGCAAGGCAAGGCAAGGCAAGGAAAGGCAAGGCAATGCAAGGCAAGGCAAGGAGACGGTAAGGCAAGGCAAGGCAAGGCAAGGCAAGGCAAGGCAAGGCAGGGCAAGGCAAGGCAAGGAAAGGCAAGGCAAGGCAAAGCAAGGCAAGGGAAGGCAAGGGAAGGCAAGGGAAGGCAAGGGAAGGCAAGACAAGGTAAACCAAGTCAAGAAAGGCAAGGCAAGGCAAGGCAGGGCAAGGCAAGGCAGGTCAAGGCAAGGCAACGTAAGGCAAGGCAAGGCAAGAAAAGACAAGGCAAGGCATGGCAAGGCAAGGCAAGGCAAGGCAAGGCAGGTCAAGGCATGGCAAGGTAAGGCAAGGCAAGGCAAGAAAAGACAAGGCAAGGCATGGCAAGGCAAGGTAAGGCAAGGCAAGGCATGTCAAGGCAAGAAAAAGGAAAGTCATGGAAAGGCAAGGCAAAGCAAGGAAAGGCAAGGAAAGCAAGTCAAGTCAAAGCAAGGCAAGAAAGGCAAGGTAAGGCAAGGCAAAGCAAGGGAATACAAGGGAAGGGAAGGCAAGGGAACGGAAGGGAATCCAAGGGAAGGGAAGAGAAGGGAAACGAAGGGAAGAGAAGGCAAGACAAGGCAAGGGAAGGCAAGACAAGGCAAGGAAAGGCAAGGCAAGGCAGGGCAAGGCAAGGCAAGTCAAGGCAGGTCAAAGCAATAAAAAGGAAAGTCAAGGAAAGGCAAGGCAAGGCAAGGTGAGGAAAGGCAAGGCTAGGCAAGGCAAAGCAAGTCAAGAAAGGCAAGGAAAGGCAAGGCAATGCAAGGGAAGGCAAGGCAAGAGAAGGCAAGGGAAGGGAGGCAAGGGAATCCAAGGCAAGGGAAGGGAAGGGAGGTGAAGGGAAGGGAAGGGAAGGGAAGGGAAGGGAAGGGAAGGGAAGGGAAGGGAAGGCAAGGCAAGGCAAGGCAAGGCAAGGCAAGGCAAGGCAAGGCAAGGCAAGGCAAGGAAAGGCACGGGAAGGGAAGGCAAGGCAAGGCAAGGCAACGCAAGGGAAAGGCAAGGCAAGGCAAGGCAAGGCAAGGCAAGGCAAGAGATGGCAAGGCAAGGCAAGGCAAGTCACAAAAAGCAAGGAAAGGCAAGGCAAAGCAAGGGAATCCAAGAGAAGGGAATGGAAGGGAAGAGAAGGGAAGGGAAGGGATGGCAAGGCAAGGGAAGGCAAGGCAAGGCAATGCAAGGCAAGGCAAGGAAAGGCAAGGCAAGGCAAGGTGAAGGCCAGGTCAGGCAAGGCAAGGCAAGGCAAGAGAAGGCAAGGGAAGGCAAGGCAAGGCAAGGCAAGGCAAGGCAAGGGAAGGCAAGGCAAGGGAAGGCAAGGCAAGGGAAGGCAAGGCAAGGCAAGACAAGGCAAGGCAAGGCAAGGCAAGGCAGGGCAAGGCAAGGCAAGGCAAGGCAGGTCAAAGCAATAAAAAGGAAAGTCAAGGAAAGGCAAGGCAAGGCAAGGCAAGGCGAAGAAATGCAAGCCAAGGCAAGACAAGGCAAAGCAAGGCAAGGCAAGGCAGGGCAATGCAAGGCAAGGTGAAGGCAAGGCAAGGCAAGGCAAGGCAAGGCAAGGCAAGGGAAGGCAAGGCAAGGGAAGGCAAGGCAAGGGAAGGCAAGGCAAGGCAAGACAAGGCAAGGCAAGGCAAGGCAAGGCAGGGCAAGGCAAGGCAAGGCAAGGCAGGTCAAAGCAATAAAAAGGAAAGTCAAGGAAAGGCAAGGCAAGGCAAGGCAAGGCGAAGAAATGCAAGCCAAGGCAAGACAAGGCAAAGCAAGGCAAGGCAAGGCAGGGCAATGCAAGGCAAGGTGAAGGCAAGGCAAGGCAAGGCAGGGCAAAGCAAGGCAAAGCAAGTCCAGGCAAGGCAAGGCACGTCAGTGCAAGAAAAAGGAAAGGCAAGGCAATGCAAGGCAAGGAAAGGCAAGGAAAGGCAAGGCAAGGCAAGGCAAGGGAAGGCAAGGCAAGGGAAGGCAAGGAAAGGCAAGGAAAGGCAAGGCAAGGTGACTGTAAGGACAGGCAAGGCAAGGCAAGGCAAGGTAAACCAAGTCAAGAAAGGCAAGGAAAGGCAAGGCAAAGGAAAGGAATCCAAGGCAAGGGAAGGCAAGAGAAGGGAAGGGAAGGCAAGGCAAGGAAAGGCAAGGCAAGGCAAGGCAGGGCAACGCAGGGCAAGGCAAGACAAGGCAAGGCAAGGCAAGGCAAGGAAAGGCAAGGCAAGGCAAGGCAAGGCAAGGGAAGGAAAGGCATGGGAAGGGAAGGCAAGGCAAGGCAAGGCAATGCAAGGGAAACGCAAGGCAAGGCAAGGCAAGGCAAGGCAAGAGAAGGCAAGGGAAGGCAAGGCAAGGCAAGGCAAGGCAAGGCAAGGGAAGGCAAGGCAAGGGAAGGCAAGGCAAGGCAAGGCAAGGGAAGGCAAGGGAAGACAAGGCAAGGCAAGGCAAGGCAAGGCAAGTCAAGGCAAGGCAAGGCAAGGCAAGGCAGGGCAAGGCAAGGCAAGGCAAGGCAGGTCAAAGCAATAAAAAGGAAAGGCAAGCAAAGGCAAGGCATGGCAAGGCAAGGCGAGGAAATGCAAGGCAAGGCAAGACAAGGCAAGGAAAGGCAAGGCAAAGCAAGGGAAGGCAAGGCAAGAGAAGGAAGGGAAGGGAGGCAAGGGGATCCAAGGCAAGGGAAGGGAAGGGAGGTGAAGGGAAGGGAAGGGAAGGTAAGGCAAGGCAAGGCAAGGCAATGCAAGGAAAGGCAAGGCAAGGCAAGGTGAAGGCCAGGTCAGGCAAGGCAAGGCAAGGCAAGAGAAGGCAAGGGAAGGGAAGGCAAGGGAAGGGAAGGCAAGGGAAGGCAAGGCAAGGGAAGGCAAGGCAAGGGAAGGCAAGGCAAGGCAAGGCAAGGCAAGGCAAGACAAGGCAAGGCAAGAAAAAGAAAAGGCAAGGAAAGGCAAGGCAAGGCAAGGCAAGAAAAAGAAAAGGCAAGGAAAGGCAAGGCAAGGCAAGGCAAGGCAAGGCAAGGCAAGGCAAGGTAAACCAAGTCAAGAAAGGCAAGGAAAGGTAAGGCAAAGCAAGGGAATCCAAGGCAAGGGAAGGCAAGGCAAGGCAGGGCAACGCAGGGCAAGGCAAGGCAAGGCATGGCAAGGCAAGAAAAAGGAAAGGAAAGGAAAGAAAAGGAAAGGCATGAAAAAGGCAAGGCAAGGGAAGGCAAGGGAAGGCAAGGCAAGGGAAGGCAAGGCAAGGCAGGACAACGCAAGGCAAGGCAAGGCAAGGCAAGGCCAGGCAAGGCAGGGCAAGGAAAAGCAAGGCAAGGCAAGGCAGGTCAAAGCAACAAAAAGGCAAGGGAAGGGAAGGGAAGGGAAGGGAAGGGAAGGGAAGGGAAGGGAAGGGAAGGGAAGGGAAGGGAAGGGAAGGGAAGGGAAGGGAAGGGAAGGGAAGGGAAGGGAAGGGAAGGGAAGGGAAGGGAAGGGAAGGGAAGGGAAGGGAAGGGAAGGGAAGGGAAGGGAAGGGAAGGGAAGGGAAGGGAAGGGAAGGGAAGGGAAGGGAAGGGAAGGGAAGGGAAGGGAAGGGAAGGGAAGGGAAGGGAAGGGAAGGAAGGGAAGGGAAGGGAAGGGAAGGGAAGGGAAGGGAAGGGAAGGGAAGGGAAGGGAAGGGAAGGGAAGGGAAGGGAAGTCAAGGGAAGGGAAGGGAAGGGAAGGGAAGGGAAGGGAAGGGAAGGGTAGGGAAGGGAAGGGAAGGGAAGGGAATATTCACATGTGGGGTCAGGTGAAGGGTTTGCATTAGTCTGAGTGGCATCAACTTATAGACAGATTTCTGTCCAAGGACTCTCAAAGTGCATTTGAGCTGCCTTTCCCTTCTGGTCCAGAAAAGAAAAACATTCTTGGCTTCATTGTGGAATATTAGACCAGAAAGCATTGTTTTCATATGTATAATAACTTACTTTTAATGTAACAGAGAATCTACTTTATTTTGAGGAAGTATCTGTATTTAAAAGGAGAAAAGAATCTCTCTTTGGTAATTTTTCCTTCCTCCCTTCCTTCCTTCCTTCCTTCCTTCCTTCCTTCCTTCCTTCCTTCCTTCCTTCCTTCCTTCCTTCCTTTTCCTTTTCCTTTTCCTTTTCCTTTTCCTTTTCCTTTTCCTTTTCCTTTTCCTTTTCCTTTTCCTTTTTCCTTTTCCTTTTCCTTTTCCTTTTCCTTTTTTCCTTTTCCTTTTCCTTTTCCTTTTCCTTTTCCTTTGACTTTGACTTTGACTTTGACTTTGACTTTGACTTTGACTTTGACTTTGACTTTGACTTTTACTTTTACTTTGACTTTGACTTTGACTTTGACTTTGACTTTTACTTTTACTTTTACTTTTACTTTTACTTTTACTTTTACTTTTACTTTTACTTTTACTTTTACTTTTACTTTTACTTTTACTTTTACTTTTACTTTTACTTTTACTTTTACTTTTACTTTTACTTTTACTTTTCTCTGAGAGCCTGATAAACAAAACCCAGCTGAGTTAATTATTGCTCTAAGTGGAAAGAATTTTAGCAATGTTCTCATTGAGACGTAAAATAAAGGCCTCTGGAAGAATCCTTCTCCATTTCCCAGTGTATATACATTGTCATGAATGGTCTTTGTATGCTGTCAGATTAGGAATTGAAGAATCATTTGTTCTAGTTTTTTAATAGAATTTATTCACATACTTTAATCAAGAGGAAGACAAGAGCTGGCAAGATTTCTACAACTGAAGTATTCCAATCACTTATTCTCAATGTACTCAACTTTCATGTCCAGTGGGATTAGATACAAATGCCTTGATCCTTAAAGACTAGTATTTTAGTAAAAAATGATTTAACGTTTGGGATTGATTATTATGGAACTTTGTCAAATCTGCTTTTCAAGGTCTCCAATGATGCAAAATCCACCATAATCTTAGACAGTATCTCACATTTTTTATCTCTAACATGAAGATATTGTTAATGTTTTATGTCCATGTTACCATTCTGTTATTACTGAAATTCATAACTTATTTGCTATTATAAGAGATCATCTACTTGAGTACAGGCACAGTCAGTTCCACAAGACCAGCTACTAAAGCCCTAGCCCTTCATGTAATCCTGTGCCTGTTAAATTCATATTTTTGAACAAAACATATTAAAAACTCTTTTCCCTTTCAAGCTGTATCTTTAGACGTATTTTTATGAGGGACTTTCTGTCATCACAAAAATGATTTTGCCAGTATCTAGACTATCAAGTGATATTCAAGCCTAGCAAATAATTTGACATTATTCTTTACTGTAGACTTCCAATAGAATTAAGAACTATGGCAGTATTAAGATAAACAGAAGTTCATGTAATCATTTGAAAGACTTATTCCAGAGATAACTATTGATTGCTGAAGACTATTTTTTCTACATTCTTAATCATTCTTCAGCCATACTGTTTCTGTTCCTTTAAAACCTTTGCTACCCACCTCAAGAAGAAAATGTAGAAAAATATCTTTAAAACGTATCTTTATGAACCACTATCTTCTCTGTCTACTAAGTAGTGGGGACTAGGTGTGCTGGTTTTGCCTGAGGTAGAGTTAATTTTCTTCATAGTATCTAGTATGGGGTTATGTTTTGGACCTGTGCTGAATACAGTGTTGATAGTACAGTGATGTTTTCGTTATTGCTGAGCAGTGCCTACATAGAGTCAAGGCCCTTTCTGCTTCTCACACTACCCGGCCAGTGAGGAAGCTGGGGATGCACAAGAAGCTGGGAGGGGACACAGCTGGGACAGCTGACCCCAACTGACCAAAGGGATATTCCATACTGTATGATGTAATGCTCAGCATATAAAGCTGGGGAAAGAAGAAGGAAGGGGGAACATTGAGAGTGATGGCATTTTGTCTTCCCAAGTAACCGTTGCACGTGATGGAGCCCTGCTTTCCTCAAGATGGTTGAACACCTGCCTGCTGATGTATGCCTGCTGAAGTACTGGATGAATTCCTCGTTTTGCTTTGCTTCTGCGTGTAGCTTTTGCTTTCCTTATTAAACTGTCTTTATCTCAACCCATGAGTTTTCTCACTTTTACTCTTCTGATTCTCCCCCCTCCCACCGGGGGCGCAGTGAGTGAGTGGCTGTGTGGTGCTTAGCTGCTGGTTGGGGTCAAACCATGACATTAGGCTATGAACTTTCTCTAAATCCATTCTTATTCTTTCATATTTCTGTCTGCTTACTACTCAGTCACAGAAAAAAGCTAATGCCAGTCTTTTAATTTCCTTCCTATTGATGAGAAATTGCACCCTTTTGGTCTAAACATACTATGAAATTCAAAAGGAGAAATGCATCATGCACAAAGACTTTGATAGTTAAATTCCCTACAGAACAAAGGGAAAGCAAAGAATAAATCAAGAGTCTGAGATGAGAATTCTCTATGCAGAGCAAAGAGTGAGACAGGATCTTATCTTTGAGTAACACCAGGACACTGGTTAGGAAATTTAAAGATGATCCATTTTTTTTTCAATAGTGGAAAAGGATGACATGTAAGGCAACAGAGACTTGGAACCATGGTAATGTAAGGTATTAGTTGTCAGACTCCACATGTTGTTTTAGCAGATGTTCTACATCTGTTCAGAGGCCACCTCAAAATGACAAAGTGTTAATGATATTAATCTATAAATTCTAATAAGGTTTGTCTGAAGAGGCTGAAAGAAGAGATCCATATCTGAAGATGATAGAACTCTCAGATTGGAAGGGGAAAAAAGGGGGAAAAAAACCCAACAACAAACATTTGAATAAGACCCTGAGATGTGAAAAGCTTCCCTAGCATTTCAGGTGAAAAAGTACCACATGTCAGCCTTTCCCCACTTCCAAGATACTTCATCATCTCAAAACATATCAGGAGTTCAATAAAAATTCCATATTTTTCTCTCTGACTTGCATCCTGATGATACCGCAGTAATTACAACTATGGGGAATAAGTGACTCCTTTTAAGAACAAAAACAAACTTTACCATATATAATTACGTTACAACTAGCTGGTAGAAAGTTCAACACTGTTTTGTAGATGTGCCGCTCTGTACGGTGAATCTCATTTCTCTTCACCTTTAAACCCAAAAAGTACTAGAATTTAAGCTGAGCTGTTCATCTGGTACAAATCCTCATAGCTCTGTTGTACTTAAAGGGTTCTTGGTCAATTTACAACAGCTGCTTCAGAAGCATGTTCTGAAGGTTGTGTGTCACTCATGTAAGTTACATTTTCCCTTTCCAAGGTGATTTTTCTAATGATGCTGAAACTGTGCTCAGTTGAGGTCAAACAAAATGCAAAACAAAAACTCATAAAAGCACAGGGGACACACAATAACAATGCATCTGAAGACTGGACTGAACAATTGACGATAGTTCATCAAAATCATGAGTACTGCCTCCCAGAGGGTGGAGGATGTGTGACAAGCAATTGTTTGCTAAAATAGGGTGGAAGAAAAAGAAGAGAAGAGAGATTCAGAAAGTGGGTTAGAAATAAACATAAGTACTAAACTTTATGTGTATAACCAAGTATGTGTATATGGGTAGTCACACAAAATATATATGTTTATATCTATATGTGTATGTGTATATAGAATCATAGAACGTTTTGGGATGGAAGGGACATTTAAAGGTCATCTAGTCCAACTCCCCTGCAATGGGCAGGGGCATCTTGCACTAGATCAGCTTGCTCAGAGCCCCATCCAGCCTGGCCTTGAATGTTGGTTTTACCACCTCTCTGGGTAACCCATTCCAGTGTTTCACCACCCTCATTGTGAAAAATTTCCTTGTGCTCAGTCTAAATCTACTCTCCTTTAGTTTAAAACCATTACACCTTGTCCTGTCCCAGCAGGTCTTGCTAAAAAGACTATCCCCGTCTTTCCTGTAGGCCCCCTTTAAGTATTGAAAGGCTGCAATAAGGTCTCCCCACAGTCTTCTTCTCCAGGCTGAACAACCCCGAATCTCTCAGCCTTTCCTCATAACAGAGGTGTTCCATCCCTCTTATCATTTCTGTGGCCTTCCTCTGGACCTGCTCCAACAGGTCCATGTACTTCCTGTGCTGAGGACTCCAGAGCTGGATGCAGTACTCTAGGCATGGTCTCACCAGAGCAGAGGGGCAGAATCACCTCCCTCGACCTGCTGGCCATGCTTCTTTTCATGCAGCCCAGGATACAGTTGGCTTTCTGGGCTGCGAGAGCACATTACTGGCTCATGTCCAGCTTTTCATCTATCAGTACCCCCAAGTCCTTCTCCTCATGGATGCTCTAAATCCCTTCATCCCCCAGCCTGTATTGATACCAGGGACTGCCCCAACCCGGGTGCAGGACCTTGCGCTTGTCCTTGTTGAACCTCATGAGGTTCACACAGGCCTATTTCTCAGGCTTGTCCAGGTCCCTCTGGACAGCATCCCATCCCTCAGGCATGTCAACTGCACTGCTCAGCTTGGTGTCATCTGCAAACTTGCTGAGGGTGCACTCGATCCCACTATCTGTGTCATTGATGAAGATATTAAACAGCACTGGCCACAGTACGGATCCCTGAGGGACACCACTCATCACTGTTCTCCATCTGGACATCGATCCATTGACCACTACCCTCAAATATATAGTTGTATGTGTATATGAATGAATTCATAAATAGACATAATCTTTCTAAAGGTGAAAAGGCTCTCTTCAGGCTTCCCAGATAGCAATTTACTAATGTTACATTGATGTTTACCCTATGGCTTGTGCTTTTTCAGGGTAATGGTGTCTGATTCTAAAGACAGCACTCAATAAATTCTTCAGTCTTGTTTTTAAAACACCTTAAGTGCAGTGCTTCATTCGCACTGTTGTTGAATCTGTATGCATTACATATACTTTCTGTCTTTTTGTGATGAGAGAGCAAATATCATAGGAAAGTAAATTCTACAAATAGAATCTTCCTGAAAAAAAAAGAATAAAAAAAAATCTATAAGGTTTATTTATAATGATACTCTTTTCAGCACCAGATTTTTTTTCTCTTACTTATTTCCTTTCCCTAGTTGCTCTAGGATGCTTTAAAAATACTTTTGTTGTTCGGTAGTTGTTAGGAATAGCAGTAAACAAGCAAATGTTTGAGGAGTCAAATGTACTTATCAACAGACTCAAAAAGTAATCTGTTTCCAGCACTGCATTTTGTTTTCCATTCTTTTAGTACTTAATTTTCTAGTCCTTTGCCTTCTATCTTTCCATTCTGCTAAGGAACTGACTTTACCTTCTATTTAAAAAAAAAAAAAATGTTCATGAGAAACCTTAATTTGTATTGATTTATTGTACCGGTGTAGTCCAGTCTATTGGAGGTAAAATACCTTCTGCCAGGCAAGAAGCGATTGACCTCATCTGTACCTTGCCTTGAAAGATGTGAGGAGAGGACTTGTAGGGAATGTGTATGGGAAAGGACTGTATACAAAAAGAGCAGTTACAGAGTTAAAAGCACTGAGAGAATGTTTGTAACAGAATAGCTTACAGGTAGGGTGTCTTAGGGTAGTATATTGAAAGCTTTTTTTTTTTAATTTTTCAAATTATGTTCACCAAAATGACAATTTCATAATCTGGGGCTGTTGTCTTCCAAACATACAGTTCAGATACAGAGAGTTCAAGCAAAGAGCTATGACAGCAAAAGAAAGCCTGTTTGGATGCTACTACTGAATATGCCTACAGAAAAATAAACAAAAAAATTCTATGCAATGCACTGTGTTTCGATTATTTTATGTTTTAAAGGAACACCTGATTATTAATACTTGATTGAGTGCCCTATCTGTTGCTGGGATCCAAACCAGGCAATGCAGGTTCTTAAATGCCAAATGTCTTTAAAAAGCTCTGTTATTTCCACTCAGATACTGAAGGATAGGGTTGCTTTTAAATCAGAAGAAATGTGTTTTATGATTGTCCTGGTTTCTGAAGGGGAAATCACTTTTTAATGGTTTTCCCCCTCCAAACAGAATATATAAATTAAAAAATCAAGTTGTTATCTTAGGAATGTATACAGCATGCATACAGAGTATATACATTAAGAAACATCAAGCTACATTGTGTGAGGAACTGTATAAAAATTCACAGGAAAAATACATACGCATTTTCCCTAAGTGATTCTTTGGTTGTTCTTTGAAAATGACTAGGTATTATATCTTCCTTTTGTGAATCCATGCTTGCTATTTTTAATCAAATATAGTTTTAAATCTATCTTCCATTTCTTGAGAGACTAGCATTTCCAGTAGTTTTACCTATTACTGAACTTAATCTCATGCTTTTGTAGATTAAAGGATAACCCATAGATCCTTTCTTAAACATGGTGTAATATTGTCTTCTTGTCTCATGCTTCCTCTGCTTTCAATTAGCCATCCTATACAATCAGAAGCTTGAATTATTGCTTTATAAAGATGAAGAAAAAATCCAGTGTTATTGAGATGGCCTATTCTCAGAATGCTTTAGTGCTCTGAAGGACTATAGAGCTGTTGCAAGAAATCTAACCTGCCTCTTGTTTCTGGTCATCTGTCAGACATCAAAAAGTGTCATTTTTGGGTGTAATTCTGAGTGTTTTGCTTTCCTCTACTCATATCTGTGTCATGACTTTAGGATATCCAAACTTTGTAAAGGGTGACATTTGAAAGGGTACGATGGTTATAGTTCATGTGGAAATACACAGAAATTACAAAGCAAGCACACCAATGATGATCTCTTTGGTCATTTTTATGTCACCTTAACATCAATTTTTGTGAAACGCCTATGTTATACAGCATTTTCAGAGACTTTCATTTGTTGTTTACTCTTTGCTAATGTGTTTTATTTTGGATTATGTTAATGGATTTTCTTTTTACATGTAAAATATGAAATTATACTGTTTGTGCACATTTCTACACATTTGTTATTTCCAAAAGTGTGGAAGTGGTGTTTGCTGCTTTCTGAAACTCTCTGGGAGAAGTAAAAACAGACCTCTGATTTTAAACCTCAAAATCTGTAAAAAAAAAAAAACAAGGAACAAGGGAAAAGCTTGTAATTGCTATTGTTACTTAGAAAGCATTTTCAAAATGATCAGAATGTAGCTGATGAGAAGAAATCTACCTGGCTTTGCAAAGAGTCTGCAATTTCTCTGAATTATGATCTACTTTATTTATTTTTGAGAAAGGCTGGCTCAGGCAATAGGGAAGGTTTCTAAACTTTAATACTGTTAATTGTCCCATCAACCATGGTAAAAGGAAAAAGAAGAGAGTCACGTAAACTCTGTCTTACTGGAAGTGAATTGTCCTTCAAGCTCCTTAACACAACTGTTATTTAAAAACATGTGATTTAAATACATTTGGTCAGAACTTGGAGATCACACAAAAAGTTGTGTGAAATAAAAAGAAAGTTGCACCATCTGGTTACCAGTAAATGAAACTCAAATGACTACTGTAATCTGGCTACAATAGGGGGTGGAGTCATTCTACATCATGAGGTCTTGCTCAGAATGTACCACAGAAATAAAAAACAAATGAAAAAAAAAAAAACAAAAAAGAAGCAGTTTTATGTAGTCAGTATCTGCTTTAAAAGGGAATTTGATAAAAGAAATGGTGTGAGATGTCAGTGTTCTCATGGAATGAAGATTTCCCTTTAAGTCAAATCTAATAAATATTTTGGGCATTTTCCCACTCCCACCCGAGGATGGAATACTCTGGATAAAGTGTGTAATCCTCCTTTTCAAGAAAACATTGTCACTCTTGTTAAGAATGAGTCTACTGTAGTACCATGATAATGGTGATCTCAAACATATTTTGGGTTTTGATATGACAGCCAGCCGTTGGAGCCACAGAATTCCAAGAGAAATTTTGTTTTACTTTTTGTTATGGAAGTTTCTCAAGCTAGTATTTGTGGGAATTATCTTGGAAGTGTAGAATCATATATACTAAAGTTTTAAACAAAACCTAAAATGGTCATCTAATTCATTCTTCTCCCCACTACCAGTGTGCCTCCACTCCTGGTGAACTATGTCTTTCTCACTGAAGAAACCAAAGCACTAAAAATGCATGGTAAAGAAAATATAGCTTGAAATATATCTTAAAGGTATTTGCTTGATTCTGTAGAACTTTTCTTAGCATTACTGCTCATTCTTTTTCATTTAGAATTTAAACCAAAAGAAAATAAAGCCAAAAAATCTCTCTCAAACTGGTTGAACTGCTGATTGCTCTGCTTTCTTTTTCCCCTCCTGTACTTTAAGAAATTAGAATAGCTACACAGTAGTTCTCTAAACTAAATATAAATGAACAATTTACTCCATGATATTAGAATTACAACAGGAATGTTATCTGTGGATCACTATTTTGAGAAATTTTGTAATATTCATTGTAGTACATATGATCAACATTCCCTCTTTTTTTTTTTTCCAGAATTTATGGCCTAAAAGTTAGTGTCCTGAATTTTTACAGCTGCACCAGCTATAGAGTCTCCAAAAACTCATTACTACCCCTAAACTGTTTTCAAGGGTGGTGTTTGGAAAGAATTGACTGGAACATATAAACCTTACCTGAATCACCTTCTAAAACATTAGAATTTCAGATTTTCAGTTGTGCATTGTCTAAGATTGCTTATTCAAGCATATTTTTCTGGATGGGGAAAAAAAAGAGAAGACAAACAAAACCCCAGATCAAAGACCAGTGTTTTTTATTCTTTGTCTTCTGCACCCTTTGGTAGTGCACAGTGCAGAGAAGAGGTGTTCAGCTGAACCTCTTCTTACAGGTCTGTAGTGTAGTTCCTTTTCAACTTTCCATTAAAAGAAAACAACTAGCACGATTTGACCTATGTTACATTTCACTGGAGTTCCTTAGCAGTGGCCCCTGCCCAGCCTCTCACTTTAATGCATAAACCTATGCAGAGAAGCTCTCCACAACACCTGACCATATACTGCACTTTTGAAGGCAGTCAGATATTTGGTACTAACTTCCAACAGACAGGGTTTACATATATTTTTCTATCTGTTTGCAGTTTATCAAGAAATTCTTCTATGTTTCAAAGTTAACATGTTAAAGAAAAACTTGCCCGTGTCCTTTGTAAGTCATATAGGATTATATAGTCATATAGGATTAGGCTAGCTTTTTTTTTTTTTTTTCCTTTTTTCCTTTCTTTTGTAATATATATTAAAACCCTCTCTAACCTGGATGTCTCAGTCATCAGAGGGAACTGAGGGAAAGAGAATGATGTCACAGAAATTAATGTATTATCAGGTACCCACTATGATTATGTCTGTTGAAAGCAGCTTGAAAAAATTGAGCTTTTCAAGACATGTAGTATACTTACCTTGATGTCAGTGCTTAGCATGAGTCCTAAGTCTGATCTGGGGATATAAACATTGGCTAAATTTATAGACAACTTGTTGTCTATAAAGCACTGTAAATTTAATGATTTATTCATCACTCTGAAGAAATGACTATTAACTGGTACAATAAATGATTCAACTTCTGCCTTCCCATTCCTTCTGTTAAGGTATATGTGTTCCAACATACCATTTCTCCAAGACATCAGAGGAGACCAGAGTTTAAATCCATCACTTAAAACGAAACACGAATGGAAAAACAATTCAAGCATCAATACTCTCATCTTTCTAATTCATTTTTACATGTTAAAAAAAAAAAAAGAAAAAGAAAAAAAAAGCACTAATGGCAAAATAAAAAGAATATCTCAATCTTTCCACCTAAATATAACTCAGTATGTCACCTTAAGGAAGACCTGATGGTGTTATAAAGAATTTTGGCAGGTAAATTTAGTGTCTGGCAATAGGTGGGTTCCAAGGGTAATCAAATGCCATCTTGCCTAAAATGGAACTGGAAGTGGATAAATATTTTACTACTACGTCCATCAGGGAAGAATAAATTATTGGCCCCGTCACCACTGATGAAACCAGGTGCCTGAGTTATTCCCTCCTAACATGTGTGACTCACAGTTCAGTCATCTGTTTTGTAGAAAGCACTAAAGAATCATAAAACTTAACAAAAAAAAAAAAGGAAAAAAAACAAAAAAGAAAAAATGAAAAAACAACAAAAAAAACCCCCAACCAAAACAAG